>NW_024423319.1:109997982-110082819 GCF_017311325.1 Ursus maritimus | reverse complement strand
CCCCCCCCCCCCCCCCCGTAGGAAAGGGGACAAAAAGAAAGCTATGAAAACAAATTGTTGCATTAATACCATCATAGGGTAAAACCCCAATGCCCTGAGAATACTTGGAGAATATCAGCAGCATTTCAGTTTCAAAATTCTGTAATGAAATGGGCGTTTCTTGCTTCCTACTGAATAGTGATTTTTCATTTGCACTCCAGGTGATTTGCATGGGAAACTGGATGATCTTTTTTTGATCTTCTATAAGGTAAATAATTACTTTGCTAAATAGTGGCATTTTTGTTGTGGAAGGGCGGTCCTAGGGCAGATAACGACGTTGGTTTTATTAGGGATATGGACAAATACAGATGTATGTAACAGGTTTGTTTTTTTTTTTCCTAAGAAGCCAAAATAGCTGTAGAGGGCTATCTTTTGGCTTTGTAACACGTATTTCACCAAAAAATCTTTTAAAAATTTAATCTGGGTCTTTGTTTGATATTAGTTATCTATATATTCATTGGGATTTGTACCTGATTGTATCTATGGTCTTTATCACGTTGTAAATGTCTGGACGGCACAGGATGGGGAGGGGAGCCATCTGTTTTGTTTTTATTTTGTTCAGAAATGAGTGTGTCACATAGCAGTCTTCTCTTCCGAAGCACACGTATTATGTATGAAGGGAGTGCCCTACTTCGTAAGTTCCAAATTGCTCTCTTCTCTACCCTGATTCACCATCACTGAGCTCAGCAATGTGACTCCTCTTCATTTGTTGGGTTTCGGCTGTGGGGGCCCACACAGAGGGCACAGAGCAGCGGGGCTGGCAGGGGGTTTCTCTGCATCTCTGCAATGGGATTCAGTTCTCTCTCTGAGCCAGCAGTGACAACCTGAATATTTGCTTCTGGGACAACTGATCCTGAGGTGACCTCTGCCTTCATCCCTTGATGTCTCGTGTTGATCCCTGCGCCAGTCCCCACAGCTAGCATGTTGAATAACTGGGCACAGCATGGGTGTCTCAGATGGTTGAAAGAAAATACATTCTGATTATTATCATGGCCAATCATTTCTACTCTTTGGAGACTGTGAGAGCTTAAGTAAGCCAGGTAACGTCCGTGAAACTCAATTTTTTTTTTTTTTTGGCTGTAATATTCTTGAGCTTCCACCCCACAAAAGGTTGTCTTATGGATAAAATAACAAATATCCAAAAGCATTTTTTAAAGTAATAAATTACAACAGAAATGCGAGGTTTTAATTTCATTCATTTGGAGTGGAAGCTTAGAAGGGAATGGAGTGGGCCAAACCAGGAGTGGATGCATGGAGCTGACGCTTAGGACTGCAGGAGACCTAAGCAAGGATCCAGAGCCTGGTAGCCAGACAGTGGGAGCAGAGGAAGTAGGAGGCTGTGCAGGAAGTTAAGTTGGTGCCAGGAAGTGCAGCCAAAGGTTTTCTGGGAAGGAGCTGACAGTGCTAGTAAAAGAGAGATTCCTGAGATCCAGCACAGAATCCAAGCTGGGCAGGGAAGGAAGAGAAGTCAGGATGGGCCAGTCAACTAGGAGAAACAGGAGGACTGCAGGATTGGCATGCTTTCTGAGTGAGGGAGCAGACGGGCTGGGGCAAGGGCCTTGGGAGGCAGGAAGGGTGGGAAATTCTATGGGGAAGAGTCCTGGGAGATGAGTGTGTCCAAGGTGGAGTCCAGGATGCGGGTGGCTGAAATGAGTGAAAGAGAATATTGGAGATGAGGGGGTCGAGGATGTGGAAAGCAGGTGTGTTAAGTGAGTTGCCCACAGGACTGTGAGGTGAGGAGCAGGGGAAGGAAGGCTAGTGAGAGGTCGTGGGCTGGAAAGGAGGAGGGGCTTTTGGCCGAGGCTGGCAAAATGTTGGTCTTTTAGTGGCTCTGAGGAGCATGTGAGGAGTCCGGCAGCCTTCTTAGGGGAGGCCCAGATTTCCAGAGGGACGTCTTCTGAATGAGTTGAAGGCAGAAGAGAGTTTATTTACCATGAAACGGGGATTCTACTGGCCAAATTGGAAAGCTGTGGGAGAGGTGGGAGAATGGACTGGTGAGAGGACACTAAGGAGTTACACAGTTTGGGGAATGAGATTCACTTAACCCAGTTCATGGCGCCATATTAAACATTCAGTCCTGCTACTGTTGACAGTGACAATCAGAGGCAGGAAGAAGGGGCAGGGGGATGTGGGGAACAACCACAAGAGAATAATCCAGAGATTATGTTTTTAGAGGCTTGAGGAGATATATAAAAGGGAAAATAGTTGAGTAAATTAGGTGGGGAAAATGACTTCTGAGGCATTTAGAAACACAAATTTCTTGAGAGGTAGTTGAAGATATTAAGATGTGATCAGGGAAAGGACTTGGGAGTAGACAGATGAGAAAAGAGAATTGCAACATGTTTCTTTAATTCTATCGGCAGAGCAGTATGGAACATATAAAACTGGAAAGTGCTAACGTGAAGACTGAGCAGGAGGAGGTGGGTGGTAAGAAGTACCATAAAAAGAACTAAAGGTGAAAATATAGCATTCACATGAAAGCAAGAAGTATTTTGAGAGTTAACCAACGACAGCGTTCCAAAAGTGGAGACCGAGAGCCCAGCAGTGGAAGAGTAGGGCACTCTTATTTGGGAGGGATTTGGGGAGAGGGAGGTGAGAGAGATGTTTAGAAAACATGAATTCAAGTTTTAACAGGCACGAGCCTGAAGCAGCTGAAGTGCATCTCGGATGTGGGATAAACCGTGTGCACCAGAATCTTGAAGTTGCCTGGTTTGAAAGGGGAAACTGAGGGAAGAGCCACCGAAGACAGTAAGGTTCCACTCTCAGAAGCTGAGAAGGTGCTGTCATTAATAGGGTCTGAGAGGAGAGAAGGAGCTGATGGGCTCTTGATGATGGTGAGTCACTCAGCTTAGGGACAGCGAGGCCACGGATGGTCCGGAGTTACAGGCCCAGAGAGGAAAGGGCAGCCACTCAGGGATGTCTGAGTAAGCTCCTTCACATGATGGTCTCAGTTGCGAGGGTCAGCATTTTGCCTTTTTCTGTTTCATTTTTTATCTGAAGTTTAAAATGAGGAATGACAATAGGATTGCAAGGGTACAGTGCGGCCTGAAACCAGGCACACAAACTGTTCGGGAAACGATGTTTCTACCAGAATACAAAGGACAGTGACACCCCCCTATCCAGGGGGCGGACTCCCGGGTACTTTACTTACCTTCGCTTTGCTCTCCTCTGTGGTGCCACACCCACGCAATTAAGGAGAAAGGGTCTGTGAGTTCTTGAAATCGCTCTCACAGATCCAGTGAACATTCCTCACAGCATCGGCCCCGGGCCCGTACTCAAAGACCAGTGAACATTGTGTCAGTAAAATCCTATCTGACACATTCTTGCTACAAGTTGGCCTGTCTGCTACCCACCCCGGCAGATTAGGGAGTGGAAGGGGACAGGCAGAAGTGAGAAATGAGGACAACCATGAAAAGTAAAGCTCCTACTGACAGAGGAGATCTAGACCTATAAGTAAGTATGAGATAGGAAAAGTGTACAGGGAAGAGAGTTCTATATTTCTCAGAAGTACCTGAGAGGATGCTTAGATTGACAAGCCTGCAGGGTCAAGAAAGTGTCAAGGGCTCTGGTGCACATTCTGTTAAGAAGTAGAGAGAACAAATGGCACATTTTCAAAACCCTGAGTTAAAATGGTTAAAGTAATTTAAAAACGCATTTTAGCTTTTAAAGCAGTAAGCTTCAGTGATCTGGAAAATTCATCTTAGCAATACTTAAGAGTATGAGTGAGTATCATTATTGGGTCTTAGGTATAGGAGGACAAAAGAATATGAGGGGACTAAAAAAGGGAGATTAGTTGAGAGAAGCATAATGGGCCTGGGAAGTAGATGAGGGGGAAAGAAAGCACAGCTTTGGAACAAGGCAGGAGAAAAGGGAGTGGTGGATTTCTCCCTGTGGCCTCACAGGGGGTTGACAGCAGGTGTCAACTCTGACCTAAGCCATCTCTCAATTGCTTCAGGAAGTGGTAGGGCTTCTGTCATGGTGGATGATGCATACTGCAAAACTCAATGCATCAACAGTGCGTTTTTGATTCCCGATTACATGGAACGCCCCGTGTGCAGCCCTTTGCTCTGGTTCATCCACGAGTGTGCGGGACTGAGGCACCTCAGTGTAAGCCACAGGCTCTCTGTCCTCTATTTAGAAGCACCTAGCGGCCGTGCTTTCACTTATCCTTATTTCATTTGTTATTTATTTAGTAAAATCATCAACTGATGTTTGTCTTATTTTTTCTTATTTAATTTCTCACAATGTGTTCTATTCACATTCTGATTGAACTTGAATTTCAGGAAATAGTTTGGCAAACTGGTGTTGGAGATCTATGGAGCTATAAATCACTGAAGTTTATATTCTTATGCTCTGACTGATTCCTCTCCGTCAACCCAAAAGAGAAACCAGGAAACCCCCAGGCTTTGAATTAAGGCAAAATTGTTATTCATCTTTCAGCGGGTGCCTTGCTAGGCCATTTCTTCCTTGTCAGAATTGGGGCTGGCCCAAGGCCGACCAAAGGCATAGCCTGAGAAGGAGAGTTACAGTGGAGGGTCCCTGAGATGTCTTGCCATGTTACTCTTTTCATCTAAGCGGTCGGTTTAGTTCAAGACTGGTATCCTTATAACCAATCATATACAACAGTGAGTCTGTCCACAAATTTATTCATTTAATGCACTTTTATCTGGTCCTTGCAGTGTTCAAGGCACTCTATGAAAACTGAGAAGATACAAAGCTGAATATGAAGTTTCTTCATTTCACATGTATTTATTAAACCCCTGTTATGAATGAGGTACTCAGCTAAGGGTTGGCAAGACAGTAAGACTAAGATGCACTTTTCAGCCCCAGAGACATCACAGTTTAGTGGGGAAGGTCAACTAGTAAAAAGACAAGACAGGTCAGGGTGGACGTATTGATGATAGCGATAAGCACAAGGCTCCAAGGTAGCACGTTGGAGGGGCACCTCACCTCATGGAAGACTTCCTGGAGGAGGTGACATTTAAGACAACCCATTCAAGGAATTTTAGTCATTTAGTAAGTGCCTAAATCATGAAGGGAAGTTTTGGAGGATTGGAAAAGATTTTATTCTCACACACTTTTTGCGGTGCCCTGTAATAAATAATGGGATTCATACCAGTGATTGCTTTTGATTATTTGTGTTGAGATTTTGGTTCCTTTCATATTTGGTTGTCCTTACAAATTGTATCATTTAACACCTTAAGACTAAGCTAGACATTTTCAGCTACGATCCTATTTGGGTTTGAAAAGAATGCTTTCCTCATTGTTAACCATGACAGACCTTTGCTAAAAGGGCATCTCAACATTATATGGCTTCAAATACCATTGAATGAAGCAATTTACATAGCATTCGTTAAGTTATATTTTTAGATTTTATTTTCTGAAAAGGTTAATTTTAATCAGCCACTTTTGCTGAATTAGAATGACCATTGTGAAATACTTCATTCAGAGCCTCAATCAGCCTTGCTAAAATTATAAGACATTTTTTCCTCATTGAATGGAAAGCTCAAAATTTTAGATCAAGTATTGGCAAACTGGTTTGTTAAATTGATGCTGTGAGTGGAGACCTCCTGAAGCTGAAAAAGAGGTACACATGGATGGAGAGAAGCTAATTAACTCTTAACCCTGTGGGGGTCCCACTGAGGCTGTCCATTGGAAGCCACGCCACCTTGTCTTCCTTTTCTTTCTCTCTTCCCTACTGTCCTCCACCCTCCATGCCCATGATTTTCTGCTTGAGAAGGTCATTAAATATTTTCTTTTTTCTGTATTGCTGATACACTGCACGATGACACAGTAGTCAATTCTTTTTCTTTGGAGATTAAGGCAGTATGTTGCAATCAAAAGAACAGGTCTCTAAAACAGGGTTTGCAAAAGAAATAAAAATTAACATACTGTGGAGCTGTGGTCCAGAGGTTATTGCTTGATGTGCCTTGGGAAAATGTGCAAAAAAATGGTATAACATCTAGATGTTTATTGTAAAATACTTCAGCAGGAAGTAGGTGAGAATATATATAGGGAAACATCTTGTTTTTTCTCTATTCAAGTTAATTCATTGTGGTCTGCTATTTTTTGCCCTTCAGGTCATCTGAATGCTGTTCAGAGTTGTAGTTACCCTGGGTTTTCTATATTTGTCAACTTCATTTCCATGTCATAGATGGTTTGTTGTGTATCGGCTGCAGAATAAGCCAGAGAGTTTGGTTATTGGAACTGAGTGAAGGATGGGTTGTAGCAGAAGTTTTTGGTTTTTTGAAGGAAACCCCGTCAAATCTCAGTAGCCAGAAGCCTAAGTGTCCTAAACACTTTATGTACAAGGACACTTAGCTCCTCAACTTCTCATCCGTTTTCTAGTTTCCTTATTATTCTAAGACAAAAATATATTTGAACTCACACTGCATAAAGTAATATGACTAATCCTGAACCAATAGGGCAGATCTGATATAGTCATATAAGTCTTGCCTTCTTTTAAAGTGGCTGTTCTGAGAGGCTTAACGTGTACAGGAGTTCAGTAGACATTTAAGACTCCTTTTAGAATCACTTTCAGAGACTGTGACATATTCTATCGAATGAGCTTCATTATCACCAATCTTAGTCGTTTGACAACATGTGCAATTTTTTGAAAAGGTTGGAACTCACCGGATGTTAAGGGTGCCATATAAGGTGGATGGCCTAGGTGAGCATTACTATTTTGGGCTTAAAATTAGGTTTGACTAAAGGAATTCATTATTCTTTGCCCATGGTAGAAGTGAAGTACCTACAGTCTGATTTAACTGGAGATGAGAAGTTCTAATACAAGAAAATTTGTCATCACAGTGGAAAACATGTTTACTATTCAAATATAATAAATAAAATTTTAAACCACTGAATGCTTTCCTCATATTTTGATATTAAGGTTATGCTGGTTTCATGAAGTGAATTGAAAAGATTTTCATCTTTTTCTATGGTTTGGAATATTTAAAGGCCCTCGTTCTCAAACTTGACATTGTAAATACGTAAGGAATTGGGGAAAAAAATACTAATATGTGAGCCTTACTCTGAGAGACTCGGATGGACACCTAGGGACTTTTAAAAGCCCCCCACATGATTCCAATGTATAGCCAAGGATGGGAATCATTGCTTTAAATAACATTAAAACTATTTGCTCTTAAAAAAATTGAGATAGAGCTCTGCTATAAAGCCACAGGAAGATGTACTGTCCAAGTTTTCTACTTCTTTTGAATCAGTTCTCAGTTCTCATAGTTTCTTATTTTCAGGGAAATCCTCCGTTTCTCTAGTCTATAAAATTACATTGCCTTAGATGTTGATATTATATTGTTTACATATATGTAACTCTTTTATCTAGTTCTCTGTGTCTTTCTTTCTACTCTTTAATCTTACATATTTTTTAAAAGATTTTATTTTTAGGTAATCCTACACCCAACGTGGGTCTCAAACTCACAACCTTGAGATCAAGAGTCACATGCTCTATGGATGAGCCAGTCAGGTACCCCTAATCTTACATATTTTTTTTTCAAAAAAATTTTTTTAAAGATTTTATGTATTTATTTGAGAGAGAGAGAGCATGCACGAGCAGGGGGGAGAGGGAAAGCAGACTCCACACTGAGCCGGGAGCCCGACTCGGGGCTCAATCCCAGGACCCAAGATCATGACCCGAGCCAAAGGTAGATGCCCAACTGACTGAGCCACCCGGGTGCCCCGTTACATATTTTTAAATTCTTTTTTCACTTATCCTCAATCAGGCTCATGATGAGTTTATCAATTTTATTCATTCTTTCAAAGAATCATCTTTCAGATTTATGCATTTTTTCTTCTTTGTTTGCTTTCTATTTCATTAATTTCAGCTTTTATCTTTATTTGATTGACTTTATTGTCCTGTTTCTAATTTCCTGAGATGAATAGTCTTTCATGTGCATCTTCTTTAATAATGAAGGCTTTAAAGCTACACATCTTTTCTTTCTTTTTTTTTAAGATTTATTTATTTACTTGAGAAAGTGAAAGCGCACGAGAGAGAGAGCAAGTGAGGGGTGGGGCAGAGGGAGAAAATCTCTAGTTGAGCAGACCCCCCTGGTCAGCGGGATCCTGACGTGGGGCTCAATCTCATGACTCATGAGATCACGACCTGAGCTGAAACTGAGTTAGGCACTCAACCGACTGAGGTACCCAGGTTCCCCCCTACACATCTTTTCTAATTTTAGTTTTAATTGAGCCTTCTATCAAACTTGTAATTTTCCCTTTGATCTAATGCTTATTGAGATGACAATTTTTAATTTCCAAGGATCTTAATTAAAGGAGCTGGAATTCTTTGAATCATATTTTATTATTTATTTCAAACTTTATTGGATTATGATATGAGAATATATCCTATGAAATGTTTATTATTTTGAATTTATTCAGGATTTCTTTGAAATCAAATACATGATTGATTCTCATAAAGTCTCCTTGGACATATGAAAAATTAATTGTACTCTCTATGGGCTGTAAATTTCTTCCTATATCTACGTATTAAATTAAGTTCATTGATTAAGTATTCAGTTTTCCACATATTTAGTTTCTAATGTATCTGTCTAAATATGTGTTTTATATATTGCTGTGTAACAAGTTACCCCAGTACTTAGTAGTTTAAAACTATAAGCGTTTAGTATCTCCCAGTTTCTGTGGGCCAGAAATTTGAGTGCAGCTTAGGTGAATGGTTCTGGCTTAGAGTCTCACATGAAGTGGCAGTCAAACTATTGGCCAGGGCTGCATTCATCTGAAAGGTTGACTGGGGCTCAAGGACCCATTTCCAAGATTGCTAACTCATGTAGCTATAGGCACGACATTTTGGTTCCTCTTCATAGGGTACCTGAGTGTTCTCATGACATAGCAGCTGGCTTTCCCCAGAGTGAGTAATGCAAAAGAGACAGCGGGCAGGAAGCTGTAGTGTCTTTTGTGACTTAATCTCCAAAGATGCACACTATCACTCCTGCTTTATTTTTTTTATTTTTTTTTTTAAAGATTTTATTTATTTATTTGACAGAGATAGAGACAGCCAGCGAGAGAGGGAACACAAGCAGGGGGAGTGGGAGAGGAAGAAGCAGGCTCATAGCGGAAGAGCCTGATGTGGGGCTCGATCCTGCAACGCCGGGATCACGCCCTGAGCCGAAGGCAGACGCTTAACCACTGTGCCACCCAGGCGCCCCACCTGCTTTATTTTTCCAATTTACTAGAAGCAAATCACTAAATCCAACCCACATTCAAGAGGAGGCAAATTAGGCTTCAGCTTTTAAAGGGAGTGTCAAGAATTTGTAGACATTATTTGTAGACATTATTTTAAACCAATAATTTAATCTGAATTTTGTATTTGTGTTCATATTTTTAAACAGTTTCTTCTTGCATTTATAGTAGTTAAATATATGAAGCAAAAACTTGTTCTTTTGTTTATTGAATACAAGTTTATGGATTGTATCTTCTTAAGTGTCTTTTATTATGTACATGTTGCTTTGTGATCATGTTTAGCACTTTTAAATTCCACTGTCGTGTATCAATATTTACATTTTTTTCTCTTTGTTATATTTACCTTGTTTTCAACCTCTCTTTACCTATTTTTTTAATGTTTAATTTCTCACGAACTATATATACCTGAGTTTTGTATTTTAATATAGTCTAGTAATCTTAGTATTTTAATGGGAGAATTGAACTCATTCACATTTAGTATAACAACATATATTTTTGAAAAGTTTTCTTCTATTTTATTTTGCTTACTATTTACTTTACTATGTTTCATCTTCTCCCTTTTCTTTTTGCTATTTTGGTGAAGTTTTCTTTATTGTTTTCTTTGGTGTTTTTACTGTCCTTTTCCATTCAGTAGTGGTTATCTTCCCATTCCTGACATTTCTGATAAATATTGTGTGTGTATATTTCTCAGATAGCTATAACTTTATTCTTCCACCATTATCCTCTCTCTCCTCCAGTAAGATAAATGTATTTACTTTCATGCTTTCCATATATGTCCCCCATTGGAATGAGATTTGTGGAGAATTTGTTTTTCTCCCCTAACCTCCCCCTGCAAATTCTAGTTACTGCTCATGCCATATTTTTAGTTCTTGACCATTATTAGGTTTTTCTTCATAGTATGTGTCTTCTATTTCTAGAATCCTTGTTTAGTACTTAAACGCAAGTTCCACATTATCATTATTGATTTATATTTCTATTTATATACTGGAGGGTTCATTGTTCCCATCTGTATTCTATATAATATATTCTTTCCACTTGGGTCTTTCCTTGGCTTTTACTTCATTAGAATATTTCCTTGAGTGTTTTCCTCTATGGGGCATGTGGGTGCTATATTCTCTGAATGAAAGCTCCGTGAATGCAGGGACTTTGTATTATTTACTTCTGTGTTTTTAGCACCTTAAACTGTGTTTAGCATATAACAAGCAATCGATACGTGTTCATTGTTTTTGTGGTATTAGATCACTGCATACTCACCTGTCTTTTTTCCACCCTGATGATCCTTTATGTTGTTGCTGATATTTGATCCTTTACACATTTTAAATATTATCTATCACCCTAAGAAGTTAATGATGTTTTGGCCAATATAGAATTCTTGGTTCATAGTCATTTTCTGTCTTTAATTTGTAGATTTATTCCACCTTCTTCTACCTCCCACTACTGCATCTGGGAAGTCTAATGCCAGGATGATTCTTTTCCCTTTGTAACTTGCTCTTTCTGTCTAGCAGCTTCTAAGACTTTTACCAGGTAATAGGGATATTTTTTCCCCTATCAATTGTGCATAGGATTCAGGATCTCTTTCAGACTTATGGCTGAAGTCCCTTTTTAACCACAGAAATCTCCCTCTCTTCATTATGTAATTATTGCCTCTTCTCCATCTGTTCCTTTTTACTGATTCTGGAATGATTATTGGCAAATTAGTTCTCTTGGCTCTGAACTCTAATTTCCTACCCATTCCTTATGATTTCCAACATTTTGCTTTTTAATCTGTGTGAGAGATTTTTTCATCTGTTTGCTTTTTCGGGTCAATAATGTGTTTTCCAATCACTGTTTCTTTTAATCAGCTCTAATCTATTGATATTTTAAATTTGGATAGCACACTTTAAATGGCAAGAATTATTAACATTTTGTTCTTTATTTTATGGTCCTCTCATTTTTTTTTTAAATAAAGTTTTCGTTTGTCCTCCAACAATTCTAGCTCATTAGGGGATAGAACTTTAGCAGATCTAATTGGTCTGTCTCTCTCTGGTTACCGGATCCCCTTAAGTGTTAGGTTATTTTCATTTTCTATTCTCTGCTTAAGCTAGATTAGGCCTGTCTACACTTGAAGGCACAACAGTTGCTACTCCTGCATCAAGAGTCTGAGAGGAAGTCTCTATGTTCCTAGTTATCCCTAAATGCAAGTGTTAGTTTTCTTTTAGCTTCAGAAACAGAGAGGAAGTTCCCTACACTTTTTCTATAAGATCCAGCTCCGTCTCCCCCAAACAAGAACCGCACTAATGCTCTGAGTCAGGGTCTCCCCTTAATCAAGGGGTGCACAGGTCCCCTCAGGCCTAGTTCTTCCATGTTCTCACCCCAGGGCTCTCTACTGTTGCTCCTCTAGCCCCCTCCAGGCCTAGAATCCCAAGAGAGCCTATAGCCTCTAACACCCCTCAGATTCCTCTGGTTCACTCATCCCAGCCAGCTGAAGGCTGGGGGAAGGAAGAATATCAGAGATGCAGAATCCCTCCTTTTTTCTTTAAGTTTTGATAAGCAATAGCCTGTGTTTTTGCAACTGGCTCACACTATTTCAGCCCAATGTGATAAAGGTATGTGAATTAATGTATAAGAAAATATAAAATAATGGGATTTTAAAATTAGAAATAACATGGAGGTCATAATAAAATGAATCTTCTCATTTGTATGGTGCTCTATGGTTTTCATTCAATTTTATACACAGAGTCTCATTTGAGTTCCAGAGTAGCCCTGTCTGGTAAGTATGGGAGTTATCATCCCCATTTTACAGATGAGGGAACTATAGCTCGTAAAGATTAAATAATTTATCCAAGGACACATGGATAATAGTGGAGCTGGACTAGCAAATAAGTCTTCTTATTCCTGGCCCAGGACACTATACTACTGCTTGCTTGCTTGTTTGTTTCCAGTTGTCTTCAGAACATGTTACATTGCATGATGAGTTGTGGAATCCCTGAGTTATATATTGTAACCTGTATTATATATTTTTTCAACTACATCTACTATATTGGTATGAATAATATTAAATGTACATAAATACTAGGATGGTGACTATAAGGTGATAAGATTTTCTTTTGTAGTTTGAAATCTAAAAAAAGAGGAATTTGAAAATAGTTTGAAATAGATTAATATAACTAGAATATGTGTATTATTGCCTGAAGGTAACTTTTTTGAAGGGGGACATACATTTGGATATACGAGTACTTAAATTTTTCTCTTTGTGATGTGTTTTTTAAACATTCGAATTTATTTTATGATGCAATAGAAATGCACTTGACCATTTCCCTACCAGGCCTGATATGCCCGGTGGGTCTGGCATGTTTGTTTTGTCTTAGAGGTTAGTGGTACAGAAGTAAATGAGTCAATAGCTGTTATAAAGACCAGACCTCTGCCCTGAGCCCAGTTCTTTTTTCCTACTAACACTGTGTTTAAAAGTATTATCTCATACTCAGGAGTGATAATCAAGATCTTTAACAACTAATATGGCCTGGTCAGTGAGCAGTCACAGTATCTGCCAGCTATCAACACCTGGTGCAATTGTATTAGAGTGCACTGGTGACATATCAGCCCTGCTCACGGATGCCTGATACCTTACGCTTTGCTGGGTATTTTCATATCCATTCTCTTGTTTGATCTGGGGAAGGGGGTGAGTATGGTATCATTCCCCTTTTGTAAATTGAGCGATCCACAGCCCAAAGAAGTTAAACATAGGAAGTCTTAGAAGGAAAGACTTTTGGCTCTTGGTTCAGTGTTCTTCCTTGGGTGGAAGTTTCCCTCTTTTTAACGGAGAAAGAAGAGATAAGGTTAGCTATTTAAAAAAAAATTTTTTTAAGATTTTATTTATTTATTTTTGAGAGAGAGAGAGAGCATGCATGAGAGCATGTGTGAGAGCATTAGGAGTGGGGCAGAGGGAGAAGCAGACTCCCCGCTGAGCGGGGAGCCTGCTGTGGGACTCGGTACCCAAGCCGAAGGCAGACACCCAACTGACTGAGCCACCCAGGTGCCCAAGGTTAGCCATTTTTGATAGGATAAAAATCAGCTCCTTTTAGAGAAAACTCATAGTAGGTAGTGGGTAGAATCCCCCTGGAATCTTCCTATCCCAAACTAATGTTTCATTTCCAAGGTCCCTTGCAGGAAATGCCTGCCTTGGAAGAGTGAAACTACCTCAAGTTAGGAGTTTTTTCCCAGTGGAGGAACTGACTCAGCCTCTTTTCTCCATGTTCACAGGGACATTAAGTACAAAGCCTTACTTTAAAAGTACATTCTTTTAACTGCTTGTTTTTCCCCCTCTCCTCCTTCCACAGAATGGTCTCCCCTCAGGGGGCAACTCATATATTTTTAATGGTGATTTTGTAGATCGAGGAAAACATTCCATAGAAATCCTAATGATCCTGTTTGTGAGTTTTCTTGTCTACCCCAATGACCTGCACTTGAACAGAGGGAACCATGAAGATTTTATGATGAATCTGAGGTAACCTAGGCCTTTAGATTTCCTCTTTTGTTTCCCATACTGAAAAATACTGCCATGTTTAGTTCCTAGCAGAGAGTTAGAGGTGAGTGTAGAAAAGTAGGGAGGAGGGGAATCTCAAGGGAGACCTCAATTCTTACCTCTATTTACCACCTCAGTCTTCTACTGAATGAGTATATGTTGCTCTGACGTCTTCTTCCTATCTTTTCTTCCAGTTCTGTCCTTGCTTCTCCCTTTTATTATGTTCTTTCTCTTCCTCCCATGCCTCCCGTCACAGGCCAAATTGTTTCCTGGATGGATGTGTTAGGCCAGCTTTGGAGGTGTGGTAGGTTCTATGAGCAGGCTTAGATGAGATCATTCTGTTGCTACTCTTTTGGCTTGCTTCAGATGTTGTCTCAGAAACTAGTACTGTGTTTTTCACTGATGTGTATATTTTTTACGACATGGTGATTGCTTCTGGCATAATTGTTCATAAACATATTTGAGAACAGCTGTAACATAGCATTTCAACTATCTGACTCACTGGAGATTTGAGGAATAAAGATTGGTTAAATGGTTTACCAAATTTTGCTGAAAGACACAGTCGGTGATAAATGTTCCCCTTTCCCTTCTTTCTTCTACATTCACCCCTCCTTTACCAGTTTGCTCTAGGGCAGTAGAAGGCATGACATGTCTCATGTTTGTGGTTCTAGGTTTTTGGGTGCCTTGATCAAAGCTCAGCAACTGATTAGTTTTGTCTTTGGGGCAGTTTCATCCCCCGGCTTGAGTATAGACTTTCAATTCTAATTTTTCAGGTACGGAAACAGATGCTAAGACTATGATGAAAAAAATCCCAGACTGTTATCAGAGGTCCTTTATATGTAATGTAGCTCAACACTTTTATTTGGACATGCCTACTTACCCTTCCATTTGTTCAGTTAGCCAATCATATTTACCTAATGTCTGTGATGGTTAATGAAAGAGACATGGCCTCTGCCCTCACAGGGTTTACATCTAGCAGGGAAGACTTACGTTGAACAGGTTTTTCAAGCGTGATGAGTTTAAAAAGTGGGGACCGAACTTGTCTGGGGTGTGATAGAAGGTTCTCCCATAGAAGTATGGGATCAGCCTGAGACCATAAGCAATTCAGAGACAGCCATGGTGGTGGATGAGAAATGGTATTCCACAGTGAGGGGACAACTTAGGGAGAGCTTGAGACAAGACTTTTTAGATATGAAAGAACTTTAGGAGGGTAGGAGCACAGACTGAGGTCCAGGATGGTCCCTAATAGGGCTGGAGACATAAGACATGGTTGGATTGTGCAAAGGAATTTGGACTTTTTTCTAAGGACAACAGAAATAATCATATAAGAGTATCATAAAATTTGTGTTTTAAATGCAGCAGGAAGAAATATTTGAATGTGGGAGGCCAATTAGGAGGTAGTTGAAGAGATAGATGGTGGATTCTCATGTAGACCAAGGTAGTAGGGATAGAGATGCAAAGAAGTAGACAGATTCAAGAGGAGTTTAGGCAATGATGGTTTAAAGCATGGTAATGTGATATGGGGGACTTGAAAGAGGAGAGAATCAAGGATAACCTCCAGGTTCCCAGCTTGAATTTGGGAGTACATTGGCATTATTCACTGGTACTGGGAACATGATAAGAAGAAAAGGTTGGGATGAGAGAGAATGGTAAGTTCATTTTGGGGTAAGGTGATTTGAAGTGGTTTTGATTAGGTAGTTGAATGTATGTGTCCAGAGCTCAGAAATGCAGTGTGGCCTGCAGTACTGTCCTGCAATATTGGCACGTAGATAGTAACCAAAGCCCTAAACAAAGGAGGAGATTGCCAAGAGAGAAGGTGAGGGGAGAAGAGGGCCTAGGGCAGAATCTGAAGGAACGCCACCATTCAAGGCTAGGCAGAGAAAAACTTGCAAAGGAGATGTAGAATACCCAGAAAGGTACGAGGAAAACCAAGAGGGTTTATTGTCACAGCATCCAAGAGAAGAAAAGTCTTCTAGAAGGATGATGTAGTCAACCATATTTAGTGCTTCAGAGAGGGTAAGAAAGATGAGGACTGCAAGGTGTCCATTTGATTTAACAACATTTAACTCACCTTTGGTGAGTGCAAGACTGAATTCATCTCAGAAAACATAACATTGCACTGTAGAAGCCTGACATGACATGATTTGTATGGAAACCTGGAATTAATATGCTGTGTTCTGACTTCCCTAGTTGGGCCTTAAGAATATATTGTTATCCTAAGGCAAGGAGAAGTAATAAAAAAAATTTCCATCCTTAAAGCTCCCTTCATGATTGCTATTCAGGCATGAAAATTCCTGACTCTTTCTATTAAAATCTTGAATACCATTGCATGAACTATATCAGAGAGAGTATAAAGGGCCAGCTTGTTGTCTTCTAGGCTTTTCTTTGTCTCTGTTCAGTCTCTTCCCCCATCCCCCCTTCCCGCGCCCTCATTCATTTACTATAAGAGTTAGGATGTCTGAGAAATTCTATCTAAATGAAAAACATTCTCCCACACAGCTTCCCCCACTTCTCTGAGTACTTGCAGCATCCACACATCCCATACCTAGCACATATTTCTTAAGTTGCCTTGTGATTTTTTTCATGAAAATTTATCTTCTTTCTCCAACTATGCTATAAGCTCCTTCCAAGTAGGGATGGTATCATTGGCTGCTTTTGTTCTTTCCCATCATGCCTAGCAAAAACTTGGGTAACTAATAGTTTAAACTAAGCTCTAGTTTCTTGAGTTCTTGATACTTGTGATAATGAGATCAATGGGTCCCCTTTTTGCATGATTCACGTAAGTTGGAATTATCAACATTTAATTAGTTTAAATACCAGTGTTTTTTTTTTTCAGGTATGGCTTCACAAAAGAAATTTTGCATAAATATAAGGTAAGACTTGTACTTTTTTTTTTTTTAATGCATTCTCTTTGCTGTTTATACATAGAACTACAAAAAAAAAAAAAAAGAGCCTTCGGGCAGAGTGATGGGTAAAAAACAAAAGCACAGCAGGAAGCCCTGGCCAGGGTAGAAGTCCAGTTTTCTTCCTGGACCAAACCAGTAAGTTTCAGCACAGATACAAACATACTCTATTGTTGTAAAGGTACCCAGGATTTGTTTTATGGTAAAACATGCAGACATAGAAATGACTATCCTAAAGGAAGAGATTTTTTACTCGCTGGGCTCTGGATTGGTTTGTTTGCATATTAAAGGAACTTCATCTGCACATGAAAGGCAAATCAACTACGATTTCTAGGAATTGGCTAGCTCTGGGAGGAGCAAGCTTTCCTCCAGGGTCAGCAAGGCACCAAGATGTCAAAGTATCAAAAACATAGAAGAAACAAACAAACATAGAATAAAACGACATGATTAATGCATGCTGGTGGGTTAGTGACTCCATGCTGACTTCCTTTGTGTGGCATGAAAGTTCTTGCTTTTTGTGATAAACTTGAACTTTTCAAAAAAACCCCAAAGTTCCTCAATCTTACTTACAGATGCATGGAAAGAAAATCTTACAAATCTTAGAAGACGTCTATACCTGGCTCCCAATTGGTACAATCATTGACAATGAAATCCTGGTCATACACGGTGGGATATCAGAGTCCACAGACTTGAATTTGCTCCACCATATAGAACGAAACAAAGTAAGAAGCAATGTTTACTTAAATCTTGTGTGAGTTTTATAAGGGGATATATACCTTCTAAGTTATTATTTTGTATTCATTTGCATTTTAGTAGTTGTAACTCTGCAAAAATTAGTACAAATTTTAGGAAAATCTGTGATTGCAAGATAAAGAACTGAATGGGTAACTTTTAAATATGGCAAATATATTTTTTAATTCATGATGAAAGTGGAAAATGAGGAAATGTTGGCATTTCATGTAGTTTCTAAAAGTGAAAATCCTGATTTTTAAAAATTAAAATGTCTAATTAATGTTGTAGTAAAATATACATAACATAAAATCGACCACTTTAAATAACCATCTTTTAGTGTACAGTTCGGTGGCGTTAAGTACATTCACACTGTTGTGCAGCCGTCCCCACATCCATCTCCAGAACTCGTCATCTTCCCAAACTGAAACTCTACCCATTAAGCAACAACTCTCCATTCTCCAATCTCCCTCGTCCCTGGTGACCAGCATTCTATTTTCTGTCTCTGAATCTGACTACTTTGGGTGCCTCATATAGATGGAATCATACAGCAATTTACTTCTGGAATTGATACGACTTCTCTAATACTCTAAATGGCTCAGGGTATTTTTGGGGGAAATATTTTAAACTGAGTAATCATATTAAGTACAACAGAAGCAGAGTAAGAACCTGTATAGAACCTCTAAGGGAAGAGGCTGTGTGTGGCCTGTAAAGCTCCCATACATAGTGAAGGGCGCCTTTGGCTGGGCCTTGCGGAGTGACTGGAATTATCTTCGTCCTGTACCAGAGCCCAGCCAAAGCCCCAGACTAGGGGCATAGGAGGTGCAATGTGAACGTGAGGACCAATAACAGCTCTGGAACCAGATGATCGTATATGGTCCTAGTGAGAAAGCTGAACCCTTACCCCTCAAGACTGATATGATAGTCAACTTCCAGCCAATCTAGGCAAGTCAAGTCTAGAGCTGGAATTTAATTTGATATAGACAGAAATGTGACCCCTATTCACCTTGAGTTTCTGGAGCCCTTATACCTTTGTATACATATAAAAGATAGTATTATTGCTAACTTCTCATCCTTTTAATATCCGCTTAAATGTACCCCTCCTCTGGAAAGCCTTCCATGTCCTCCAGACTAGGTCAGGTGCCCTTCTGTAGGCTCTCAAGCCCCTTGTACATATCCTTCATTACAGTTACCAGCACTGAGTAAAGAACTGGGGTGCTATTTACTATCCTCCCCTGCTTCTCTCATTCACTGATATAACTCCAGCACCTAAGATGTAGTAAATACTTAATCAGTGTTTGTTGGATATGTCCTAGGAGATTTAAGACCAAAGCAGGGCAGACCTAAGACAAAACTGGACAGAAACTTCTTTACAACCCCTTTTCTGATTCTGTGGTGATTTTACATACCTCCTCTCCAACCTCACTGAACCATGACCATATTTCCTGGCTTGCACCTGTTGTCCTGGCATGATTGTTAATAGTACCTCCCTTTACTCTCGGAAGTACTCCAATTGCAATAAATTTTAAGGTCACCCTACATTTAAGGCCTCTTTCTCGTGGTATCAGCAAATAGTCAAGCCAGTAAAACATTTTGATCAACACAAGATAGTCAGTGTTAACATAACGAGTGGATGTGAGTCTAGCCAAGAGCAAGGGAACATGATGTTTTAGTCAGTCAAATATTGGCAAGCACATGGCAGGAATGCAGCGCTCTGCCACCGCCTGCCCTGTGACAACAGCATTAATCAGCCATGGCAGCCACTACCAATTGATCAGATTGAAAACTTTTCCTTTTCTGAAGTGAGCCTGAGCAGCCAGCCCTCTCTAGAGCTCTTTGAGCTATTAAGAGCATGTCTTGGGGCGCCTGCGTGGCTCAGTCAGTTAAGCATCTGACTCTTGATCTCAGCTCAGGTCTTGATCCTCAGGGTCCTGAGTTCAAGCCCCAAGTTGGGTTCCATGCTGGGCGTGGAACCTACTTAAAAAAAAAAAAAAAAAAAAAAGCATGTCTCTGGAATGCCTATTACTATCTCTGTGGAACCCAAAATGTGAGAGCCACCTTGACCGAATAAACTCCGTGAAGCTCTGACATCAAACAGACATAGTCAGCTCTACTTCCTACTTCTGCCACTTCCTGGCTGGGTGACTGGGCAAGGTACTAAAGTTTTCTAAGCCTCAGTTTCTGTGCTTGTGCATGGAAGCTAAAAATACCTATTATATTGAATTGTTAGGAGGATTAAATAAATTACCTAGATGAAGAAAACAGCATAGAGTAAGCTCTGAACGCAAAGCGCTCTCCCTCAAACTCTCTCCTCTCTTTCCTGATACTTGGAACTGAAGTTTGAATTTTAGTCACCAAAACACACCCTGAGAAGTTTTTGGGCCAGGAGTTTTCCCAGGAAACCAAATTTCACCTCTTCTGGGGGTCATCATTCCACCAACTCACAAGCCTGGTTTTAAAGATAGAAATTTGACTTGTGTACTTTCTGTATCTTCTACCCCTCCTAGAGTGAGGTTGAATTGGCAGCACATATTTGTATTAAATATAATTGAACTGTAGCAAAAGTAGTAGGTTTAAGCCTTTGGAACTCTACCAAATGAAATATAAAAGTAGATTTTCAAGTCCAATTTTACAACTTTCCCGCTTCCTCCACTTTCCCATCCCTTAGGACCCTCTAAGTGTTGGGATGACCACGCTTCCTGGTTTATGCCTGCTGTTGTAGTATGATTGTTAATGGCAGCGGGGAGTAGGGTGGGGGAACCTGACGACAACCTCCTTCTAGGTTCATTAAAGGCATTGTGTACGGTGGGTAGGTTGGGGGGTGTCAATGCAGAGGAAGAGTCTATAAGACTAAGACTCTGGTTTAGAATTCTTTAAACTCCCTGGCAGGGGGTGTGGGAAAGAATGGCTAGCAGGGCTCCCAGGAGAAAATGACGGTGTGGTACTTTAGAGGGGGAGGTGGGCAAAGTATCCTGATCCTAAGTGGCCTGGAAAAACACGTGTTCTTCATCAGGTTGAGGCACAGCAATAGAGACAGAGTGGCAACTGGCACTGAAGTTTCTGCATGCGGCACATGAAACATAGGGTTTGGCTTAAGTGTGAATTTGTTTTGTAGATGAAATCTGTGCTGATGCCACCAATTCCCTTAGATGGTGAAGACCATGATACTGACTTGAAAACTAAAGTAGGTGCAACTATTATACCTCGGGAAGTCAAAACAAATGGATCCCTTTCTGAACAGTTAACAAAGCATGAATGGGAACAGGTAGGTATCAAAGTGTTCACCAAACTGGCAATGAAGATGCCGCATAAATGATGTTGTCCCTTAGGTACATAACAAGTGACTTACCTTTATAAGCAGATCATACTCTTGTTTCTGAATTCATCACTATACTTTTAATAGCTTCACTGAGATAGGCTCCTTCATTTAAAGTATATAATTCAATGGTTTGGGTATATTCACAGTGTTGTGCAACTGTCATGACAATCTAATTTTAGAAAATTTTCATCACCTGAAAAAGAAACTCCGTACCTATTACTAGTCACTTCCCATTCCCTCCCCAACCACCCCCTCCCCCAGCCTTAGGCAACCACTAATCTACTTTTGGTCTTTATAGATTTGCCTGTTCTGGACATGTTATAGAAATGGGCCCATCCAATATGTGACCTTTTGTGTCTGGCTTCTTATACTCAGCCCAATGGTTTGGGGTTCATCTGTGTTGTAGGATGTATCAGTACTTTGTTTCTTTTTATTGCTAAATAATATTCTATTGTGTGGATACACTACATTTTGTTTATTCATTCATCAGTGGGTAGACATTTGAGTTGTTTCTGCTTCTTGGCCATTATGAATAATGCTGCTATAAACATTCACATACAAGTTTTTCTGTGGACGTATGTTTTCATTTCTCTTTGGTATATACCTAGGAGTGGAATTGCTCAGTCATAAGATAATTCTAAGTTGAACATTTTGAGAAACTACCGAACTGTTGTCCCAAATGGCTGTACCATTTTACATTTCCATTACCAATGTGTGAAGGTTCCAATTGCTTCACACCCTCACTAAGAAATTGTCTCTCCTTTTGATTATGGCTATCCTAGTGGGTGTGAGGTGGAATCTCATTATGGCTTTGATTTGTTGTGGTTTTGGCATTTCTCTAATGATTAATGATGTGGAGCATCTTTTCATGTGCTAATTGGCCATCTGTATGTCTTTGGAGAAATATCTATTCAGATCCTTTGCTCATTTTAAAAATTGAGTTATTTATCTTTTTATTATTGCGTTGTAAGTGTTCTTCATATATTCTGGATATGAATTCCTTATCAGGTATATTATTTGCAGGTAGTCTTTCCTATGCTGTAGGCTATCTTTTCCCTTTTTTTATGGTATTATTTGCAGCACGAAAGTTTTTAATTTTGATGAAATCTAATATTCTCTTTTTTTTTCTTTTTTGCTTGTGCTTTTGGTGTTTTATCTAAGAAGCCATTGCCTAACGCAAAGTCATGAGGATTTATTGTTATATTTTCTTTTTTTTTTTTTTTAAAGATTTTATTTATTTATTTGACAGAGAGACAGCCAGCGAGAGAGGGAACACAAGCAGGGGGAGTGGGAGAGGAAGAAGCAGGCTCCCAGCAGAGGAGCCTGATGCAGGGCTTGATCCCAGAATGCTGAGATCACGCCCTGAGCCAAAGGCAGATGCCTAACGACTGAGCCACCGAGGCACCCCTGTTATATTTTCTTCTAAGAATTTTCTAGATTAAGCTTTTCCATTTAAGTAATCCATTTCGAGTTAATTTTTGTGTATGGTGGGAGGTAAGGGTTTAGCTTTATTCTTTTACATGTGGATATCCAGTTATCCCAATACCACTTGTTAAAAGGACTATTCTCGTTGAATTTTCTTGGCACTTTTATTAAAAATCAACTGACCATAAATATGAACGTTTATTTCTAGACTCTTTTTTTTTTAAGGATTTTATTTATTTATTTGACAGAGAGAGACAGCCAGCGAGAGAGGGAACACAAGCAGGGGGAGTGGGAGAGGAAGAAGCAGGCTCTTAGCAGAAGAGCCTGATGTGGGGCTCGATCCCAGAACACCGGGATCACGCCCTGAGCTGAAGGCAGACGCTTAACGACTGAGCCACCCAGGCGCCCCATTATTTCTAGACTCTTAATTCTACTCCCTGATCTATATGTCTGTCCTTACATCAGCACTACACAGTTTTGATTACTGTAGCTTTGTAGAAAGTTTTGAAACTGGGAAATGTAGGTTCTTCATTTTGTTGTTCTTTGTTCAAGATTGTTTTGACTGTTCTGGGTCCCTTGAATTTCCATATGAATTTTAGGGTCAGCTTGTCAATTTCTACCAAGAAATAGCTGGGATTTTGGTAGGGATTGCTTTGAATCTGTGTTCTTATTGTAATCTTAACAATGTTATATCTCCAATTCCACAAACATGGAATGTCTTTCCATGTATTTAGATCTTTAATTTCAACAGTGTTTTGTAAGAATGTACACTGAGGCACTTGTTTTGCTCAAGTTTGGAATAAATATTCCAAAGTACTTTCAATGCTATTGTAAAATAGAATTGTTTTTTAAATTACCTTTAGAAATACAGTTGACTTATGTATACTGATCTCATGTTGTGAACCTTGATAAGTCCATTTATTCATTCTAATGATTTTGGGTGGATTCCTTGGGACTTTCTATATACAAGAGCATGTTATCTGTGAATAGAGATAATTCTGCTTCTTCCTTTCCAAACTGGCTGCCTTTATTTCTTTTTCTTCCTTAATTACCCTGTCTAGAACCTCCAGTATGGTGTTGAATGGAAGTGGTGAGAGTAGACATCCTTGTCTTATTTCTGGTATTAGCGGAAAGCATTCAATCTTTCACCATTAAGTATATTAGCTGTTTGTTTGTATATTAGCTACCCTTCATCATGAGGAGGTTCCCTTCTGTGCCTACTTTGTTCAATGTTTTTTATCATGAAAGAGTTTCGGATTTTGTGAAATGCTTTTTTTGTATCTACTAAGACGATCGTGTGGTGTTTGCCCTTTATTCTATCAATATGGTGTATTACATTGATTGATTTAAACCAACCTTACATTCCTGGGATAAATCCCATTTAGTCATGGTGTGTAATCCATTTTATATGTTGCTGGCTTCACTTTGCTGATTTTTTTTTAAAGGATTTTACATCTATATTCATAAGGGGTATTGTTCTATAGTCTTGATGTCTTCGGTATTAGTGTAAGACTGGCCTCATAGAATGAGCTGGGAAGCATTAGCTACTCTTCTGGTTTTTGGAGGAGTTTGTGCAGGATTGATAATAATTTTTCTTCAAACGTTTGGTAGAATTCATCAGTGAAACAATCTGAGCCTGGGCTTTTCTTTGTAGGAATTTTAAAAATTATGAATTTAATCTTCTTTCTTGTCTAAGAGTTCTATTCAGATTTTGTATTTCTTCTTGAGTAGTTTGTATCTTGGTAGTCCTGATAGTTTCTCTTCCTTGGAATTTGTCCATTTCATCTAATATATCTAATTTGTTGGCCTAAAGTTGTTTGTAATATGTATATATTCAAATATATATAAAGTCGGTAGTGCTATCACCTCCTTCATTCCTAATTTTAGTAAGTTGAGTCTCTTTTTTTCTGGTCAGTCTCACTAAGGTTTGTTAATTTTATTGATCTCGTCAAAGAACCAATTTTTGGTTTTATTGACTTCCTTTATTATTTTCTATTCTCTCCTTCATTTATTTCTGTTCTAATCTTTATTATTTCCTTCTTTCTGCTTGCCTTAGATTTAGTTTGCTCTTCTTTTTCTAGTGTCCTAAGGTGAAAAGTGACGCCACTGATTTGAGACCCCTTGCCTTTTGTAACTACTACTTAGCTCCATCCCATAACTTTTGCTGTGTTGTGCGTTCATTTTCGTTCATCTCAAAGTATTTTCTAATTTCCCTTGTGATTTCTTCTTTAACCCATATATTATTTAGCAGCATGTTATTTAATTTCTGCGTATTTGTGAATTTCTCATATTTCTTTCTCTTATCGCTTTCTACTTGAATTCAATTTTGGCTGGAGTGAAGAGGAAAATTACCCAGAGCAGGCCCAGGCCGGCAGGCCCCAGTAGAAAGAAAGTTACTATTAAGAGCAAGAGATAACCAGAAGCCCCACTGGGATCACGAGATAACCAGCGGGGTCTGCCACAAGCTCCCTGCACCGCCGCTGTTCCCGCTTAAAGCAACACTCCCCCAGTTTAAACCCATGTACCAGCGGTCGGCACAGCCCTTGTAACCTGATCCACTGCAGTCCCTTATAAAAGCCCGATAACCCCGCTGATGGGGGCCCAGAATTTTAAGCGTCTGCCAGCGTAAAATAAACCTGAGTTCTACTTCTCCAAGTGTCACTTGGTCTCTCACCGGTCTGATTTTTATTTTCCCCAACAGGAGAACATACTTTATATGATTTAAATCCTTTGAAAACATAGTGAGGTTTTTTTTATGGTTAGTATATGGTCTATCTTGGAGAACGTTCCATGTGCTCTTGAGAAGAAAATGTATTCCATTCCTGTTGAGGGGAGTGCTATATATATATATCCAGATATATATATCTGTCTTTGAATATATTTATCTGTCTTTGAATATATTTATAATAGTTGCTTTGAAATCTTTTTCTGCTAAGTCAACATCTAATCCCCTCAAAGGCAATTTCTATTGCCTGCTTGTTTTTCCCTGTGTATTTTTTTATTTGCATGTCTTGTAACTTTTTTGTTGAAAACTGGGCATTTTGAGTAATAGATTGTAGTAACTCTAGATAGTTATTCCCATGCTCCTCTGGGGCTTATTGTTATTTGCATTTTCACTCATTTATTTGTTTAGTGCTTGTCTTGACTAGTTCAGTCAAGTCTGTGCCCGACCTCTCAGTGTATACTCTCTGATGTCACTCTTCCCAGGGTGCTGTGTTGAGCATGGCCCTGACTACCGGGGGTCATTGTAATTTTAGGTCGGCTCTCTCTTTGCCTGTCTCTTTGCCTGACTTCCCCTTTAAGCTTTGGCCCATCTGCCTCTATTTGTATCAAACCCAGCTGTTAGCCTTCACTAATTGCTAGCTGATTGTGCTATTGTTCTTAACAATGCCCTGGGGCTCACAAATAGCTCTACAATCTGATCCCATTAAAGTCGGCCTCCTTTTCGGGGCAGGGTATGACAATCTTTGAGGCTGATTCTGGCCCTACAGGGCTCTTCTCATTTGCCCCTTTCCCTGATTCGGTCTGTGAAACTTGTCTGGTCTGCTCTTGCTACTAGTATCGTGGAAGCATCAGCCTTCTTCTAATTGCTTACCTCTAAGGAGCCTCTATTTCTTGACTCTGTACTCTTATACCTTGACTGCTGAAAATGTTGACTAAAATGTGATTTCTGTTGTAAAATATCCTCTAATCAATGAGGAGAAAGAGAGAGAGAGGTGGGGGGATAGAGAGGGAGGGAGAAGAGGTAGTAAGAGAGAAATAGAATTCATCAATGGCTTGTGCGTCCACAGTATTCAAAAATCCCTAAGTACAAGAGACAACCTAGAGCAAGTAGGAAAGGATGCCTCCGTAAATTCTGACATCCAAATTCCAAAGACCAAAGGTTAGAACAAGCACTTCTAGGATGGTGAATGATAAGGATGATGCCATGGAGATTGGAGTTGCACAAAAAGAAAATTCTGGCCTCTGGAAACCTCCATAAGTTAGAATTCTAGAGAGATGGAGCCTTAAGAAATGGGAGGGAGGACACTGGGGGTTATTATTCCGTAATAGGACTTCCTACCACCCCAACAATATAGACATATAGGCATCTTGCAGGCTCCATGTACATAACTGGAGCTGAGACAGAGTAAAATGGACCAGAATCTCATTCCCAATATTTTAATAATTTCAGTTGTACCCTTAGTTTTCTTCTCTCAGTTGCTGGTACAAAGTGGGTATGCATACTTTAGTTAGCTAGAGTTGAAATTGCCAAATAAAACCAGATTTCATACTTTATTTCACAATAACTATGAGCTATGTTATACTGAAGGTCATAGGCTCTTTATTTGTCCCCTACTCACAGGAGAGCATAATTCTTGGCAGAGTGCTATAATTTCAGTTTTATCTTATGTTCACTGAGATGTGGGGGATATATATACTCATAGCTAAGTCACTGTATAGAGACAAGCGTGATATCCTTCCTTTAGGACAGACTAGCAACAAGAAGACCAGAGAGGTTTAAAAAACTTTTTAATTATTTATTTCCTGAGTGACTCCCTTCTTTTAGTTCGTTCATTTAACAAGTATTTATTGAGCACCTGCTATGCGTCAGTCACTGTTCTAGACTTTTGAGAATGTCAGTGACCAAAGATTTATTACCTCATGAAGCTTACATTCTAGGGGGAGGAGTTAAATAATAATATAACAAAAAGCAAGTAAATTATATAATATGTTAAGTGAGAAGTTCTATGGGAAAAAAAAAATAAAACTAGAACAAGGTTAAGAGTATCAGGAGAACTGGAGGTAGAGGACAGAGCTGTAATTTTAAATAGGGTAGTCGGCCTAGAGCAGGATGCGATTCCACGTCCGCCTTTAAGGCCCATGCTCCTTTTCCGAAGGGAAGGCTGACTTCAGAGTGATAGGGGGTCTCAAGAAGGAAATGAACTGCTCTAGTTTCTCCTCATCCAGTGAGGCAATGGGTAAACGAGTAGGCATCTAAAGCAATTTAGGTATTGCTGGAAGGTTCGGGTCAAGCACAGCTTTTAAAACGACATGTTCAAAAACTGGAAAGAGGACACATCACCAAGGGAAAATACAAAAGAATAGAGAATCTATAGTATTGTGTTTTAGAAGAGAAGCATTTAGATACACCTTTCTGAGCTATTAACTCTCCACCAAAGCATACGTTCGGGAACTGGATTATTTAGAGCTGCAGGCGAGCACAGGGCACTTCTTGCTAGATTTATTTTGGATTTAAGAGGTTTAAAGGCTGAGACACGAATAGATTTTTGTTGACCAGGTCGTATAAAAACTGAATTCAGTAAAACTTTTCCAATTTTTGGTTTGAAAAATTTCAGGAAGGAATGTTGTAAATAACTATTCTTTCATGCACTTACCACTCACAAGGCCCTTGCATTTCGGAGGAGAGAACGTTGTTGGAAGGAAAGAGACTGTCTCTGCTGAGGAATTTGTTTTCACCAACAAGGGGTCTCAGGATCAAATCTGTATTATAGCCACAGTCTGGGTAAACAGAGTCAAATAAATGAGTTCTAGACAGAAAAAAGAAATGCAGACTTGTGGAATGGATAATTCTGAAGATATACATTTCTATAAAACTCGTACCCTTTTTGACTTTGAGTCAAAGCAAAAAGAATGTTAGATATATCTTTCTCATTTCATCGACGAGCCACCTAAAGCTCAAATAGGTTAAATGATTTGCCCAAGGTGACAAAGGTGACACTTGAGGAACTAACTTCTTGGTCAGTGCTTATTCTAGTTTAACAGAGTCCATCATATACATTGAATTTATGTACATTTCAACTATGTGTATATGACAAAAAGAAAAGTATATAAAATTTTATTTTCATAAAATTCAAAAATTTTTTTTTAAAAATCCCATTATACATTATCACATATATAAAATATTCACAATCCATATTATTATATAGGATTGTATATGCAAAATCATGTATAGTCTGCATTCAGGGTAATTTAAGAGGTTTTCCGGGGGTAATTTTGGCTCTAAATGTCTTGCATTTCATGTGAGAATTTAAAATTTAATCTCCTCTTTATAAAACACAATTCCTTGTGTTCCATGTTTCTGCCTTCATTATACTAAAGGTCAAATCAGGACCTCCAAACATGAATTCATGGTGTAAGAGCCAGATACGACAATGCAAGTGTTTGTTTTGTCATAAACAGCAGCAAGGTAAATGGGCTCCACTGTATTTATTTGTAGGGTAGGATTGTGCTAATGTTGGAAGTCAGTAGGGGAGAAAGGAGAATCCTGGGCTGAACCTTCTTTGGGTGGTTATAACTCTCACTGTAATCAATCATCAAAAACTCTCCAAGTGTCTGGTTCGTGCCTGATGGAGGGTTGCTGCAGGTTCTGACCAGGTGCTTATCATTCCAGAGTTCTCCTACTAGTTCTGTTCTTCTCTCCACCTCACTGTCTTCTTCCTCACTTACTTCTAGCTCCCCTTCAATACCAAACCTATAAATGGGTGTACAGTCCAGTTTACTGGGACAACCATTTCTGATTCTCGTTAAGATCTGACTTGGACCCACTTGAGTAACTGCAGACCTTAAAATGCATGGTCCTTCAAGCCTGCAGAACAGAAACGTGGAAAAGACAGATTCTTAGAACTGTAGTCTGTTAGAACTTTGAGATACTTTACGGATCACCTGGCCCAAACCCCTGATTTTAAAGATCTGGAAACTGAGACCCAGAGAGTTTTCTCGAGGATGCCCAGCTTTAGTGACAAAGCTTGTTTTTCTCACTACTGCTTAAATTCCTATAGGAGTTTAGATAAAGAAATACTATATGTGGATCAGAGCGATGAAGAATATTCTTAGAAACTTGGGTCTTCAGTCTTGGGCATCACGTAGCCTGCATTTTCCTCTTTCAGCCCCAAAAGGAAAATTTATGCTAATAAAATAAAATACTTGTGGATTTAGGAGGGCACATTGTGGAAACCAGTCAGTGGAACTGAGAATGTTCTTATCAATGGGACAGAAAGGGAAGGAGATGACTTAGGAAGTATTCTTGGATGAACACTTGTCTATATTTGTGGTGGGAAAAAGTCTTCCTCATGCTATCTGCTCAACAGGACAAAAACCAGAGCCATCATCGAGCCTTACCGAAACCGGGGATGTACTGTATGGTGACTAACATAATATAATAAAAAATCATTAAAAAAAATAATAAAAAAACCAGAGCCATAGCCACAGCTGGGAGACCTACCTTATCTCTTTGAACATATTAAGAACCTCTAATGTGTGTTCATTGTGAGGAGCTGCTTTCTCCTTGGAACATGACAATGAAGTTCTTTTAAGAGAAAAGAGCTTGAGGAGCGCCTGGGTTAAGTGTCTGCCTTTGGTCATGTTCCTGGGGTCCTGGAATCGAGCCCCACATTGGGCTCCCTATTTAGCGGGGAGTCTGCTTCTCCTTCTCCCTCTGTTGCTTCCCCACCCCTGCTTGTGCTCTCTTGCTCTTGCTCTCTCTTAAATAAATGAATAAGTATTTTTTAAAAAGAGAGAGAAAAGACCTTGGTAGATTCAGCAATTGTGAAACAATCATGATGAGATTTTTAAAGACAGACAAAAGTAGGGGCTGATTCTTCATGATTATGAAGTATGGCCGCACTGGTTATTGGGGATGAGCAGAAAGGGATGGTGGTGGCTGTGGGCATTACAATTATTATGGAAAAGGTTCATGGAGGAGTTGAGTCTGAAACAAGTTTGAAGGAGGAATGAGAAACAGACTTTGGGATAACTTGGGTTAATATTTCTGACAGATAAGTTGGAATCTAGAAAGATAGACTCTCGCTTGTAAGTAGGGGCCTAATCTGGTTTGTTGTTCAAAGGTTATCGATATTCTGTGGAGTGATCCCAGAGGCAAAAGAGGCTGTTACCCAAACACAAGTCGAGGAGGGGGCTGCTATTTTGGACCAGATATTACCTCCAAGGTTCTTAATAAATACCAGTTGAAGATGCTCATTAGGTCTCATGAATGTAAGCCTGAAGGGTACGAAATCTGCCACGATGGGAAGGTAAGCTGACATTGTTGGTGACATCATCACACGCATCCTTGCCCCAAGCAGCCTTTCTTCACAGGATGCGTCTGACCCAGAGACCCATGGGAAGGTGTCTTCCCCAGGACCGAAACAGGAGGCTGGGCTTTGGTAGGCAGAAACAGGAGACTACAGGGTTCACACAGGTTGTTTGAAGGGGCCCCACTGTGCCGCACCCTAAGAGATATTTGGTTTATTTCCCTGATCCTCCCGAATCCCAGAGACAGAAATTCTGACATGTAGCTCCAAGTTCACCCACAGACAGCCTGCCTTCTTTACTGATGGAAAGGCGGCTCTCCAGCACAGCGCGGTTAAGAACGTACTTCCCGTCACAGAGCACATCAACGGCAGCAGCGAATCCAGGTCACTGTCTTTCACCTTTTGTACTTTCCCTGTGCAGGGCACGGCCGCAAAACCCCCCTCTCCTCCCTTCCCCTCGCCGCGTGGGTGAGCTCTAGCCAGGCCCCGCCGTGGTCACTTGGGCGGCAGCCGCTAGAACGGAGTGCGTTGTGCTCCTTCAGTGCTGTGTGGCCTCTCTTTCTATTTCAAGACTTCCACTTTTCTCAGCTCCGTTAGTTCATTTTCGGCTCCTGCTAATGTTGAGAGATAGTGAAGGCAAGTATTATTTAAGGTTTCTTTGTACTAAGAAAACAGAGAGAAAATAGCTTGTCTGAAGTAGCAGGCTGATGAGGGCAGAACTGGGCCCCGGCCAGGTGGCCTGTCAATGACAAGGGTTACCCTGCCATCCCCCACCATGGCACCAAGGCTGGTTCCTTCCCAGCAGGGTGGTCCTGGACACTCTGTATCCTGGCCACTATTTTCTCTGCCCTTAAAGGACTGGTTTTGTGGAGGGTCCCAAGCCTCCTACATCAGTCAGCTTCAAGAAAAAGAAAAAGACTGATAGTAGAGGAGTTTTATTTTGAACACTGAGATATCACAAGGAAAGAAAACAAAGGCTTTACCCGCTTGGAAAATTAGAATTCGCAAAACCAAGCATTAAGTGGAATTCTAAGATACAGAAATGAAATTGTACACAGGATTGCAAGGCTCTGCGGCCAGAAGTGAGTATCCCCGGGGCCACTGATTTAAAGTCTTGTTGCTCTCCAGTGGAGTCACAGAAAATCCTGTCAGACTTGGATAATTTGTATGGATTTGGATCTTTGTTTGGTTTTTGCTTTTTTAGGAATTGAGCTATTTCTGCCTTTATTGAAGGACCTTTTGAGAACTAACTCTCTGTGAACCTGGCCCTCTTTTTCTTTAATCAGGTTGTTACCGTATTTTCTGCTTCTAATTATTATGAAGAAGGCAGCAATCGAGGAGCTTACATCAAACTGTGTTGTGATATGACCCCTCGATTTTTCCAGTACCAAGTAACTAGGACAACTTGCTCAAGGCCTCTTTACCAAAGGTGTGTATGCTCTAAGGAGAATTCTGAGCGCTGGTACTGGTGACCAAGTAGAACCAGTCCAGAGTGACTAAGAGTGGCCACGAGAGTAAAGACAACCACTTCCTGGTGACTCACTGGTATAAACACAGTAGAATTAGTTCCAGACACCAAGTGCTGAACGCATTCATATTTGAAACCAAGAGGAGCAATTTTCAATTCATATGTCTCTTTAAATGGGTAAAGCAATCAGTGTCTACGAGCAGCCTCTAATTGAATGTTAAGAAGGTCCCCACATCCACCCAGTCCCACAGCCCCACAGCCGACAACCCTCCCTGCCCCCCAAACAGCCCTGTGTGCTCTTGCCTCTTGGTCTCTTTTCTATCCAGAAGTGTATGATGACAGGAGTTGAGTGTCTCTCCAAGTGATGGCATCCATAGCTTCTCTTCCTTTTCTCCATTCAACATGATATTTTTAAGAAGTTTTCATTATAAAACAAGTATGTTTGTTGTTAACAAGTGAGACCAAACAAAGATGTATACATAAAATGCTAATGATCTTCTCTCGCCCGCCTTCTTAATAATCCTTTTCCCCAGAGGGAACTGAAATTGATAGCCTAGAGTGGACATTTTTTCCCTCTTCTTGCTCCTACAGAAATAGACAAACCATTATATTCATCGAATTTAAAAAATTTTGAGCACCTACTGTGTATCACACACTGTTCTAGGCACAGGCAATATAGCAATGAACAAAACAGGCAAAAGTCCTTTCCCTCATCAAATGCAGTTCCCAGGGGGAGGAGAAAGGCAGTCAGCAACATACATACTTTTTTTCTTTTTTAACAAAGATAGAATCTCACAGCACACTCTATTCTACAACTGACTTTTTCTCTAAAGATGATATCATGAACATCACTTCAAGTTAATACACATAGACCTAACTCAATCTTTCTAGTAGATGTGCTGTAACAATTATGGAGTGACTAAATCTTATTCAAGTGATAGCCATCCAGATTGGTTCCAGGGCTTTGCACTTGAAAACAATGCTATATATAACAAACACTTCTCTGTGTGTGTGTGTATACATACATACATACATGCATACATACAGCCATAAGTTTTAGTGCTTTTTTTACATGAAATTTCAAAATGTGGAATTTATGGTTTATGGTTTAAAATTTTGCTAGATACTCCAAAAGAATTTTAACAATAGTCTGAAAAACAACATACCAATTTTTCCACATCCTCATTAGTCTTAGATATTATTACACTTCTTAATTTTTGCCAAGCTGATGGATCAAAACGGTAAATCTCATTGTTTTAATTAGCATTTTTTACATAGCTGAGTTTGCCCATCTTATGTTTTTGGACATTGCATTTTTCTCTTCTTTGAATTTCCTATTTATATTATTCCCCCATTTTATAGTGGGTTTTCATTTTCTGATCAACTTTCAGGAGTTCTTTGCAAATGAGCGATTGAGGATTTTTATACTTACATTGCAACTGTTTTGTTGGTGTTTTCGTTTTACTTTAGTTCTATGAAATCACATTTATATGTATAATTTCATTTTATCTTTCGGATTTTCATCTTTGTTAGAAAAATGGCTCCACAGCAAGTTTATATATGTTGTATTTTCTTATATTAGTAAGTTAATCTCAATTTAACAGCTTTGTTGAGACATAATTCACATACCATAAAGTTGACCAATTTAAAATATACAATTCACTGATAGTATATTTACAGAGTTGTGCAACCATCACCATAATCTAGTTTTTAAACATTTTGCCATACTAAAAAGACAACTTGAACCCATTAGCAGTCACCAGTCACCTCCCCCATCACAATTCTAGGCAACCAGTAATCTGCTTTCTGTTTCTATAAATTTACCTATTCTAGACATTTCATGTAAATGGGATCACACAATGTGTGGTCTTCTGTGACTGGCTTCTTTCACTTAGCACAATGTTTTTGAGGTTCATTCACATTGTAACGTATGAATGCTTCATTCCTTTTTATGGCTGAATAATATTCCATTATATGAATAAACCACATTTTCTTTTTTTTTTAATTAAAAAAAATTTTAAAGTTTTTTTTTTAATAATGATTTTTTATTATATTATGTTAGTCACCATACAGTACATCCCCGAAAATTTTAAAGTTTTTAATTGCAGTACGGTGAACACATAGTATTACAGTAGCTTCAGGTGTACAATATAGTGATTTAACAATTCCATACGTCACCCTGTGCTCATCACAAGTGCACTCCTTAATCCCCATCACCTATTTAATCCATCTCCCCACCTACCTCCCCTCTGGTAACCATCACTTTGTTCTCTATAGTTGAGGGTCTGTTTCTTGGCTTGCCTCTCTCTGTCTCTCTCTCTCTCTCTCTCTTCCTTTGCTCATTTGTTTTGTTCCTTAAATTCCACATATGAGTGAAATCACATGGTATTTTTCTTTCTCTGACTTATTTCACTCAGTATATACTCTCTAGCTCCATCCATGCTGTTGCAGATGGCAAGATTTCATTCTTTTTATGGCTGAGTAATATTCCATTGTGTATATATGCCACTATTCTTTATCCATTCATCAATCGATGGACACTTGCATTGCTTCCATATCTTGGCTATAGTAAATAATGCTGCTATAAACGTAGGGGTACACATATCCCTTTGAATTAGTGTGCTTGTATTCTTTGGGTAAATACCCTGTAGTGCGATTGCTGCATTGTAAGGTATTTCTATTTTTAACTTTTTGGGGACCCTTCATATTGTTTTCCACAGTGGCTGCCCCAGTTTGCATTTCCAGCAACAGTGCACGAGGGTTCCCCTTTCTCCGCATCCTTGCCAACACTTGTTGTTTCTTGTCTTGATTTTAGCCATTCTGAGAGGTGTGAGGTGATGTCTCATTGTGGTTTTGATTTGCATTTCCCTGATGGTAAGTGATGTTGAGCATCTTTTCATGTGTCTGTTGGCCGTCTGTACGTCTTCTTTGGAGAAATGTCTGTTCTTGTCTTCTGCCCATTTCTTAATTGGATTATTTGTTTTTTGGATGTTGAGTTTGATACGTTCTTTATATATTTTGGATACTAACCCTTTGTCAGATATGTCATTTGCAAATATCTTCTTCCATTCCACGGGTTGTCTTTTAGTTTTGTTGATTGTTCCCTTTGCTGTGCAGAAGCTTTTTATTTTGATGTAGTCCCAGTAGTTTATTTTTGCTTTTGTGTCCCTTGCCTCAGAGGACCTATCTAGAAAAAGTTGCTATGGCTAATGCCAGAGAGGTTACTGCCTGTGCCCTCTTCTAGGATTTTTACGGTTTCAGGTCTCACATTTAGGTCTTTGTTCCATTTTGAGTTTATTTTTGTGTATGGTGTAAGAAAGTGGTTTCATTTTTTCCATGTAGCTGTCCACTTTTCCCAACACCATTTGTTGAAGAGACTGTATTTTCCTCATTGCATATTCTTTCCTGCTTTGTCGAAGATTAATTGACCATATAATTGTGAGTTTATTTCTGGGTTTTCTATTCTGTTTTATTGACCTATGTGTCTATTTTTGTGCCAGTAACATATCGTTTTGATTCCTACAGCTTTGTAATATAGCTTGAAGTCTGGAATTGTAATAACCCAGTTTTATTTTTATTTTTCAAGATTGCTTTGGCTTGAATAGTTCACATTTTCTTTGACCATTCATCAGACCATCAATAGATATTTGGGTTTTTTCCACTTTTTGGCTATTATGAATAATAATGTTTTGAACATTGGTGGACAGATTTTCTGCATACATATGTTTTCATTTCTCTTGGGTATATACCTGAAAGTGGAATTGTTGGATTATATGGTAACACTATTTTTAACATTTTGAGTAACTTTTAAGCTTTTTTTCCCCAAGGGTCTGCATGATTTTACATTCCCACCAGCAGTGTATAAGGATTCTGGTTTTTCCACATCCTTGTCAACCCTTATTATGATCTTTTTTATTGTCACCATCTTAATGAATGTGAGAGAGAACCTCATTGTGGTTTTGATTTGCATTTTTCTAATGACCGGTGATATTGAGGACCTTTGTATGTACTTACTGGTTATTTGCTTACTTCTTTGGAGAAATGTCTATGTCAGATCCTTTTTCAATTTTTTAAAAAAGATTTTATTCATTTATTTGAGAGAGAGATAGAGAGAGCAAGGAGGGGGAGGGGCAGAAGGAGAGGGGGAAACAGACTCCCCCTCCGAGCAGGAAGCCTGATGCGGGCCTCTATCCCAGGACCCTGGGATGATGACCCAAGTCAAAGGCAGACATTCAACCAACTGAGCCACCCAGTCACCCCTCCTTTTTTCAATTTTTAATTCAGTTATTACTCTTTTTATTATGGTGTTGTAAGAATTCTTTATATATCCTATGTACACATCACATATTAGATAAATGATTTGGAGATAGTCTCTCTCATTCTGCAGGGTATCTTTTCCCTTTCTTGATGGTATTATTTGCAGCACAAAAATTTTTAATTTTGGTGAAATCCAATCTCTCTCTCTCTCTCTTTTTTTTTTTTTTTTTGGCTTGTGGTTTTGGTGTTGTATCTAAGAAGCCATTGCCTAACCCAAAGGTATGAGGATTTATTCCTATATTCTCTTCTAAGAATTTTATAGCTTAAGCTCTTACATTTGGGTATCTGATCCATTTTGAGTTAATTTTTGTGCGTGGTGTAAGGTAGGGCTCTATCTTTATTCTTTTACATGTGGCTATCCAGTTGTCCCAGCACCATCAGTAGGAAAGACTGTTCTCCCACTTAATTGTCTTGGCACATTTGTCAAAAGTCAATTGCCCATAAAGGTATAGGTTTATTTCTGGACTTTAACTTGTATTCCATTGATCTATGGTCTATCCTAATGCAAGTAACACATGGTCCTGATTACTATAGCTCTGTAGTAAGTTTTGAAACTGGGAACTGTGAGTTGAACTTTATTCTTGTTTTCTAAGACTTTTTCAGTTATTCTGACACCCTGGCATTTCCATATGAATTTTAGAATCAGCTTGTCAATTTCTACAAAAATGCCAGCTGGGATTTTTAATCCATAGGTGTATTTGGTGGCCATTTTATTTTATTTTATTTTTATTTTTTAAAAGATTTTTTAAAATTTATTTATTTATTTATTTATTTGTTTGTTTGTTTGTTTGCTGGATGGGAGGGGCAGAGGGGAAGGGAGAGCAAGAATCTTAAGCAGACTCCCTGCTGAGCACAGAGCCCAACATGGGGCTCAATCTTATGACTCTTAGATCATGACCCTGAGATCACGACCTGAGCTGAAACCAAGAGTCAGACGCTTAACTGACCGAGCCAGCCAGGTAACCCTGGCTATTGCCATTTTAACAATACTAGGTCTTTGAGTCTATGAACACGGGATATTGTTCTATTTATTTAGATCTTTAATTTTCTTGAACAAAATTTTGGTTTCTCAGTGTAAAAATCTTGGACTTCTTTTGTTAAATTCATTTCTGAGTATTTTATTCTTTTTGGTGCTATAGTAAGTAGAATTGCTTTCTTAATATACATTTTTGGATTGTTCATTTCTAGCGTATAGAAATACAAATGATTTTTGTATGTTGTACAATCCTGATTAACTCGTTTATTAGTTCTATTAGTTTTTAGTAGATTCCTTGGGATTTTCTATATATAAGATCATATTATTTATGAATGAAAACAGTTTTACTTCTTTTCCAGTCTGGATGCCTTTTACTTCTTTTTCTTGCTTAATTGTCCTGGCTAGACCCTCTAGACTAATGTTGACTAGACATGGTGAGAGCAGATATCCTTGCTTTGTTCCTGATCTTAAGAGGGACACATTCAGTCTTTCACTGTTAGTGTACCAGATTGAGGAAGTTCCCTTCTATGCCTAATTTGTTGAGTGTTTTTATCACAAAAGAGTGTTAGAGTTTGTCAAATGCTTTTCCTGCATCTATTTAGATGATCATGTGGTTTTTGTTCTTTATTTCATTAATATGGTGTATTACATTTGTTTATTTCAGATATTAAACAAACCTTGCATTCCTGGGATAAATCCCACTTGTTCATGTTATATAATCCCTTTTATATATTGCTGGATGCAGTTTGCTAGTATTTTTTTGAGGATTTTCCATCTATATATTTTTTTTAATTAAAAAAATTTTTCAAGTAATCTTTACGCCCAACATGGGGCTCGAACTCACAACCCTGAGATCAAGAGTCACATGCTCTACTGACTGAGCCAGCCAGATGCCCCTCCATCTATATTCATAAGAGATGTTGTGATGTGTAGTTTTCTTGTGATCTTTGGTTTTGGTATCAGGCTAAAATACTGGCTTCATATAATAAGATGGGTAGTACGCCCACCTCTTCTCTTTTTTGGAAGAGTTTGTGAATGATTGGTATTAATTCTTCTATAAGCATTTGGTAGACTTCACCGTGAAGCCATCTCATCCTGAGCTTTCATGGGAGGTTGTTTGATTACTTATTCAGTCTCTTTATCTGTTCCAAGTTTGTTCAGGTTTTCTATTTCTTCTTAGTTTTGGTAGTTTGTATCTTTATAGGAATTTGTCCATTTTATCTGGATTAATTTGTTGGTGTACAATTGCTTATAGTCTTCCTTTATAATCTTTCATTTCTGTGAGATCAGTTGTGATTCCCCTCTTTCATTCCTGATTTTAGAAATTTGAGTCCTTCTTTCTTTTTTTCTTGGCCAGTCTAGCTAAAGTTTTGTCAATTTTATTGATCTTTTCAAAGAACCAATTTTTGGCTTCATTGATTTTCTCTATTGTTTTCATGTTTTCTATTTCATTTACAGGCACACCTCAGAGATATTGCAGGTTCATTTTCAGACCACTGTAATAAAACAAATATTACAATAAAGCAAGTCAGGAGAATTTTTCAGTTTCCCAGTGCATATACAAGTTATATTTACATTATACTGTAGTCTATTAAGTGTGCAATAGCATATCCAAAAAACAATGTATATACTTTAATTTTAAAATACTGTATTGCTAAAAGAAATGCTAGTCATCATCTGAGCTTTCAGCCAGTCATCATCTTGCCAGTGGAGGGTCTTGCCTAAATCTTGATGGCTGCTGACTAATCAGGGTGATGGTTGGTGAAGGTTGGGGTAGCTGTGGCAATTTCTTAAAATAAGACAACGTGAAATTTGCTAAATTGATTGGATGTTCCTTTCATGAATGATTTCTCCGTAGCATGGGATGCTGTTTGACAGCATTTTACCCACAGTAACTTCTTTCAGAATTGGAGTCTGTCCTCTCAAACCCTGCTGCTGCTTTATCAACTAAATGTATATAATATTTTAAATCCTTTGTTGTCATTTCAATAACCTTCACAGCATCTTCACCAGGAATAGATTCATCTCAAGAAACCACTTTCTTTGTTCATCCATAAGAAGCAACTTGTCATCCATTAAAATTTTATCCTGAGATGGCAGCAATTCAGTCCCATCTTCAGGCTCCTTGTGGTTTCCACCACATCTGCAGTTGCTCCCTTCACTGAAGTCTTGAACCCCTCAAAGTCATCCATGAGGGTTGGAATCAACTTCTTCCAAACTCCTGTTAATGTTGATACTTGACCTTTTCCCATGAATCACGAATGTTCTTAATGGCATCAACAATGGTGAATCCTTTTCAGAATGTTTTCCATTTACTTTTCCCAGATCAATCAGAGGAATCACTATCTATGGCAGTTATAGCCTTATAAAATGTATTTCTTAAATAATAAGATTTGAAAGTCTAAATTCCTCCTTGATCCATGGGCTGCAGAATGAATGTGGTGTTAGCAGTCACAAAAACATTAGTCTCACTGTACATCTCCATCAGAGCGCTCAGATAACCAGGTGCATTGTCATTGAGCAGGCATATTTTAAAAGGAATCTTTCTTTCTGAGCAGTAGGCCTCAACAATGGGCTTAAAATATTCAGTAAACCATGTTGTAAACAGGTGTGCTGTCATTTAGGCTTTGTTCCATTTATAAAGCACAGGCAGAATGGATTTAGCGTAATTTTTAAAGGCCCTAGGATTTTCAGAATGGTAAATAAACATTGCCTTCAGGGTGCCTGGGTGGCTCAGTTGGTTAAGCATCTGCTTTCGGCTCAGGTCACGATGCCAGGGTCCTGGAGTCGAGCCTCCTGTCAGGCTCCCTGCTCAGTGGGGAGTCTGCTTCTCCCTTTCCCTCTGCCCCTGCTTGTGCTCCCTCTTTCTCTCTCAAATAAATTTAAAAAATCTTTAAAAAAATAATAAACATCACCTTCAACTTAAAGTCACCAGCTGCATTAGCCCCTAACAAGAATGTCAGCCTGCCCTTGGAAGCTTTGAAGCCAGGCACTGACTTCTCACTAGCTATGGGAGTCCTAGATGGCATCTTCTTCCAGTAGAAGGCTATTTCATCTGTATTGAAAATCCGTTGTTTAGTGGAGCCACCTTCATTAATTATTTGAGCCAGATTTTCTGGATAACTTGCTACAGCATCTATATCAGCACTTGCTACTTCACCTTGAACTTTAATATTATGGAGATGGCTTCTTTCCTTAAACCTCATCAACCGACCTTTGCTAGTTTCAAACCTTTCTTCTGCAGCTTCCTCACCTCTCTCAGCCCTCATAGAATTGAAGAGAGTTAGGACTTTGCTCTGGATTAGGCTTTGGTCTAAGAGAATACTGTGGCTGGTTTGATCTTCCATCCAGACCACTTAGACTTTTCTCCATATTAGCAATAAGGCTGTTTCACTTTCTTATCATTTGGGTTTATTGGAATAGCAATTTAATTTCCTTTAAAATTTTTTCCTTTCATTCACAACTTGGTTAGCTTTTTGGCACAGGAGGCTTAGTTTTCAGCCTCTATTGGCTTTCAGCATGCCTTCATCACTAAGCTTAATCATTTGTAGCTTTTAATTTAAAGTGAGGGACACCTGGCTGCTCAGTCAAATGACTCTTGATCTCGGGGTTGTGAGTTTGAGCCCCACATTGGGTGTAGAGATTACTAAAAAAAAAAAACAAAAAAAAACCAAAAACAAAAACAAACAAAAAAACAAAAACAAAAAAACTTAAAAAAATACAAAGTGAGAGACCTGTGACTCCCTTTCACTTGAACACTTAGAGGCCATTGTAGGGTTATAAATTAGTCTAATTTCAATATTGTTGTGTCTCGGGGGAAAGGGAGGCTCAAGGAAAGGGAGAAATGGGGGAATGACTGGTCAGTAGAGCAGTCAGAACAGGTACAATATTTATCAATTAAGTTGGCTGTCTTATATGGGCATAGTTTGTGGCACCCCCAAAAGATTACAATACTAACATTAAAGATCACTGATCATAGAGCACCATAGCCAGTAAAATAATAATGGAAAAGTTTGAAATATTGTGAGAATTACCAAAATCTGACACAGAGACACAAAGTGAGCAAATGCTATTCGAAAAATGGCGCAGATAGACTTGCTTGATGGAGGGTTACCACAAACCTTCAATATGGAAAAATACCTGTGAAGTACTGTAAAACATTTATGCCTGTAGTTTTCCTCTATTCTTTATTCTTTCCATTCTGCTTTCTTTTGGTTTACTCTTTTTTTTTCTAGTTTTTGAAGGCAGAGATTATGTTATCGATTTGAGAACTTTTTTAATATAAGCATTTATAGCTATAAATTTTCCTCTAAGCACTGTTTTGGTTGTGTCTCATATGTTTTGACATATTGTGTTTTAATCTTCATTTATCTTAAAGTATTTTCTAATTTCTCTTGTGATTTCTCCTTTGACCCATTGGTTATTTAGGATTGTGTTGTTTAATTTCCTTGTATTTGTGATTTCCCCAAATTTCTTTCTGTTATTAATCTCTAATTTATTCCCTTTATAGTCAGAAAAGATATTTTGTATTATTTTGATCATGTTAAATCTATTGAGACTTATATTGTGGCCTAGCATAGGATCTATTGTGGAGAGTGTTCCACATGTGCTTTAGAAAAATGTATACTCTGTTATTGGGTGGAGTGTTTTATGCGTATCTGTTAAATTCAGTTGGTTTATAGTGCTGTTCAAGTCTTTTATATCCTTTTTTATTTTCTGCCTCATTGTTCTATCCATTATTGAAAGTAGAATATTGAAGTCCCCAACTATTATTGTTAAATTGTCTATTTCTCCTTTCAACTCTGTCTGTTTTTGCTTCATATAGTTTTGGCTCTGTTGTTGGGTTCATATATGTTTACAATTGTTTTATCTTCTTGTCTGACTCTTTTATATTTTATATCCCTCTATCTCTAGTAATATATTTTGTCTTCAAGTCTATTCTGTCACTATGAGTATAGCCACTCTAACTCTCTTATGGTTGATGTTTGCATAATACATCTTTTTTGTTGTTGTTCTTTCAAGCTCTTTGTATCTTTGAAGCTAAAGTGTATCTCCTGTAGAAAACATACAGTTGGGTCTTTTTGTAAAAATCCAGTCTCACAGTCTCTGCTTTTTGATTTTTTAAAATCTATTCACATATGATGTTATTATTGATATGGCTGGATTTACCTCTGCCATTTTGCTTTTGGGGGGAGGGGGTATATGACTCATAGCTACTTTATTTCTCTCTTCCTCCTTTATTTAGAATTTATTTTTATAAATGGTCGAGGTGGTTTAGCATCCAGACAGATAACTATGTTAGCACCATGTTAAAAAAAATTGCCCTTTTCTACTGAATTGTAATACCTCCTTTGTCATATATATTGTTGCCATATATAGTTCACTAAGTTTATGCAGTTGCTATTATGTTCTGCTCGTGCATCTGTCTTCTCTTCTGTCAATACCTATTGTTTGATTTAAGCAACTTCACTGGAAATTGTAGTGTCTGCTATAGCAAGTCCCTCTTTATTTTTCTTGTTTTTAAAAATTATCTTGGATATGCTCAGACATCAATTGCTTGTGTAAATCTTTGAAATAAAAAAGAAAACGCCAGTGGTAATCCTTTTAAAATTTCATAATACGTGCACACTGACCACCTAGTAACAGGGCGTGTGTGAAATTAGGCAATTCATTTGATGTAGAAACTGGTAAGTGGTAACATAACACATTAAAACAAGACACAGTGGGATGATTTATGTGTCTTTCACCTAATAATTGTTTCGTTAACATAGGGTGAATGCTATTGAGAGTAGTGCCATCAGGATATTGAAAGAGAGAATGATTTCAAGAAAAACTGACCTCATTCGTGCTTTCCAACTTCAAGACCGCAGTAAATCAGGTAATAAAATTATGTAATGCTTACCATTTCTTAACATACCAGCTTACATACAAATCAGTTTTCTTTTTTTCTTTTTTTTTTTTTTTGGTTCTCAAGATTTCAGTTTTCTATTTTTACTAGCAAGGAAAGATAGAGATAAAAATAAAATATAATCCATTATGTGCTTGAAAAAAGCCACATTCCTCCTTTGCAGTAAGTTTCTTTCAACTTAAAACAACAACCCTTCTCTTCTGGTCGTATCTCAGAGTAAATACTCTATAAGGCCCTCCTGTTAAGAAACAGCTATATTCTAGAGGATACAGAATTTTAATGCATCTACTAGTCTCACAGTAAGATAAATATCTAGGAAACATTTTCTTTCCTCTTGAAAGGTTTTTTGAAACCACATATGGGAGCATGGAGCAGCAAGCAAGCCCAAAATGGTAGATTGTCCTGAGGGCAAATGCTAATTTTGGTGTAACATTCAATCCTGAGACTAAACCATGGGATAACAGAAAGATGGATAAGCTGGATCTGAGACTTCTACATCAAGCTTGGGCCCTCAAAGTGGCTATGGTAGGCTTGTGTTTGTAGTGCCTCCTGACTCTTGGCAAGCAAGTGCAAACCCATGTTCAAGGGATGCATCCGTAATTTTGGCCACTAATATATCCCGAGAGTAAGATCAACCACGAGTTCATAACCAAAGATCATGAAACAAACAAGGAGACAAGCTACCATGAGTAAGAGTCAGTAGAAACAGCAAACTACAGATTTAGTTCCCTAAAGATATCAGATATTAGAATTATCAAATACAAATACAAACAACTAAGAAATGTTTAAAGAAATAAAAGATGGAATTGCAGACATGCATTTGAAAATGATTTGAAGAACCAAATAGGTATAAAAATATACTTGTTAAAAAAAACCATAATGGATGGGTTAAACAGAAGAGTAGACATTGCTTAAGAAAGAATTAGAAAGATTAAGAGTTATGGACAGTAAAAGTCTAACATACATCTACTCAGGGTCCCAGGAGGAGAGACTGTAAGAGAGGATATATTTGACATGATTACGGCTGAGACTTTTCCAGAACTGATGAGCAACTCATATTCACAGGTAGAGAGGTATAGTGTTTCTCAAACAGGATAAAAAAATTAAATTCACACCTATACACACTTGTGGAGAAACTACAGAGCACCAACAGCAAATAAAAATATCTTAAAAGCAGAGAGAAGTACACATTGCTACAAAGAGAAAACAATTAGACTGTTATCAGACTTCTCAATAGTTGCAATAGAAGCCAGTAGACAGTGGAATCATATACACAAAACACTGAAAATAAAATTTAGGAAAAGATATAACATGAAAATACTAACAAAATCAAAGTTGGAACAGCTCTATTAATATTAGACAAAGTAGACTCTAAGGAAATACACATTACTAGAAATAAAAAGGGACACTTTATGATGATAAAATATTCAGTTTGCCAGTTGAATCCATACTAAATGTGTATGTACCGATTAATATAGCCTCAAAAATATGTAAAAAAACGAACAGAACAAATAGAAGTAGAAAAATCTACCATCATATTGGGAGATTTTAACACTCCTTTAACTAAAAGAATTAACTGACAAAAAGATTAGCAGACTTTCCCTAAAAGATGTATATAGAATCCTGCACCCAACATTGCAGAATATACATTTTTGTCAAGCACAAATGGAACACTTACAAAAATTGATTATAAATTGGAACAGAAAGCAAATCTCAACAAATTTTGTATTCGAAATATACAGAATACATTTTCTATCATAGTGAATTGACAGAAGGTAGCCAGAAAATTCCCTGGGGCTTCGAAATGAGAAATACACTTCTAAGTAACTCAGATCAAAGGAGAAATAACAGTGGAAATTAGAATTCTGCAATTGAATGATAATGAAAATGCAACATATTGAAACTTATAAGATGCAAGTTAGAGAAGCACTGAACATGCATATATTTTAATATTTTAAAATATGAAACTGATCAACAAAGTAAAAAAATAAAGATTCTTTGAAGAAACTGGTAAAGTTGATAAAACACTGGTAAGGAGAAAGAGAAAGAGAAATAACCAATGCCAGAATTGAAAGGGGAGATATTACTACAGACTTTACAGATATTAAAAAGCTCATAAGAGGTATTATAAAAACTCTTATGCTAATAATTGACACTTTAGATTAAATGGACAAATTCCTAAAATATGTACACACACACACACTCTCTCTCTCTTACCAAAACGGACACACACAAAAAAATAGAAAATCTGAACAATCCTATAACTGTTGAAGAAAATGGGATCTGAAATTTTGAAACTTGCCACAAAGAAACCTTAGTTCGGATAGTTTCATTAGCTATTACAATATACATTTAAGAATAAAACCAGTATTACACAAACTCTTCCAGAGAATGGAAATAGAAGGAATATTTCCAAGATTATTTTAGGAGGTCAGCATAACCTTGATACCAAAATGTAACAAAAACATTATGGAAAAGGAAAATTAATGGGTAATCTCACTCATAAATTTAGATGAAAAAAATCCTAAATGAAATAATAGCAAAAGGTTAATAGAGCACAACAAAGTTTGGTTTATTCTAGAAATGCTAGGAATTCTAGGTTGTTTTAATATTCAGAAATTAATCAGTGTAATTCACTGCTTTAACTAAATTAAAGAAGTCATGATTCTCTCAAAATAAGAAAAACTTGTTGGATGTATTTTACCTTGGTTTCATGGCTTTAGAAAACACTTAGAAAACTAAAAATAGAAGCAAATTTCCTTAATCTCATAAAGGATATCTAACAAAGCCTATAGAAAATAGCACACTTGATGGAGTAATGTTGAAACCTCTTCTTCTAAGATTGGGAATGAGAGAAAGATGCTGAATAATTCCTATCCCCCAATGTGTCTACATCCTAATTCCCAGAATCTCTGAATGTTACCTTATATGGCTAAAGGGATTTTGTAGATGTGATTAAAATAATGATCTTGACCTAAGGAGACTAACCTGCATTATCTAGGTGGAATTGATATAATCACAATGGTTCTTATAAGAGGGATGTGAGAGGAGTCAGAGTTGGAGGAGAAGGTGATGTGCTGATAGAAGCAAATATTGAAATGATACACCCTGAAAATAGAGGAAGATGCCTCAAGCCAAGGAATATAGGCAGCCTTTAGAAGCTGAAAAGGGGAAGAAAATGGATCCTCCCATCAGAATTTCCCAAAGGAACTAGCCCTGCTGACACTTTGACTTGGCCCAGCAAACAGATTTTGGATTTCTAATCTCCAGAACTTTAAGAGAATAAATTTGTGTTGTTTTAAGCCACTAAGTCTGTGGTAATTTGTTACAGCAGTAGTAGGAAACTAATACAGATGTCTACTCTCAAGATTGTTCAACATTGTACTAGGGATGCTAGCTACTGCAATAAGGCAAGTTAAATAAGATGATAAGAATTAAAAAGGAAGAAATAAAATGTTACTATGTGTAGACAACATAACTGAGTATTCAGAAAACCCAAATAAAGACACAGAAAAACTATTAGAATTAATAAGTGAATTTAACAAGTAGAACACAAAGTCAATACACAGAAATTGATTGCATTTCCATATATTAGTATATTGGTTAGAGTCTCTTGAGACAGAAACCACAGCAATAATTTGAACAGAGAAATTTAATATAAAGAATTACTAACTAGTAAAAGGTGATTAATTACTAAAATGGCTAAAAGAGAACTCTAAAGAATACAGGAATAGAAATTGTAGGGAACAGCTGCTATCTCTAAGGCTGAGAGAGTGTACCCAAGGAAGGAACAAACTTGGAAGAGTCCCCTACCCCCACGAAGGCTAAGATTCAGACCTCACTGAAGAGGGAGAGACTGTAGCCCACTAGATGGGGTGGAAGTTCACTGAGGCATCCCATGTCAAAGCTGGTCTATAGCTGGGGGCCAGGACTGAAGAGGATGGAGCAACCCACTGGGGTGCCAGCAAAACCCTCTGGACTGTGTACCACTGAGTCTCCCACACACTCCTGGCAAGGAAGGCATTCACTGTGGTGCCAGTGAAATTGACTAGATAGTGGGTGCCAATGCATTTCCCACATACCTCTGGCAACCATGCTGTGCTGTAAAAGCAAGAAGGAAAGCATACCAGAAGCGTTTCTTCTGCCAAGTCTTAGAGCATTCTTCCTGTACCCTCTACTGACATTATACCAGCTGCCAAAAGAGAAATATTTACAGGTTTCAGTTCCAGTGTCACAAAACAGGGCAAAGAAGGGTAGATTTGGAGCTGAGCAGGAATAAACTGATAACTGGTATAGCTAGGAATTAACTTTTAGATAATGAAAATCTTAAAAGATACCATTCACAGCAGATAAGCAAGTACTGAGGAAGGAACCTAATGACTGATGTATGAGATTTATAAAATATTATTAAGAGAAATTAAAAAGGACTGAAATAAATAGATAGATATTACTGTGTTCAAGGGCTGAAGTTGTCAAGATATAAATTCTTTTCAAATTGAGCTGTAGGTTCGATGCACCAAAAGGGCATGTACAGAAATGTTCTTAGCAACACTGTTTGTAATAGCCCCGAACTGGGGATAACCCTAATGTCCACCAACAGTAGGTGGATATATACATTGTGTGTATTCACACCATGGAATACCATACACCAATGACAATGAAGATGCTGAAACTGAATGGAACAACATGGGTGACTCTCATGAACTTAGTGTTAAGCAAAAGAAGCCAGACTCCCCCCAGAATATATACTTCATGATTCCATTTACATATAGATCAAAAAAGACAAAAGGTAAATTATAGTGTTAGAAATCAGGATAGCAGCTCTCCTTAGTAAAGTGGGAGGTGGTAGTAATTGTGAGAGGCCACAAGGGGGCCTTTTGAATATTGGCAATGTTCTCTCTCTTTTCTTTTTTTTTTTTTTAACTTTGAGTTTTTATTTAAGTTCCAGTTAGTTAACATACAGTGTAATATTAGTTTCAGGTGTATAGTATAGTGATTCCACACTTCCATACATCACCCAGTGTTCATCAGGACATGTGCCCTCCTTAATCCCCATCACCTGTCTCGCCCATCCACCCCCCCACCCCCCCACCCTGGTAACCTTCAGTGTGTTCTCTACAGTTAAGAGTCTGTTTCTTGGTTTGCCTCTCTTTTTCCCTCCCTTTGCTCATTTGTTTCTTAAATTTCACAAGTGAAATCATATGGTACTGGGCAATGTTCTATTTCTTGTCCTTAATGGTGGCTACATAGGAACTCCCTTTGTGATAATTCACTGAGCTCTGTATTTGTTTTGTGAACTTTTTGGTATGTGTTGAACATTAATTTAAAAAAAAGAATTATGGCCAGGAGACACATGAAAAGATGCTCAACATTACTCATTATCAGGGAAATGCAAATCAAAACCACAATGAGATATCACCTCACACCTGTCAGAATGGCTAAAATCAACAACACAAGAAACAACAGGTGTTGGCGAGGATGTAGAGAAAAAGGAACCCTTGTGCCCTATTGGTGCAAACCGGGGCAGCCACTGTGGAAAACAGTATGGAGGGTCCTCAAAAAGTTAAAAATAGGAATACCTTACAACCCAGCAATCACACTACAGGGTATTTACCCAAAGAATACAAGAACACTAATTCAAAGGGATACACGCGCCCCTATGTTTATAGCAACATTATTTACTATAGCCAAGATATGGAAGCAACGCAAGTGTCCATTGATTGATGAATGGATAAAGAATAGTGGTATACATACACAATGGAATATTACTCAGCCATAAGAAAGAATGAAATCTTGCCATTTGCAACAGCATGGATGGAGCTAGAGAGTATATGCTAAGTGAAATAAGCCAGAGAAAGAAAACTACCATATGATTTCACTCATGTGGAATTTAAGAAACAAAACAAGCAAAGGGAAAAAATAAGAGAGTGAGAGAGACAAATCAAGAAACAGACTCTTAACTCTAGAGAACAAACTGCTGGTTACCAGAGGGGAGGTGGGTGAGGGACGGGTGAAACAGGTGCTAGGGATTAGGATTGCACTGGTTGTGATGAGCACAGGGTGATGTATGGAAGTGTGGAATTACCATATTATACACCAGAACTGTGGTGCCTATTGGGACAACTCACAAAGGGGAGCAGGAGGCACCCAGGCCTCAAAACGCCAGGCTGCTCACTGGCTCTGCCAAATAGGTTGCATTTCTTTACCAAATTATCAACCAATGATATGGGCTTTGTTTTTCGTTGTTGTTGTTAGGAAAACTTTCTATGGGCCAGTGGGCTTTTTCCATGGAGAACATTTTGGGGCTGAACTTACCATGGAGATCCCTGAGTTCACATCTGGTAACCACAGACAAAAATGGAAATATTAACTACATGTCCAGCTTCCAGGATATCCACATTCAGAAACCTGTGAAAGAGGCAAGTGAAACGTAGCCCCACCTAAAACCTGGCTGGAGCAATGAGGCGCCTGCGTGGCTCAGTCAGTTAAGCATCAAACTCTTGGTTTCAGCTCAGGTCATGATGTCATGGATCGTGGGATCGAGCCCCGCATCGGGCTCTGAGCTCAGTGTGGGGTCTGCTTGGGATTCTCTCTCTCCCTCGGCCCCTCCCCACCCTCACACATGTGCTCTTTCTCTTTAAAACTAACAAACAAAAAAACCTGGCTGGAGGGAAACACCCTTCAGGCAACCTATAAGAGGAACTCAGTCCTTTGAAAAGTTGGGGAGTGGGAATCATCTGGTGGATGGGCGTGGCAGTCTTGGGAAAGTCCTAAGGGGGCTCTCCCAGGTACATTGTGATCTGTTCAGGAAATTTGTGCCTTCTAAGAACATGCAAGATGGAAAAAGAAGAAGTTTCTGCAAGCAAATCCATGTCAAATATGTGATTCTTCTCTGACATGCTGTCCAGCAGAAGGGCAAATATGGCATCCATTCTTTCATTCAGCTCCCCCTTAAAATCCTCAACAGACTCCCTATTAAACTGTGAGGATATAGACTTGCTGACATGACATTTTATGCCTTCAAGATTTGTAAACTTTAGAATCTCTTATTAAAATGGGAATACCCCAGGGAGGATTATCAGACACCACCGCCCATACTTATTAATTAACAACCCTTTGGCAATTAGTTATAACACTGGGCTAAAAGGGAGCTGATGGGAACTAAGAATGGGGTGATTGTTTGCAGGGGAGATGAGAAGGTAAGAGCAGAGAGGAGAAAAGTAAAGTGTAGGTGGGAGAGTAAAATACCCACACCAAGGAGGCTTTTGGCTTCACCTAAGACACAGTTTACCACGGTGACCAAACCCATAGGCCTTGGCTTCAGGCAGCTGAGAGTCGGATCCCATTTACCAGCAATGGGAACCTTGGGAAACTTACTTTACCTGTTTCCTAATCTGTAAAATGGACATAATAATAATTCTCGTCCTTGGGGCTCTTATCGAGGACAGAATGAAATGACCCATGGAAAACTCTAGGCACAGAGCCCGCACTCAAGTGTTCTCAGTTAATGTTGGCTGTTGTTCATCGCTTCCTCGTTGGCGTGGGCCCAGCTCTCTGACGAATGCAGGCTGCACTTGCTTCCGCATACAAGAGCGTGGTCTTGTCTTTGATGAAAGACGGTTGGTTTTCCAAGGAAGGCCTGCCTTCTCAAATTTCTATCTAAATCACATCCTTTGAACTGGTGATAATGTTTTGTGTTTGTTCCATTTACTAAAATTGACCTGTATTAGTAATTCTATGTGTTTTAACACTTAGAACATCTTTATTTTAGGCTCAATCTACTCTAATTGAAACTCTGTACAGATACCGCTCTGACCTGCAAATCATCTTCAATGTCATTGACTCTGATCACTCAGGTAAATGAGCATTGATTAGTTCAGTAGCAGTAGAAAACAAAGGCTAATCTGTTTCTCAGAAAGCAGAACTCTGTTTTCATCTGTTGCATTCTTCACCCAAACTTGATTTAACTCAGAGCAGGGAATAAACTCATGTTTGATATTATTATTGTTTTAGTTTGTCCAAAAACTGTATTCAAGACCTTACGGTCCCTATAGGCCTCTGGATCTATTAGACAAGAATAACTCCCTTTGTAAGTCACCAGCACAGATGAAAAGATAATTTCCTGGCCATTAAACACAGTGGTTACTCCAGGCAATAAAAATCATTCCTGGACTTCTGATTCTGTTTTTGGGACTCAGGGCCATGAAAATTCATTTCTGCTTGGCTTTGAGGCACAATTACTTATTTTCAAACTCCAAAAAAATTCATCGGATAATGCCCAAGTGCAGAGGTCACTGAATACCAAAAGTCAATAATCAAAATATGAAAGTAAACCATTGCCTATAAAACATGGCAGAGCCACTGTTTGCAATCCTCTTATAAAGGGCCAGGGTATCTTCTCCCTCTACTTTCATGTCCCTTTCCCTTAGATTTTAGATCTTGCAACTTCTATACCACATAGAGTCCCCAGTCCACAATCTACTCCCATCCCTTCAGTGTATACTCATTCCAGGTTTGAAATAATCTCAGGATCCCCTGGTAATTGAAAGTGACATATTGTTTCTTATATTGACATTCTGACTTTTCTATTTCCTTCAGTGTCTTGATGGTCAGGCATGTGAGTGAGATTCTCATTAGGACTATTCAATCAGTATAACTTACCCACACCTCCATTAGGTGGGTCTCAAAACCAACACTCACAGCCTTCTTCTATCTTCCTTTAGGCCTGATTTCCATGGAAGAATTTCGTGCCATGTGGAAACTCTTCAATAGTCACTACAGCATTCATATTGATGATTTTCAAGTTGATGAGCTCGCTGAAAGAATGGATTTAAACAAAGATGGAAGCATTGACTTTAATGAGTTTCTAAAGGCTTTCTATGTAGTGCATAAATTGGATAAGTTGAGCAAATCAGATGGCAACCTTCCTTAACAAGAACTAGGGCTTTCCCTCCTTGTAAACTCTTGGGCCCAAATCACTGACACCATCTTTCCAGAACCCTTGTAATTCATAATCAGTAGTAGAGAAAAGTAGACCCCCGTTCATGCCATGAGCAGATGTATAGTGTGGGTTTTTGAAGTCCCCAGGAAGCGGTCATTGGTAAGACTAGGTTAAATGACAGCTGATAGGATTTGATTCCAGTGTTAGGACTCACACATTGCCAGGCAGAAACTGGGTTTGAGCCTAGTGTTGGCCTCTTGAAGTTTGGAAACATGTTGAAAGAAACCCGCAGAGCACCAGAGAAAAGTACAACAAGTGTGAGTGACTGAGGGATGGGAGGAGGAATACCAAACTATTAACGGAATAAAATATGTCCATCTTTAAACTGAATCTTCTTTGGAGACTATAAAACCAGTGATTCTCAATCTTGGGGGAACCACGCTTGAGGGATGGGGGCCATATCAGATTCTTGGGGGAAGCTGCAGAAGTGAATTGTTTGAAAAATCCTATTTTTTTCTTGTCTGTTGGAGATACAAAGTGAACACAATTCAGATTGAGCCCTATAGTTAATATTGTTTGACACCTTCATTGGGCCTTGATTATGCATACACTGTGCAATTTATTCTGCTATTCCGATTGCATATCAAACATAATAGATTTCTCTTTAAAGGCAAGTATGTGTTTCATTTCTTTCTAATTTTCAGAACCTTAAGATCTATCAATATGCCAGGTTAGATATCCACAACCCTACCTGGTACGCACACCAGGAATAATGGATAAAATATAACAAATATCTTTTTCAAATGCATAGCAGAGCTGGCAAGAAAGTAAACAAACCCCCAGTAGGCAAGAAAAAAAGAGCATAATTAAAACGGTAGCAATACTAACGTCGGACAGGATGTAGGCTTTGAGGCAAAAAATATCATTAGGGATAAAAAGGGTCATTACTGAATGCTAAGAGGAATGATTTGCCAGGAAGATAGAAGAACTATAAACATATATGCATCTAATAACAGAATGTTAAAATTTATAATGCAAAAATTGACATTACTAGGAGAAATTGATGGAGATTCTAAATATACCTATGTCAGGAATTGACCATGTACATAAAAAAATAGTGTATAGACTTTTGGACAACCCAATTAATCCACCTAATTGTGTGTGTGTGTGTGTGTGTGTGTACTCTGGAATCAGTTTTAGAGAATATGCATTGTTTTCAAGCACACATGGAACATTTATAAAAATTGACCATGTACAACACATATCTCAAATACCAACCAACAGAACAAAGATACTACATTCTCTGATCATAATGCAATTAAATTAGAAACAACCTAAGATAACCATAGTAATGAGTGAAAAGGAATATAACTATAGCTCTACCAGAAATTGCTAAAACTAGTTCACAAGAATACTGTGAGTAGCCATTTTTAAAAATAGGTGAATGGACTGTTTCTTAGAGAAAAATGTGATTTTCTAAGGCTAACTCAAAAACAAAAGGAGGGTCTGAAGAGACACACCATTAAAGAATATGATGGCTTTGCGATGTGTCAGTTTGGCCAGGCTGAACTGCATTTCTCAGAATTTCCATTCTTGTATGTTTCTGGTTAAAGTGGGGGGCCGGGGAGATTCTTGAGTGATCGGGAAGGCAAAGGGAAGTAGCTGCCATAGTACAGCTCACACACACCGTGGCTGAGCTGCTGAGTCACTCTGTTGGTGTGAAGTGGCCCAAAATTGCTCTAAGTTCCCCCGGATCCTCTGTCAGCTTCTTTGATTCCTGGGCCAGGTGTGTGCTTAGTTCTGTGAGGCGACTCCTGGGCCAGGTGTGTGTAATCTCCGTGATGAAGGGCCGTGGCTTCCGCAGGATGACCTCATTACCGATGCCAGAGACCGTAAGAGTGGACTCAGTCTGCAGTCCGTTCTTGTGGGGTGCCAGCTTGTACTTGTGGGTTCGAGCCGCTTTTCATCTTCCCCTTCTGACTACCGGCCCTGTGGACTTCGAGCTCCAACACCAGGTATGGCGTCTTCCAGAGCCTCCTTACCCAGCTCCCACATTTGCATAAGCCCCTTCTACTGGTTTTAGAGAGAGAGAGAGAGAGAACCCTGACTGATACAGAATTTCGTACTGAGAGTGGTTCCAAAAAAACAATCTTTCTTTTCTTCGAGAGAGAGCAAGAGCACAAGCAGGGGGAGCGGCAGGCAAAGGGAGAAACAGTCTCCCCACTGAGCAAGGAGCCCGATGTGGGGTTCGATCCCACAACCCTGGGATCATGACCCGAGCCGAAGGCAGCCGCTCAACCGACTGGGCCACCCAGGCACCCCAAAAGAACAGAATCTTGATGAGTGCTCCGAAGGCGTACAACCTGATGTATGTAGAGCTTTTGCCCCATTATCTCACATGAAAATCCACCGATAATCCCAGGATAGTGGTTTTAAGAAATGTCCAATCCCTGGCAGTCGAGGATGAGTCTTTTTTTGTTGCTTCCTGAATATCGTTTGGTTATCTGTTATCGGGGTTCTTTCTGGAACTCTCATTTTCTTCCTTGGGCTTCTAATTGCTGGAATTACATGGCTTGTTGGAAATTTTACCTAAAAATGTACTTGATTTTACTGAAGATTTTTATTTAATGCTGTAAAACTTCTGCTTGAAACATGAGTGGTGCTTAGCCACATTTCAATTTTACAAAGTATATGCGTACACTATATAGAGAGTTGTGAAATCTCACTTTTAGTTTATATTTCTTTATTACAAATGAGATGGAACATCTTTGTTGGCCAGTCTGTTTTCTTTTAAGAAAATGCTTGTTCTTTTGCTCATTTTTCTAATAGCTACTTGTCTTTTTCTTATTGATTTCTAGGAACTTTAAAACTCTCCTTGATACTAATCCTTTGTTTATCTGGGGAGCAGATTATCTTCTCCCGGTCTGTGACTTTATTTTTCACTTTCTTTCTGACATATGTATATTTTTACATTTTTATTTTAATTCCAGTTAGTTAACATACAGTGTTATCTTAGTTTCAGGTGGACAATAGAGTGATTCAGGTTTTTTTCAAGTTTCCTTCTGACATGTATTTTTAAGCAGAAGTCTTTGTTTAGTTTTTATTTCATAATTCTAAACTGCAATCCAGCTAGGCTTGGAGGGGAATAAGGAAAATATGGAACCCATAGAGCTGCAGCGAGAGCCCAAAGATTGTGGGATATTTTGAGCAGATGGGGGTGAAGGGGTACCCTCCTGAGCTACAGAAGGCACGGTCTGGTAGTTAACATAAAACACAAGTCAAGTTTATGAGGTTTGTCCGCAGTCGGTGATGGTGATCTTGTTGCCGGTCTTGCCATTCCCGGACCCAGAGCGCTCCATGGCGGGCACGGTATTCCTGCCCTCGCTCACCTTGCAAAGACCACATGCTTGCCATCCGACCGCTCAGGCTTTGGCAAATGCAGATGAAAAACCGGGGACCGTTTGTGTAGGGTCCAGCATTTGCCGTGGATAAGATCCCAGGACCCGTGTGCTTCAGAAATTCTCATCAAATTTCTCCCCGTAGATGGACTGGCGGCCGGTGCCATGATGACCTGTGAAGTCACCACCCTGGCACAGCAATTGCGGGGAAAAATCCCGTGAAAGCAGGAACCTCTATAAGCAAATCCTTTCTAGCCAGTTCAGCTGTCATGTTGTAAACGAGCGGCCTTCACGTGCTGTATTTAGTGCCCCACTTTTTGATATTTGTGTGCTTGGTGTTGGTGATTTTACTGTTTAAAATGATCCTCAAACGTAGTGTGAAGTGCTTTCTGTGTTGTTCCTAAGCGCGAAAAGGCCCGGGGGTGGGATGGGGGGCGGGGAGAAGTGGTTGGGAGAAAACAGGTGTGTTAGATAAGCTTCCTCAGGCTGAGGTAGAGCGCCGGCCCGAGGTCCGTGTTCATGAATCAGCTGCATGTATGAAGCGAGGTGTCCTGGAACAGAAACACCTACAAAACGAGGTCTGTACATTTTAGGATTTCTGTGAAATCTGGTGGATTTTGCTGGGAACCGCCTTAACTTTATAGATTAACCTGGAGAGAATTGACATCCTCACTAGATCGAGTCTCCCTATCCATAAACATGGTGTATTTTTTTTTTCCAATTAGTTTAGTCTTCTCTGTCTTTTAAGAAAGAATTTTTCATTATCATTACAATCTTTTCAAAAAGATTTACTCTAAGATACATGGTGGGCTTTCTCCTATTTTTTTTTTTTTCAATTCTGCTGGCTCTTTTGTTCATAGGGTTTAGTTCTTTTAGGATTTGTTTTCTTCCTTTCTAGTCTTCCTCTTATATGTATTTCTTTGATAATCTCTTTCTGGCTATCTCTCTGTATTTAGCATTCCTGGGGGTATAATTCTATGTGCGAACTCTTGATCGGGTTGGCTTGTTCCCTCATGGGCTCTGCCGTTTTTTATTGTGAACTCCTTAGCAGAGCTTGTGGGTTTTTTCCCTGGGTAAAATCCTGTGATATTTGGGATGTGGGCGCAACTCTTCAGAGAAGTTTTTTGTTTGCTTCTGCCTTGGGCCATGGTAGTTTCACTGCTTGAGGAATAATTCTGTTACTTTTGAGTCTGGAGTTTCTGAACTATGTGGGTAGAGTAAAAGCAATGTGAATTGTGGTCCTGTGGTTTTGAATTCTCAGAGAGCTTTTCTTTTTTTCCCCACCCAAAGCCCTGTGTCCTGTGGTCTCTCTTGTTTTTAAATCTTTTCATAAATAAAAGAGTCCTTTAAGGGTCTTGGCTTTATGCAAAGTACTCAGTTCCAATTCCCTACCTCCCAAAGCTTCATTTATTACCCCTGTGTGGGAATTAACACCAAACCCCTAGGTTCTGGAGACAAATACCCTCCCCCATTAGCACAAGCACTCACCCCTGTGCTCTCACTTCCCTCTTTGTTTCTGGCACCTGGGGATTTGCTTTTATTATTTGTGAGCTTAGCTGCACATTTAAAATAATTATGTTACATTTTACTCAGTACCTTCAGGTGATTACGGTAAAAGGATTTTCGAGTTGTCAGAGTCCACCATATTGCTAAAAGCCAATAAATAGATTTTTTGGGTATCTACTGCTATTCATTAGTAATCTTGAGTCTTCATATTTTTACTTGGACAATGATCGATGTTCACAATATGCCATGATGCTGGAATTATGCAATATTGTCATTTAGTGAGTCTCAATTGTTAAACTTCGGTAGAACTTCTCTCTAAATAATTTCCCTCTTTAATGTTTAAAAATTTTTTTTTTACATAAATGGGAAATTTTTTTAATGTATTTTTTAAAGAAACAGGGCCCCTTTTTTCCTTCATAACATAATCATGGCCTTCATCATCCTTTCTCCCTCACCTAGGGAAGCCATATGAACCCACTATATGGCTTTCCATATTTTTATCTGTCCCATATGAACCTATACAGACCTTTATCTGTCCTCGTACAAGCATCTATTTACATTCACAGTAATACATAAGGTGGTTTTATCTCATACTGTACAAAAATGAGATTCTATTCTATATATTTTTCTGCATTCTGCTTTTCTCAAGTAATAATACCTAGTTGAAATCCTTACAAGTTATAATGCTTCTAATTCTTTTTTGAATGCACACATCATGAGTGTACTGCCTGGTGAATCTCCACAATGAATACACCCATGGAACCACCCAGATCAAGAAATAGAACATGACCAGTGTCCCAGAATCCCCCTCATGCCTCCTTCCATGTTTCTCCCCCATCCCCCATCCAAGTGTGACTATCACTGTGATTTGTAACAACATAGATATTTTTCAGCCTGCTTTGTGTACGTGGAATCATTCAGTATCCACTTTTTTGTGCGACGTTGTATTTATGACGTTCATAAGGTTGTATGTAGCTGTAGTTTGTTCATTCTGGTTATTCTCTAATACCCTGTTGTGTGACTATACCAGAATTTATTTATCTACTCTACTACTGAGAGACTTTAGGGTAATTATGCACTGTGCTACCATGAACATTTTTGCTCACTAATTTTTCTTTTTAATGGCCATATAATAATTCAGTGCTACGGAGGCCCATCCTCCATTCAGCCAGCCTGCTTATAATAGGCGTTTACTGTGTTTCCAGCTCTTGACCCTTAAGGCAAAGCTGCAATAAATATTGAATGTATGTCCCTACTAATGGAACAGTCTGCCAGAAGTTGAATTGCTTGTTAGTATAGTAATTGTTTTTTAAAATTAAGAGCTGAGCTGTTGTATTGTCTTCCTAAATTTCTGTGGCAATGTCACTTCCATCAGTAATGTGTGAAAAGTCCCTTCTCCCTCATTTCTACTAGCATTAGATATTATAGTTCTGTTTTGTGACTCTGATGGGTATAAAAGGATCTCATAAGTTTAACTTATATTCTCTACTAGAGAATTTGAGCATTTTTTCATGTGTTTGGACATATTGTTCTGTGGGTTGTATATTAGTATTTTTTGCTCATTTTTCTTTTGAGCTCTTCATCTTATCAGTTGGTAAGATACTTTTGTATAATATAGAAATTAACCCTTTGTAGTTTGTGTTAGAAATTTTTGTCCATATCTCTTGTCTGTTGACTTTGTCATGTTACCTTTGCCTTTCAAAAGTTTTTATATTTTATGTAGTAAATATATCCATATTTGCTTTTTTACTTTCATAATATGTATTTATTTTTAATTTTTAATTTTTTTGAGTATAGTTGACACAATGTCACATTAGTTTTGGTCGTACAATGTAGTGATTCAACAAAGTGTAGCCACCATCTGTCCTGTTACATCCCTATTACAATAGCATTGACTGTATGCCTTATGCTGTGTCTTTTATTCCCCTGACTTATTCCATGACTGGAAGCCTGTATCTCCCACGCCCCTTCAGCCATTTTGCTCAACATGGTCCCCTCCCCCCCAACCCAGCAACCATCAGCTTGTTCTCTGTATTTATAGGTTTGATTCTGCCTTTTGTTTGTTGATTTGCTTGTCTTTTTTTGAAGATTCCACTTAGAAGTGAAGTCATATGATGTTTGTCTTAGTCTGACTTATTTCTCTTAGCATAACACCCTCTAGGTCCATCCGTGTTGTCTCAGATGGAATGATCTCATCCTCTTAAATGGCTGTATAACATGCCATTGGATGTATGTATATACACACATCCCACATCTTCCTTATCCATTTACCAGTGGACACTTGGGCTGCTTCCATATCTTGGCTGTTGTAAATAATGCTGCAGTAAACATAGGGGTGCATGTATCTCTTTGAAGTAGTGTTTTTCTTTTCTTTGGGTAAATACCCAATAATGGAATTCTGGGATCATATGGTTAATTTAATTGTTCAAGGAACCTCCATACTGTTTTCCACAGTGGCTGCACCAATTTATATTCCCACCAACAGTGTATGAGGGTTCCTTTTTCTCCACAGCCTCACCAATACTTGTTACTTGTGTTTTTGAGTCTAGCCATTCTGACAGGTGTGTGGTGATCTCTCGTTGAGGTTTTGATGTATGTATTTCCCTGAGTGATGTTGAGCATCTTTTCATATGTCTGTTGACCATCTGTATGTCTTCTTTAAAAGTCTATTCTGGTCATCTGCCCATTTTTAAATTGGATTTTTTTTCTTTTTTTGGTATTGAGTTGTACAAAGTCTTTATACTTTTTGGATATTAGCTCCGTATCAGATATGTCAATTGCAGATATATTCTCTCATTCAGGATGTTGTCTTTTTGTTTTGTTGATGGTTTCCTTCACTGCATAAAGGTTTTTATTTTGATGTAGTCCCAATAGCTTATTTTTGCTTTGTTTCCCTTGCCTCGGGAGATGTACCTAGAAAAATGTTGCTGTGGCCAACATCAGAGGAATTACTGCCTGTGCGCTCTTCTAGGATTTTTATGGTTTCACATCTCACATTTAGGTCTTTAATCCATTTTCAGTTTATTTTTTATGTATGGTGTTAAAAAGTGGTCTGGTTTTGGGGTGCTTGGGTGGCTCAGTCGGTTAAGCATCTGCATTTGGCTCAGGTCATGATCCCAGGATTCTGGGATCGAGCCCTGCATCAGGCTCCCTGCTCAGCAGGGGGAGTCTGCTTCTTCCTCTCCCTCTGACTCTCTTCTCCCCTGTTTGTGTTTTCAGTCTTGCTCTGTCTCAGATGAGCAAATAAAAAAATCTTAAAGAAAAGTGGTCTGGTTTGATTCTTTTACATATAGCCGTCCAGTTTTCCCAACACCATTTGTTGAAGAGACTATCTTTCCCCCATTGTATATTCTTGCCTCCTTTGTCATAGATTGGACAAAGGGGGTGAACATATAATTGTAGGTTATTTCTGGGCTCTCTATTCTATTCCATTGATCTCTGTGTCTTGTTTTGTGCTGGTATCATGCCATTTTGCTTACTAAGCTTTGTAGTATGTCTTGAAACCTGGGATTGTGATACCTCCAGCTTTTTCCTTCTTTCTCAAGATTGCTTTGGCTACTTGGGGTCTTTTGCAGTTCCATGCAAATTTTAGTATTATTCTAGTTTTGTGAAAAATACTGTTGGCATTTTGATCGAGATTGTATTGACTCTGTAGATTGGATAATATGGATATTTTAACTACTAATTCTTCCAATCCACGAGCATGGGATATGTTTCCATTTGTGTCATCTTGAATTTAATTCATTAGTGTTTTATAGTTTTTGGAGTACAGGTCTTTTACCTCTTTGGTTACATTTATTCCTGGGTATCTTATTCCTTTTGGTGCAATTGTGAATTTTTCAATTCTTTCTGCTACTTCATTATTGGTGTATAGAAATGCTACCGATTTGGGGGTGTTAATTTTGTATCCTACTTTACTGAATTAATTTATTCTAGTTTTTTGGTGGTATGTAGGATTGTCTATATATAGTATCATGTCATCTGCAAATAATGACATTTTAACTTCTTCTTTACCAGTATGGATTCCTCTTGTTTTTCTTATTGATTGCTGTGGCTAGAACTTCTAGTACTATGTTGGATAAAAGTGGTGAGAGTAGACATCCTCCCAGTGTTTTTCAATTGAGTATGATGTTAGCTGTGGGTTTTGCAAATATGGCCTTTATTAATGTTGAAGTATATTCCCTCTAATACCACTTTGTTGAGAGGTTTCTTATCATGAATGAGTGTTGAGTTTTGTCAAATCCTTTTTCTGCATCTATTGAGATGATCATACGATTTTTATCCTTCATTGTGTTGATGTGGTGTATCACATTGATTGGCAAATACTGAACCATCCTTGCATCTCTGGAATAAATTTCAGTTGTGGTGAATTATCTTTTTAATGTATTTTATGTGGTTTGCTAATATTCTGTTGAGGATTTTTGCATCTGTGTTCATTGGGGATATTAGCCTGTAATTTTCTTTTCTTTTCTTTTTTTGTTGTTGTTGCTATTTGTTGTTCTTGTTGTTGTTGTTGTCTTTGGCTTTGGTATCAGGGTAATGCTGCCCTTGTAGAATGTGTTTGGAGGCTTTCCTTCCTCTTCTATTTTTTGGAATAGTTTGGGGAGAATAGGTATTAACTCTTCTTTAAATGTTTGGTCAAATTCACTTGTGAATCCACCTGGTCCTGGATTTTTATTTTTTGGTAGTTTTTTTGATTACCAATTCATTTTTGTTACTTACAATCTGTTTAGATTTTCTATTTCTTCCCGGTTCAGTTTTAGAAGATTGTATGTTTCTAGGAATTTATCCATTTCTTTTAGATTGTCTAATTCATTAGCCTATAAGTTTTCATAGTATTCTCTTATAATTCTTTGTATTTCTGTAGTGTCAATTGTTCTTCTCTCTTGTTTCTGATTTTATTTATTTGGGTCCTTTGTCTTTTCTCTTGAAGAATGTGGGTAAAGCTTTATCAGTTTTGTTTAGTTTTTCAAAAAACGAGCTTTTGCGTTCATTGGTTTTTTTTTTTTTTTTTTTTTTTTTTTTTAAGTCTCTGTCATTTCTGCTCTGATCTGTATTATTTCCTTTCTTCCACTCACCCTGGGCTTTGTTCTTTTTCTAGTTCCTTTAGGCATAAGATTAGATTATTTACTTTTTTTTTTTTTTTTCTTTAAGAGAGAGCAAGCAGTGGGGAGGGACAGAGAAGAGGAAGAGAATCTTAAGCAGGCTCCATGGCCAGTGGGGAGCCTAATGCAGGGCTTGATCTCACAACCCTGAGATCATGACCTGAGCCAAAATCAAGAGTTAGACACTTAACTGAGCCACCCAGGTGCCGCTGTAATGCCCTTCTTTGTCTCTTATTACAATGTTTGTTTTAAAGTCTATTTTGTCTGATATAAAGCTACTCCAGCTTTTATTTTCACTTCCATTTGCATGGTAAATGTTTTTCCATGTGTTCATTTTCAGTCTGTATTTGTCTTTAGGTCTGAGGTGAGTTTCTTATAGGCAGCATATAGATGTGTTTTGTTTTGTTTTTATCCATTCCATCACCCTATGTCTTCTGATTGGAACATTTAGGCCATTTACTTTTAAAGTAATTATTCATTGGAGCACCTGGGTGGCTCAGTTGGTTGGGCATCTGCCTTCTGCTCAGGTCATGATCCTGGGGTTCTGGGATTGAGCCCCACATCGGGCTCCCTGCTCACCGGGGAGCCTGCTTCTCCCTCTCCCTCTGCCCCTCCCCCTGCTCATTCTCTCTGTCAAATGAATAAATAAAAATCTTTTAAAAAAATAGTTATTCATAGGTAGGTACTTATTGCCTTTTGTTATTTGTTTTCTGATTGCTTTTGTATTTCTTCTGTGTTCTTTTCTCTCTTTTTGTGATTGATGAGTTTCTATAGTGTTATGGCTTTCTTTCTGTTTATTTTTTGTGGTTCCTATATAACGTCCTAAATAAATGGTCTATATTCATTTGTTGTCATTTAATTTCAAATACATTCTTAAAAAAACAGAAAACAATTTTCCCCTTCTTTCCTGTTTACTTCCTCCTCTGCGTTTTGTGTATATGTTGTCATATTTTACATTTTTTAATTCATAATTTTCTTAAGTCTAATAATGGACATTTCTTTTCCATTTAAAGAAGTCCCTTTTACATTTCTTGTAAAGTTGGTTTAGTAGTGATTAACTCCTTTATCTTTTGTTTGTCTGGGGGAACTTGATCTCTTCTTCAAATCTGAATGACAACTTTGCCAGGTAGAGGATTCTTAGTTGCAGGTGCTTTTCCTTTCAGCACTTTGAATATATCCTGCCACTTCTGGCTTGCCAAGTTTCTGTTGAGAAATCAGCTGATAGCTTTATGGGGTCTTCACTTGAAGATAACTTTTTGTTTCTCTCTTGCTTTTTTCAAAATTCTCTATCTTTAAACTTCGGCATTTTAATTACGTGCAGTGATATGGACCTTGTTGGGTTCATCTTGTTTGGAACTCCAGTGCTTCTTGGAGTTGGGTGTCCATTTCCTTTCCTAGATTAGAGAAGTTTTCAGCTATTATTTCTTCAAATAAGTTTCCACCCCTTTCTCCTCTTCTTCTTCTGGGACCCCTATAATGCGAATGTTGGTTTGCTTGATGCCCAAGAGATCCCTCAACCTATCCTCATTTTTAAAATTTTTTTTCTCTTTTTGCTGCTCAGCGTGGGTGCTTTCTGTTGCCCTGTCTTCCAGATCGCTGATGCGTTCTCTGCGTCTGCTGATGTACTGTTGATTCTCTCTAGTGTTTTTTATTTTATTTCAATTATTATATTCTTCAATACTGATTTTTTTTATGTATCTTCTATCTCTTTATTGAAGGTCTCACTGAACACTTCCACTCATCTCTCTGGCCCAGTGAATATTTTTATGATCATTTAAATTCTTTATTAGGCATACTGCTTCTCTCTATTTCATTTAGTTGTTTTTCTGAGTTTTTTTTTTTTCTTGTTCTTTTTTTTTTTTTTTTTTTTTAAGATTTTATCTATTTCTTTGACAGGGAGCGAGAGAGGGCACAAGCAGGGGGAGAAGGCAGAGGCAGAGGGAGAAGCAGGCTCCCTGCAGAGCAGACAGCCCGACGTGGGGCTTGATCCCAGGACCTCAGGATCATGACCTGAGCTGAAGGCAGATGCTTAACTGACGGAGCCACCAAGGCACCCCTCTTGTTCTTTCTTTTGGAGCATGTTTCTCTGTCTTCCTATTTTGCTTGACTTTCTGCGTTTGTTTCTGTGGATTAGGCAGAATGGCTCCTTCTAAACGTGAAGGAATGGTCTTGGGTTTGGTCATTCCCTGTATCGACTGTGTGTGCTTGGTGACTTTGGCTGGCTGGAGCTGTGGCTGGCGTGGGATAGGGGTCCTGGGACTTTCTATGTAGCAGGTGCCCTGTCAGGCCAGCTAAAACTGAAGTGGGTGCGTGCCAAGTTGTCCCGGGGATCTATTTGCTGAGGTTACCCCGGAAGGATAGCTGAAGCTGAAATGGGTGCAAGCCAGAGGGTTCCCACAGTGCTCTGTGCAGGGGGTACCTTGGCGAGGTGGGTAGAGCTGATGTGGTGTGTGAGCTGGGAGGTCCCTGAGCTCTCTGTGTGGAGGGTGCCCTAGGAGGATAGCTGAAACTAACGTGAGTGCAGGCTGGGGGGACCCGGGGCTCTACAAATAGAGGGTACCTTGGCTAGATAGCTGAAGCGGAAGTGGATGTAAACCAGGCTGTTCCTGGACTCTGCGCAGAGGTTGCTCTGAATGAAGGAGTGGCTGGAACTGAGGTAAGGTACAGGCCAGGGGGTCCTGGGGTGCTTTGCATCGAGGGCACCCTGGCAGGATGGCGAAAGCTAAAATGGGCATGGGCTGATGGGGTCCCCGGGCTCCCCCTGCAAACGGTGCCCTGGCAGGACAGCTGAAGCTCAACTGGGTGCAAGCCAGGGTCTCCCAAGGCGTTCCATGCGGGAGATGCCTTCGCTAGGCAGCTGAAGCCGAGGCCAGCGCAGGTGGGAGGGTTCCAGGGCACTCTACACAGGGGGTTCCCTGGTGATGTGGCTGCAACTGATGCAGGCACAGGCCTGGGGTTCCGGGGCACTCCACGCAGGGGGGCACCCCGGTAGGGCAGCTGGGTCAGAGGCAGATGTCAGTTGAGATGTTCTGGAGCGCTCCACATCAGGGGTGCCCTAGCAAGCCATCTGAAGCCAAAGTGGGGTGGGCCTGGAGTATCCTGGGGTACTTCACACCTATGTCACCTTGGTGTGAAGGTCGGGCCTGTAGTGAGTGCTACCCAGGGGTATCCGTGTGCACTGCCCTGTGGTCACCTTGGTGGAACAGCTGGAGCTGGTGTGGGGTAGAGGCCCAGGGTTTGCTGAAATGGTAGGCTGGTTAGGGTGCCCAGATTATGCATTGGTCTGTGCTTTCAAGGTAGAAGGGGAGTACAAACTATGTCCATTAGCCCCTCCTTCCTGGAATGTTCCGGTAGAGCTCCACCACCTTTGGGTGGAGTTCTAGGGCTGACTCTTTCATATGCTAGTTGCTCTTTTAAACTGTGGCTTTTTTATAGAAAGAAAGCAATAAGAAGAAGAAGAAAGAAAGAAAAGGATAAAAAAAAGAGCAAAACCAAAACAAGGCAAAAAGACCCCATGGCTTATTTTCTATGCCCCAGCGCAACTGGGGCTGGTGTGGGCTTACGGACCCTGCATATTTGTGTTTGTAACTTCTGGACTTGAAGAAAGTCTCATTCCCTCTAGATGATGTACTTACTCTCTTGGATTTTCTTTCTTGCTTTTTTTTTTTTTTTTTAAAGATTTATTTATTTTAGAGGGGGGGGTTGGGGATGGGAGAGGGAAAGAAAGAATCTCAAACAGACTCCCCGTGGAACACAGAGCCCGACGCGGGGCTCTATCCCAGGACCCTGAGATCATAAGAGACCTGAGACAAAATCAAGAGTCTGATCCTTGGGGCGCCTGAGTGGTTCAGTCGTTAAGCGTCTGCCTTCTGCTCAGGGCGGGATCCTGGAGTTCTGGGATCAAGCCCCACGTCAGGCTCTTCCGCTGGGAGCCTGCTTCTTTCTCTCCCACTCCCCCTGCTTGTGTTCCCTCTCTCACTGGCTGTCTCTCTCTGTTAAATAAATAAATAAAATCTTAAAAAAAAAAAAGAGTCCGATGCCTAACCAACTGAGCCACCCAGGCACCCCTACTCTCTTGGATTTTCTTGCAAGATTTTTATTTTTGCATTAATTCTTTATGTGCAGGAGTTTATTTTACATACTATACTATATGGTTTGTTTGTATGATCTTCCATATGGGTACCCTTCATTCCAGTCCCCTTTATTCAACAGTGCATGCTTTGCCACTGAATTGAACCACTACACTGGTCATATACTAATTTCTCAAATATGCCAATATTTAATTCTAGATTTTCTAGATAAGTTCATTAATTTTTGTCTCTTTTCATACTGATGTTAATTTGATTTTTGTGGCTTTACAGAATTTTCTGATATGTGGTAAGGCTCCTCCACCATCCTTTTTGTCCTTTTCTTAGCTATTCTCAGACATTTATTTCTCTATATGAACTTTAAGATAACCATATACAATTCCAAGAAAACTCCTGTTAAGATTATAGTTGAAATTGAATGAAATTTACATACTACATTTTAGAAATGTAACATTTTTAATTATATCAAGTATTCCTATCTAAGAACAATTATAACCTTCCATTTGTTCATAAATTGTTTTCTGTCTCTTAATTGGGTATTATAGGTTTTCTTTTATGGGTCTTATGTCTCTTATATTAAATTCTTTTTTTTTTTTTAAAGATTTTATTTATTTATTTGACACAGAGAGACAGCCAGTGAGAGAGGGAATACAAGCAGGGGGAGTGGGAGAGGAAGGAGCAGGTTCTCAGCGGAGAAGCCTGATGTGGGGCTGGATCCCAGGACTCTGGGATCACACCCTGAGCTGAAGGCAGACGCTTAACAACTGAGCCACCCAGGTGCCCCTAAATTTATTCTTGAATATTTTTTAGTTTTTTGCCGCTATTATAAATGAAAAACTTATCCCCATTTGCATTTCTAGGTACTTATTGTTAGTTTAACACAAAGCTTTTTTTTTTTTTTTTTTTTTTTTTTTTACTCTATATCTGGTATCTAGCCTCCTTACCAAATGTTGTTGATAATAGTAAGAGGTTTTTTTTAATAGGGTCTCTTGGGTTTTCAAGGTAGACAATTACAGCACCAATAAACAGAGCTAATTTAACTTTTAGGGTTACTAGACATAGCCAAAAAATGCAGAATTCCCAGTTAAATATGAATTTCAGATAATGAATAATTTTTGAGAATGAGTATGTCCCATGCAAGACTTGGGACATACTTATCCTCAAAAATTATTCATTGTTCATTTAAAATTCTGTATTTTATCTGGAAACCCCACTTCCTTCACAGTGATCATATCCGCTATTTTATTTTTCTTCCTATGTTACATTTGCTGAAGCCTCTAAGACTGGTTCTCACTCCAGGTTGTGTATGAACATCAGCTGGGAAGCTTTTCTAAAAATTCTAGTGCTAGGCCCCTAGGCTGAGATTGAATTCGTATATATTTTTGAAAAGCTTCCCAGAGGATTCTGATGGGCATCTGGGTTGAGAACTACTGCCCCAAAACAGTATTAAATAATACTGGTGCTAGCGTGCATCCCTGTCTCCAGCTTGATTTTAAACATTTTTAGTGTTTTGACGTTTAAAATATTTGTTGGTTTTTAATAAATACTCTTAGTTTTGTGTACATAGTTTCCATCTATTCCTATTTTACTTTAAGTTTTTATTAGGAATGGCCGCTTTTAGCATCTATTGGCATTCAGGGCTGCTGATATGATTTTCTGTCTTCGTTTATTGATAGAATCATATTGCCAGGTTTCTTCATATCGAAGCAGTTTCTGCATCTTTTATTTCGTGCCAGAGTCTATTTGCTACTGTTATTTAGAGTTTCCATCTGTATTTGTAAATGAGGTTGAGGGCACCTTACTATTGTCAGAATGAGCTTTGGCTGACTTTGGTGTTGAAGTCACGCTAGCTTTGTAAAGTGAACTGGGGAATTTTGTATCTGTTTTCCCCTACTGCCCGAAAGAGTTAAATCCTTGCTACTCAAGGCAGTTCCATGAACCAGCAGCACCCTCGTCACCCGGGGTCTGGTTAGAAAGGCAGATTCTCAGCCCCCCTCCAGATCTACTAAATCTCAATCTACATTTTGACAAGAGTCCCGTATCATCTGTGTCCACATTCAGTTTGAGAAACACAGATAGGAAGAACACTGGACTCACTTGTCCGCTAAAGGTTGGATAAAACTCAGTGGTGGGCCCATGCGGGCGGGCCTGGTGCCTTTTTCGCGGTAGACTGCCATTCTCCTTTCCAAGCTGTAGTTTGTCTCCTTTAAGTTGGTCTGTTTGGGTGGCCTGCATTTTGTAAAGAAATCATTCATTTCCTTTAAGTTGTTCAAATTGACTTGTAACTGTTCATGATTGTTTTAATTTCTACTAAATCTGTGGGTAGGTTACCTTTCCTATTCCTCCTCTTGTGAACTTGGGCTTGTTTTCCTTTCCCCTTGATCTGTCTTGCCAGGGGCTTGCAAGATTCTATTACTGGTCTTTGCTAAGTACCAGCTTTTATGTTTGTTTTTCCCTTGAGCTCTTTTGGAGGAGGGATCTTTGTTGTCTCTTTCACTTCTTTCCGCTTTTATCTGTATACATTCTTTCTCCTGTGTTCTGCTTATTATTTTGCTGTTCTTCTAATGTCTTAAGTTTGGTATAGGTCTGACATTTTTAAAAATAATAAGACATTTAAATTATTAATTTTCCTTTAAGACCTGCTCTCACTATGTCCTGTAAATTTTAGGCAGGAAAACTTTTCTCCTTTTCATTAGCTTAAAGGCAGTAATTTCTTTTTGAATTTCCTCTTTAAGGGGTTTCTAGGAGGGTCTGTCTTTACACATTTAAAGCATTCTATATTTTAATATTTCATTCTTATGTTATTCCTTAAAAATTTGTTAAAAAAACAAACTCCAACTGAATAAATTTGGAGATCTAATTGGCTTTATTAAATGATTCGTGACTCGGGTAGCATCCCGTCTAGCAAGCAGAGGGGAGCTCATAGGAGTTTGTACATAATGGAAGGAGTTTATAGGAGGGGGGATAAGAAAGTCATAAGTAAAAGGATTGCTCCAGTCCCATACTTTCCCTTAGGGGGAAGAGCAGAGGGATCTTACCATGCAGATTAAGTCCTTTTCCTTTGGGGGATGGAGAGGACCCACACAGCAGACTCATTGGCGCCCATCAGCAAGTTCTTGGCTGACCAGTTAAGACTACATTTCTGGGGGAGGTTGAAACTGCACTTACATTACATCTTAAGCCCTGGCTTGGGCACTTGGCCTAAGTGGTACTACTTTGGGCCTGTGGTTTTTTTTTTTTTTTTTAACAGATTTAATAAAATTTTCCTTTTGGTCATGTACCTGGTTTATTTCTGTAAATATTTCACGGACCGGCAAGGTGTACATTTTCCATCTGAAGTCAGGCTCTCTATGTATTTCTTACCCCAAATTATTAGTTGTATCAATCACTTCATCTGTGCTTCTACTGATTTTTTGCTTATTAGATATATCCAATTCTGGGGGGCCTGGGTGGTTCAGTCGGTTAAGTGTCCAACTCTTGATTTCAGCTCAGGTCATGATGTCAGGGTCATGAGATCGAGTCCCGTATCCAGCCCCGCACCAGGTGGGGTCTGCTTAGGATTCTCTCTCTCCCTCTCCTTCTGCCTCTGCCCCAGCTCTCGCACGCTCTCTCTATAGATAAAATAAAAATTTTTAAAAAGATACATCCAATCCTGAAAGAGGTGAATTAAAATATCCCTCCATCATTTGTATTTTTATTATATACTATAGTTTATATATTATATATTTTATATAATATCTGTTTTATTAAATTTATATAAATATGCATTTTATTACATTTATATAAATCTATATTTTATTATATTCATATAAATATCTATATTTTATTCTATTTGCATTTCTAAAGGGTTTTTCCCCTTATGATTATGGCATCTATGTTATTGAATGCACATAAGGTTATGAATGTTATATGTGCTTAATTGTATTTTTATCCTATTCAGTGTCCTTTTGGATCCTATTTAGTGTTCTGAGCATTAGTTTTCTCTTTACCTCTGTTTTTCCTGCTTTCTTCTTGTTAACATTTTATTTTCAATCTTCCTTTGTCTATTTTATGTGTTTTTCTTTTAAGCAGAACAAACTTAGATTTTTATTTTTAACTCTGACAGTCTTTGTTTTTTACTGGGTAAATTCACTTTAGCCAATTTTGGTGAATTAACTAATATGCTTGATTTTACTTTACTCATCTTACTCTGTTTATTAAACTGTTATTTGGGGCTTTTACCCTCCAATTTTTTCTAGTTTGATTAAGTTGGCATTCATTCCATTTCCACCTGCTTTAATAGAGATTATAGGTAGTTTTAATGAAACTTCTAGTGTATAGTTTTGTGTGTATGTGTTTTGTCAGGTTTTTACGTGACAGTTTTAGTGACAAAGGGGCAGAGAGAAATTCATGGAATTGAAAGTCAAACCAATGTCCTTGTGACTCTAATCCTAGTGACCTTTCCACAATACCGGGGATTCATAGCAAAGCCAAGCATTTCTAACGAAATAGACCCGGCTCATGTTCAGGTCAGCTTAGGGCTGGAGTCTGTCACTCTCTCCTGGGGCATCTCAGGAAGGGTGGGTCCTCAGTGTCACACGGCTTCATGGGCCTGGTGTGGCCAGAACCACAGGCTTGTTAGCTATGTTGTTCAGGAGGGCCTGTGGGAAGGTCCTGGATTTCCTGCCCTTTTAGGAATGTGTCTTTACTAGTAGAGAGTTAAGCCTTTGAATTCTGAGCATCTCAGAGCAGGGGCAGATGTTTGGGCTGTGTCCAGAGGTTTCAGAAGGTGGCATTCCGAGGGTCCCTACAGCTTTTGGGGCTGTCACCAAAGGACAAAGACCCGGAATCATCAGAGCGGGCGGTGTCGGCCTTAAGCACAGGCTGGAAGGCCTATTCCCAGCGCCAGCTATTAGGTCCCTTCCTGTCCTGCGCTGCTGCCTCCTGGGTCTTTGCCCAATCATTATCCTAAGGGGGCCTGCCATGGTGGGATCAGAGCCCATGGCTCCCCTCCTGGGGTCCCTGGGCCTCCTGAGAGGGCAGTCATCTTAACCCGAGTCCACAAGATGTCATTTTATAAAGCTCTCCAGAGACTGTTCATGGAGCTTCAATAAGATATCTCGGGCCAAGAAAAATGTCACATTTCTTTGCTTTTGGCAGGAATCCCAGCCCCTCAGCTTGGGAACACCATTTATCCTTGCTGAACAGAAACCTCATTTGGCCATTATGTTGGTCTCCAATTAATAAATTACAGGAGAACAAATTAATTTACTTATCACTTGCAGCTTGCTAGATAAAATCCTTCAAAGCATAGGGAACATGGCGTGATAATGAAAACATCCCTGTTGGAAAAAAGTTGGGGATTTCTGAGGCCACGTACATGTTGGGTGTGAGAGATTAAATAGCTCCCAGGGAATCCGAAGGAGGGTAGAACACCCCCCCACACACACACTAGCCTCCTGGGACCCGTGTGAGGGTCTGCATAAGGGGACAGTGTTGGGGGCGCCTGGGTAGCGCAGTCGTTAAAGCGTCTGCCTTCAGCTCAGGGCGTGATCCCGGCGTTCCGGGATCGAGCCCCACATCGGCCTCCTCTGCTGGGAGCCTGCTTCTTCCTCTCCCACTCCCCTGCTGTGTTCCCTCTCTCGCTGGCTGTCTCTATCTCTGTCAAATAAATAAATAAAATCTTTAAAAAAAAAAAAGGGGGACAGTGTTGGAACTTGCCATGGCCTGAACGTGTGTGATGAGGTGTGGTGGTTGTGGGGGCCCTGCTAACAAAGCCTGGCGCGGCTCCGAGTGGCAGCCGGTCCCTCATCACCACCCCGCGTCTTCTACCGGGGAAACCTCCCCTCTCCGAGAATGGCAGTGCAGCAGGGCGCCGTGTGACAGCACGTGACAGAGTACGGGAAGGGGTGTCAGGACAGTTCTGCTCCAGCTTGTTGCTAATGGGAGGGAGATGGGGCTTGGGTTTCCTCTCCTGCGACAAAAATGACTGGGACAGGACCCAAGGCAGGCCCTTGGCAGTTCCCGCAGCCTGTGAATCCTGTCTGCGGCTGTCTGCAAAGCAGGTGTGGCTCTGTTCTCCGTGATGGCACCAGAGGTCTGCCGGGGGTGCTGAAAGCTCACACGTTTCTCACTTCCTCCAGGCCAGGTTGTTCGAAGTGCTTCACGCGTATTAACTCCCTAATCTTCACAGCCACCCGAGGTGGGAAGGGCGGTTCTCGATTCTCACTATTCTCTCGTCACTCCTATTGTACAGACACGGACCCAGCCAGGTACCCACAGCGGGGCCGCTGGGACACTGCGGATGGGGCGGCGAGCCCACCGCCAGGCCCGGGGGTCTGCGTGCTCACTGGGCTGTGCTGTTTGGGAACCGTCCTGGGAGCTGAGTTAACTAACAGCTGCACAAGGAATAGGACACTCCATTTTAACCTGGAGTTTCCACCTCTTCACTCTCACCAAATTTTACTTAAACAAACAAAAAGCCCAAACCAACTCTGGACATACCAGCAGTGGTTGGAAGGGCTGCATTCCCCACCCCCCCAACCCCCGTTTTCTTTCCCAGTGGCCCAGAGGCATCCAGCCCCAGTGCTGGTGAGGGGGCCGCCTTGGTCCTGGCCAGGCCCCGCTCCCGCTCTCCTCCTTCCCGGCTGCCCCGCTGGACCCCGGACCCTTAGCTACACCCGGCTTTCTCCCAGGGAGGGAGAAGGAATGCAGGCGGAGAGGGCCCAGGATCTGGAGCCGAAGTATGAAGACCCCAAATGAAGAAGATATAAACGGAAACTCTGAGGCTGTGTGACTCACTTCACCGTCATGACTCAAGCTCTGCTAAGGGTTCCGCGAACAATATGTTCACAGTCTGATTTAATTATAGCCTCGATTCACTGCTGCCTCGGTGAGCTTCCGAGGGCCCCCATCCCTCACTCCCTTGGCAATGCGGCATGAGCTGAGATGCTGGGGGGGGGGACAGGAGTGGGGGGCGCCGGAACTGGCTTGCTGCGGGGCCATTTGCCCTATCCCACGTGGTGGACAGCCCCAGAGGGGACCTCAGCAAGGAGGGCGGCTTCCTCACTCGAGCCGATGAAGCTTTGCGGTTGGTCTCAAGCCCACTGGGGTGTCTGCCTCTTGGGTTTCCCCTCCGTGCAGAGGCTCGTGCTGAGACTCCCGAGCGAGTGCCGCTGTGTGGGTGCGAGTGAGGGGCGGAGGGAGGGAGAGGATTTCGTCAAAGCTCCCCAGGCGCGAGGGTGGCGGGAAGCCCGAGGCTGCTGCCAAGTGCAGGGACTGGCAGGGAAGGCGCCCCCCCACCCCGCCTGCTCCGCGGGCTCCACATTTGAAGGGGATTGGTTCACAGGCAAAGCAATGCGCCCACTAACTAGTTGTCGCACCCCCCGCCGGTTCGTTCGGGGGAACAGCGGCGTGTGCCCCCACCCGGCCTTGTGCGCCGTTCCACGGACCCGCCGCAGCGCTGACTTCAGGGCTGCCAGATAAAATACAGGGCGCCCGGTTAACTTGGAAAGCCCGGGGGTGAATCGTTTAGTATCAGCATGTCCCAAATATTAACTGGGCCATGCTTGTACTAAAAATGTATGTGTTGTCGATCTGAAACTCCAGTCTAACGGGCATCCTGTGCTTTTCATTTGCTAACTCTGGTAACCCTGCGAGGCCTTTGAAGTTACCTTCTCCCCCTCTGCCACCCAGGGGCTGTGAAACTCTGTAGACGGATGACTTGAGCATTTGGAGCCTCTGTTTCTTGTCCTGCACCTGGTGGGCCTCCCACAGGATGCCACTGTTGGTGGCCACGCACATCGCCTTCGTTCCTGATGCCCCCACCGCCCAGCTTCTGGGACTGCTGGGTACTGACCCTTCACAGCCATACCCTTTCCCCAAAGTTACCGGAGGCTGAGGGGAGGCACCTGCCTCAGAGGTCATGACCCCGGGCCCCCACGCCAGGAGCGGCAGCCAGTGGCTGGCTGACCATGGATGGGCACATGGTTCCAGCCCCCTCCCTTCACGGCAGGACACGCTGTCTCACCAGGGACCCTCAGGGTTCCCTGCGGGTCAAGCTAAAGCGAGTCTCCATCCGGATGCACATCCTTTCTCAGCAAATCCCCCTGTTCTATGATTCCACATCTCTCACTTGCTTCCAGGTCTCTCCTAAGCACACGCCCTCCCTAGATCACTGGCACGAAAATCCTCAGCCACGGCACCAGAATTACCGTTAGGCTCACTGGATGACAGTGTTCGCGCAAGCCTGTGACCTCTCAGTGCCAGAGCCCAGGGATGGCTCGTGCCCTGGCACTGGGGACACGTTGGGGGGCATGTGGTCCTTGGGGTGGGCAGCAGGGAAGTTGGGATGTGGAGAGGGGGGCCTCCGGCGCGGAGTCCTCTCTGCAGAGTGGGACGGAACACCTGGGGTGGGTGGCTGAGGCCCAGCCGCCTTCTCTCCTGGAGCCAGGCTGAGAAGGCCACGCACGGGCCCCGGGGAGGCCTGGCCTCGGCAGGACAGTGACTGGGGAAATCGTCAGGACCCAATTAAATTCAGAAAAGCAACATGAGTTGAGGGGCTCCGCTAGGTGCTGTGCGGATGCTTTCCTTGTCTCCCCTTCTCGCCTGTGTGCTTCCACACTCGCCGTCCCACACGTAAAAGGCAGCCGTGGGAAGGGTGGCTCGTCAGGAGAAGGTATACATTTTAAAGAGCAAGGCCTGGCTTTGAATCTCAGCTCTGCCGCTTCCGTACGGGCTCTGGAAGCGGGAGCTTCGGCGCCCCGCCAGCCTCAGTTTCCTTCCTACAAAACGGAAACAAGAATGCGTCTCCTCAGGGGGCTGTGGTGAAGAACAAATGAGATACCGAGAGCTGCTTATTTTCTTTGTCCGGAAAGTCACTCTCTCAACGTGAATTCCAAAAGTTAAGAACATCGTCGGGCACATACAGAGAGGGCCACTTAAAAACGAAGTTATAATTTTGACATTTGAAATCTAGCTCTTCTGCTGCTTACACAACAGTTGCTGAATTTTAGTGGCCAAAGGAACAGGTGGTTGTCTAACTTCGGAAGCATCAGGGAGGATGGCAGAGCTTTGCGGGCTGCTGGGAGGTTTGGAATTCTGAATGGACATTCTGGGAAGCCAGAGTTCTGGAGGTGGTGACCCTTGGATCACTTTCTGAGGAAAGAGGATCCTTTGAGTGGGGCGAGTGGCACAGGGCACAGAGGCAGCCCCTCAGGCGGTACGTGAGTCCCTGGGAGGGAGAGGAGGCAGGCGTCCTTAGGGGAACGGCCTCCATGGCTGATTCCTCTCCTGGTCCCTTCCAGGGAGTTGGCACATGTGCCGCTTTGCTCTGCCAGGGCCAGTGGGGGAGGAAACAGCCCGTGTGTCACCAGTGACACATCCGTAAGAAGGACAGTGCCTCTGGGCATGCTGGAGGGGCACTCCCGGTTCTGGAAGGGCACCCGCCTTGGCAGCTCTGGACCTCAGCGGCCCCTGGTTTCCAGACCCAGGGCCTGCCCGGAGCCATCTGTGTATCTCCCGGGGTTTGACCTTGTTGGCCTGGCCAGCCGGGCAATTACAGTTAGCATCGCTCCCTCGGTTGGCTCGCGAGCTGCTCTGCGCTCCCTCGGCGGCGAACGGCAGGACGGTGCCCGTCACCGGCCCGCTGGCTGTCAGCACAGGCTGGATGAGTCGGGACGAGCCCACCCCTGGCTCCGTTTCGGAACGTCCCTGACCTCTCCGCGTGTCCAGTGTGGACGGGCCGACCCCTGAGGGGCAGCGCCGTGACTCTGGTGGGAGATGTACCGGGATCCGCACTCGGCCCCCGGCGCGCAGCTCCTCTCCCCGCTACGGGGCCACAGCAAGCCGGGGCGCTGGGCGGCCTTGACGTGGGTCCCAGGTCCAGTCGGCAGCCCGCGCCACGTCCTTGGGGCGTGGAGAGGGTGCTTCCTGCTGAGGGCCTGCGCCGATCAGAAGCGCTCCCCGAGCGTGGACGGCCCGCCCGGGCTGCCGCCGGCTCCGAGGCTCCGAGGCCCTTGGGCTTCGCGCTTGGCCACCGCGGCGCCAGCACGTCGCAGACGTGACCCCGCCGCCTCTTCCCGGCGGCACCCCCTCCCCCAGGACCAGAGCTGCTCGGACTGGAGGGCCCAGAATCCTGTCAAATTCAACACGCCCCCCCCCCACATCCCCTGCTGTCCGTGACCCCCGCGCCGCCCTTCCAGCGGCTCCAGCTAAACCCCTCGTGGCCGCCCCGCCTCGTGCTCTCCCTGCCACCTTGTCTGTCAGCAAATCGGCTTGGCTCTCTCTCCGACATGCGTCCAGAATCCGAGCCCTGTCACCAGCTCCTGTGCCACCTCCCCGGGTCAAGCTACCATCCTCTCTGCCCATCCATGACTGCACTCACCCCGGACCAGGTTTCCCTGCTTCTCTCGCCACCCTCCCTCCGCCCCCCTTCCTGGGTTGACCCTCTTGAGACTGAAGTTGTATTAGGTCCAGGCTCTGCACAGAACTCCACAATGGTTTCCAGTTTCAGAGTCAAAGGCCAAGTCCTTCCAGTGACCTCTGAGGCCCTGTGTGATCTGCCCCCGTGGACTCTCTGGCCTCACGGCCTCCGTCACAACACAGACCCTGCGGTTGCTCAGCGCGCCCCCGCCTTCAGGCCCCTGCTCTGGCTGTCTCTCCCCAGAGCCTCCTGCAACCCTTTCGCGTCTTGGTTCACGCCTTTTCCCCATGACCCCTAGCCTCAGCACCCTACTTAATACTGTGGCCTGGCCCCCACACTCTGGCCTTCCTTTAACCTGTGGTTCCGAGCCAGCCGCCCGTCCAGCATGCTTTATCAGAGACTCCTTTCTTGCGGTTATTGCTCATCGTCGGTCTCTGCTGCAAGTCAGGCTCCCACAAGGGAGGAGCTGCGGCCTTGGTCGCTGATGCGTCCCATGTGCCCAGATCAGTGCCTGGCATGTAGTGGGCGCTTACTAAATATGTGTCAAGGGGAGTGACCTAGGAAAGTAGGGCCTCAAGTGGTTGAGCAACGTGCCCAGGGCCCCCAGCAACCTGGAGTTAGAGCGGGAATTCAAGCCCAGACTCCAGCGCCGAGCTCCAGGCTCCCAGCCCATGAACTCTGCCGTCCGCGCTGGGACCCGCCGCGTCCTCGCACTGATCTCTGCCGCTCTTGTCCTGGCCTCAGCAGGCGGGGCCTGTTGCCTGCAGCCTCTTCGGTGCCCCCCAGGCTGATGAGGTCTGCATTCTCCCCGGGGCTCCCGCTCCCGCCTCTGGAGCCCTTCGAGGAAGTCAGCTGGGCTGTGTGGTCCCCACCAACTGTGCCCTCGATGCCCGACATCCCCTCAGAGGGGCAAGAAGCAGGTCTCCACAGTGACCTCCTCGGAAGCTCGGCCTGGCCTAGCTGGCGGCCAACAGCTATTAGTGTGGCTCTGGCCGCTGAGCAACGCCCAGATGATTTTTCACGGCTCGCTGGGGCCTGTCCCCTGTCCTTTGACCCTCACTCAGGCCAACCCTGCCGTCTCAGAAATCCCCCTCTCCGGCAGTTAGTTTTCTATCAGGCAGGGCCAAAATAGAATCCTGAGCGGCAACTGGTTCTCCAGTAAGAACGGAAAGCTGTTTCCCCAGCTGCTCACTTGCCACATCTCCCCCACACGGCCGCACAGGTGCCAGCAGGGGGCAGCTGAGCGGGTCGCCCCCAGCAGCAGCCCAGCCAGAGTGCCCCACGCAAGCGCGCTCGCTCCGCGGGTGTCCTCGGTTCCGGGGGAAGCAGAGTGACGACTGCGCGCTCGTTGCCTTTTCTGCCTCTTTCTTTTCTCCAGTCAGCCTATGTTCCTCATTCCTCATTGGGTCTGCGTGACCTGCTTTGATTTACTTATTTAGCTAGCTATTTTTAATAATAAGCACATGCAACCCCACTACCCCAAACAAAAGGCCAGGACCCTGACAGTAACTTCCGCCGGGTCAGGTGGTCCCCACTCCACCGCGCTCCCTCTCCCCGGCCCACACGCTTTGTTCTCCCTCTTGCTTTTCTCTATGTTCGTTGCATCTGTGCGTGTTCCTAGAAAGTATGCACATAGATTTTTTTCATGTTATAAAAAGGGTGTCCCACCGTCTACAGGCTTTTTGGACATCCTGTTATATAGCTAAGATGCTAAGATTCATCCATGTTGTCCTAAAAAGGTAACTTTTGGCTTTGTAGATCTCTCTTGTATCTTTAATAATCTGTGCTTATTTTTGTTGTCTTTGTTCTTTGTCTAATTTCTTAAAAGGGAAACCTCGCTCATTAACCTGGAGGCTCTAGAATCTTTTCTAATATAAGCACTTAAGGTTATAAATTTCCCTCAAAGCCCTGGGTTTTTCATATCTCACAAGCTTTGGTACGTGATAGTTTCACTTTCATTGACTTTTGGATATTGTGAGGGTTTCCTGACTTCTCTAGCTTGGGAGCTATTTAGCAATTTAAACGTTTCCAAATGTATGGCATCATTTACCTTTGAAAAGGTCAGAGACCACGGTCTGCGTATTTAACTAGTTCCTTCTTTACGGCTCAGTATGTAATCAAAATTGTAACGCTCCAAGTGTACCTGGAGAAGCCAAATGTGTATTCTCGAAGTGCTGCATAGGCCTGTCTACACGTCCGTTAGATAAAGGTTGTCGATTATGTCATTCGGATCTTCTGTCCTTGATGACGATGACCTGTTGGGCCGCTCGGCTTAGCAGTAGTCAAGACATGTGTTCACATCTCCCATTGTGAAGACAGACCCATCAGCTCCTCCTCATAGTTCTCATAGTGCTTCCTTTACATACGCTGAAGCGGTTTTACTGGGTATGTCCGTATTTAAAATGGAAATGTCTTCTTGGTGAATTTCATCTTTTATCATCATGTAGTCAGGCTTTTCATCCCTAATACTACTTTTTGTCCTGAAGTCTATTTTAGCCGGTGTCTCCACAGCTTGTTTCTGGTGACCATTTGCTGTCCCTCTTTCATGTTCATGTGCTGATAAACAGCACACATCTCTCTATATGAATCCAATTGGCATGTCTTTTAACTGGCGGTCTGGATCATGTAATCCTCATTCTCTGTAGCTTGTTTCTAACTTTCTCTCCTTGATTGGGGCTTGTCTCACCTTGTCTGTTTCTATGCTTTATCCCGTCGTGTAGGGAGGTTAAGAAGGTGGGGGGGTGGTTGTTAGAGTTGATGGAAACAAGTAGAAGAATCCAAAATATTTAGTGAACAACAGCTCTCCCCAAGCTGCAAAGGGCTCTGGATGAGGCACGAGAAATTTCAAGAAGCATGAAAGAGGCCAAGACGATGACCTGGGGGCTAAGTGCTCATGACAGGCTCTAGGTTGCCCGTCCAGGAGCCATTTCCCTTCTTCCTCATTAACAGAACCTCAACTTTGTGTTAGCTGCAACAGGTGAGGTCTCAGAAGGTGGCTTCTACCTCCCAGATCCACGATAGTTCTAGATTTAGAACTACCATAGTTCCTAAAGCTGTCTGGTTAATCCTTATTGTTTTTGCCAGTGATCAGTCTAAAATTGGTATGTGACTCAGTTCTGGCCAATGAGAATTAAGGGAAAGTCTGCTAAGGGGAGGAAGGTGGTGGGGAAAGAGGGAGAGAGAAGCTCAAGAATGCTCTGCCCCTCCTTCCTGGTTGGGATGTTGTCTTAAGCGTGTGATGCCTTGAGCTGTGGCAGCCATCTTGCAACCCCAAGAGAAAACCCCACACTCTGAAGGGAATGGAGAAGGAAGATGGGAAGGGCGTGGATCCTTCATGACATTGCCGAACCATGGTACCAACCCCACAACTTCTCAGCGCCAGACTTCTTGCTAAAGTAGATCCATGTCTTTATTGTTTGAGCCACTGATGGCTACGTAGCCTACGATGTACAGCTCGAAGTATCCAGAGATTAGGGAAGAATTTGTCCGCTTGTAGGATCCCGGGAGCAGACAGGCCTTCAGAGTGCAACCCTGGGCAGTGCCAGCCCCACCGAGGCAGAAAACACTCCAGGTGGAGGTTGGGGGCCCTTTACCCTCCCCTCTTCTCTGCCCCGTCCTCTCCCTGTCACACAGTCTAGCCCAGAGGCTAAGAATTCCACAAGTGAGAGCTTTCGCTGAGACTACAGTAGGACCGGAAATGCATATGCCTCTGAAAAGGCCTGCAAGGCTGTTTTCCTCTAAAACTTCCACCCGAGCCTCTCAGAGGACATAGGAGACCGCCTGGAGTGAGGACGGAAGGGGAGAGGAGGCATTTGGGGGTCGTGTTTAGATAGGAACTCATTGAATGGTTACCTTCACTGTCTAATTTTTTTATTAAGCACTCACTATGGTGCCAAGTGATTATCCTAAGCACTTTAAGAACATTAATATATTTAATCTTTGCAATAACCATATGAGGTGGAAGTGCTATCATGAACCCCAACTTATAGAGGATTTGGGCCTGGCACGCCAGCCCCAGCTCGGGCCAGTGCTCTTAGCCGTTCCGCATGCAAGGCAGCTGTCATGGTTTCAGGCTTGTCATTGCCCTGTCATTGCCTGTTCCTGGGCCCCAAGCCCTCAGGGGCTGCCGTTCTGGTGGGGTGGACTGGGCCACCTACGCGGCCCTGCCCCGCGACTGTGCCCATCCCAGGCGCTTTCTTCTCCAAAGGCCTCAGTACCTCTCCCAACCAAGGGAGCAGACTCCAGACCTCTCTTTTCACACCAGGCCCTTGGTGAGGGTTCTAAGAGGAGGAAGGAATTCAGAAGTTGATGAAAATAGGGCTTTGAAGCTCTCCGGTCCTCCTCCCAAAAGCGCCATCCCCTTCCTCCGTCCGTCCTGCTTCATCCTTGGGCCACAGCAGAGAGCTCAGGGCAGAGCAGAGGACAGTAACCTTGACCTCTCTAGAGTGTTAGTAACTGATGCCTGAATTAGGCCAACCCACGCTTGGCCAGGTGGCAGTCCTGAGAGACTGCTCTCAAGATTTTTTTTTCCATTCCCGTTATCTAATTGCCGGTGACCCTCCACAGCCTTACGTGATAAGCACTGTTAACGTGCATTTGACACACGGGAAAATGCAGCTCAGAAAGGGACTTCACGTCCACCCACGGCTGCACAGATTAAAAGTAGCCTGAGTCCAAAGCCCATATTCAGAAGCACCTGGGCTGCCTCCCATGGCGATCAGGAGTGTGCAGACCTAAGTGGGGTGCCACCAGAGCGGGGGGTACCCGCAGCCACTGTCTACTGAGCCTCTGCCATACGCCAGTGGCTTATGTTATCAGACGTGACTATATATACGTTATTACATACTCGATCCAATATTTGGTACCGCCCAGTGACGACAGCTTATATAATCACCACCCCATTTCACAGAGGATCGAACTGCAGCCCCAAGAGACTGCATCATCTGAGCACACCCAGCCCTAAGCAGCAGCGTGGAGGCCTGACTTCAGGCCCGGCTGAGCCCAGAGCACCCGGCAGGGAACGGGCCGGTGTGACACCGTAAGCCAAACACTGCCTCCGTTACAGCTTGGCTGACCATCGGTCAAGGTCTCTCGGGGAGCAGGGACTACACGAACAGGTACTCCAGTTGTTAAGAGCTTTGCACTTCCCAAAGCACTGACCGCATTTCTTCTGATTTGAAACCCTTAGAGAAAATGGAGCGGGACCTGGCCTCCCTGCTTTAGCTGGGGAGCCTGGCAAGGACTAAGCCCACAGCACCGTTAGTCTGGCCCTGACCCCGCCGCGCCCTCCCGGTGCCCAGAGCGCCTCTCGGATGGGTGTGTCGATTCCTGAGCTGGGTGGAGCGCTTCGCCCAGGCTGCCCGTTTGCAACACGATTTGGATCATCTTAGGCTGCGCTGGGTTTTTGTTTTTTTGAAATCCCTGTATGCTAAACTGAGACTTCCTGTCCCCTGCAATACTTCTCTCCGTATGTACCATCCAAGCCTTGTGTAAACCAAGGAAATGAGTCTGTCTTCTGAGGTAAATTTGTAAAGGTAGGGCAGTGTTCTTTGCCCAGATCTAGGTAAACATGGAGTCTTGAAACAGGCTTCAATCTGGATTTGAAGTGGGAGAATTTATGCAGGCCACATGCCTGTTGAGCCTCAGTTTCACCGTCTGTAAAATCCTGGTGCTAATAATAGGTAACTAAGCAAATGTATGATGAAGCTAGGTTCGTTCTTTACCGATATCTGAAGGATATACCGGATGTACAGGTGGAAATCTCTGCCACCTTCCTCCGTCTTTCCAAGACACCTGGGGCTGGCTTGAAATGAGACCTCAGAGGACATTTACTCTAGGGACTGCTCAGAGCCAGTCCTGTGGGCCTCACCTCTTCCCAACATATTTCCACTCTCTCCCGTTTCCGGTACACCCCCAGGGCAGCCTCCTGGAATGTTCCCCTGACCACTGCTTCTGATCAGGGAGCTGCTCCCTTCCTCCTGAGGATGAGTCACTACGTTGCTTGCTTGCTTGCTTTCCGTTGTGCTTTTTTTAAGTTCAAAAAAAGAAATGTGTCAAATTTAAAACTCAGCACAGCACATCTATTTAAAGCGCAGAGGAAGAAGCCTTTGAGCGACTTGCAGAACCTGAAGCCTTTAGAGCCTAGAAGTCCTCAGCCCCAGTCTCTCCCGTGCTTTCCAAGGCCCCCGACTTGAAAGGCAGGCGGGTGCTTGCGGTCCGAGCCCTCTGGGCTGGGGACGGGAGAAGCGTCTCTGCAAGGGCAGGTGCGAGCAGGCACAGGCTTGCCTGAAGGCGAGCCCTGGGGACGGTTTCCAGCCTCCCTGCCCCTGCCGCCCTCTAGACGCCGGAAGCGTCACAGGCAGAGGCAGGCCGACAGCTGTGTGCACGCGTGTGAGTGTTTGCTGGAAGAGGGGCTGAGGCCGGAGACGGGGGCAGCGCTCTGGGGAAGGGAACAGGACCAGCTCCCCTCCGTCATGCGATGGCCTCCACTTGGCAGCTACCTGATTCTTGTCCCTGAACCGTTGCAGAGCAGGGATACGCTCCCGGAGCTTGTTGGCATCTTAGGAGGAGTGGAGAAAGGTCCGTCTCCTCGGGCACTGGCTTCCTTCCCTCTGCTTCCCAGACATGGTCCCCCCAGAGCTGCTGTACAACGGAACCCTTGTCCCCTCCGCCCTGGGCTACTGCCCGTGGCCTTGCCGCCCTCTACAGCAAACCTCTCCGGAACACATGTTCCCGAGGCAGAACTGACAACTAGTGGCTGGCCTGGCAGGCCTGTGCCGGGAACGCGTCCCGGGACGCTGGATGGTGGCCTTCCTCAGGGGTCTTCACGACTGAGAGGCGTTTTGTCATCCCGCCACCCTTGTCCGCGTTCCTGCGAGCCGAGCACCGCCTGGCCCGAAGTAGACCACAGTGAATGCTTTCTGAGCAATTCGTTTTTCAGCATAGTTGACATATTGCAGTAAGGCAGAGGGATGCATCACGTGACTTCAGAGTTCATTGGTTCCGATTATCCCACTCCGTCTGAGAAGGCGTTTTTGCCAAAATCGCACATATGTTCCTTAAAAACACACACAGTTGTTTTCTGGTGAAATTGTTCCCTCTCCCAAACCATCAAACACTCCATGTGTTAGACTCCAGAATAGTCTCTTGCGGTTCCAGTTCTTCTCATGCCTCAGAGAACGCTCTGGTAACTCAAGGCGATGGCTTTTCCTAAATGGCTTTGAGGAGGACAAGGGGGCGCTGGGCTCTACGAGGGTGACAGCGCGGCTTTACCTTCTCCTCGCAAGCAGAGGAATCAGTGGCCAAGTCCGGGCGAACAGAAGGCATTCTGGGACCATGCAAAGTGCAGAGACACACACAACAGATGGCAGGGCCTTCAAAAGCAGGAGAGTCACCTTGAAAGATAATGGCACCGAGGGAAGGGGTGGGAAGCTTTTGTACCATCTGACAACAAGGAAGCAGGAAAGACAAAAGCTATCGCCAGACCTGCGTGTGCATCTATAGAACTGAGCGATGGTTCTGCTATAATTTACATCAAGGGAGGCTGAGCCTCCTGTCATCTTGTCCAGAAATAAATGGCATCAATCAGCTGACAAACTGTTTCTCTTGCCTCCTGCAGGATCTTCTGGTCTTTTTTTCTTTTTTCTTTCTTTCTTTTAAAAAAAAAAAAAACAAAAAAACACAGGGAGCATTTAAATTCTATCTAGGCAGCTAATGTAGAACAATCTCCTTCCATTCACTAGGCCCCAGAAAAGTGGCAGCTCTACCTGACCTCCTGACAGATGCCCGCACTGTTGGACACGGGCATGACCTGGAGACCCGTCTTCCTCTGGCCCTTGGCCTGGCTGGGGGTGGCCACTGGGCAAATCTGGATTCTTGTGAACGGGGAGCTCCAGGCTCCGACTGCCAGAGGAGGGAGTAGAAGGGGATCCCTGTGATTCCCTCACACTCGCCCCGTGCCAGTCTGCAGGCCTTGGGCACGTTTGACAGATGGGCAAACTGGGGTGCACGGAGGCTACATCACTCACCCGCAGGTCACAGAGCCAGGCCGGAAGGCCAGTCTGACTCCGAGACGGAACCTTCGTCCTTGCTGCTGGCTTCACCTGGGTCAATGCCAGGGCGAGCAGCAGGTGGGGTGGCCAACAGATTTTCAATGGATGTTAAAAGAAATGTTTGCTCCTGGCTCGGAGAAAGAACATGCTACCTCCCAGGCCCAGTAAAGGTCAAAACCGGCCTTTCTGCTCTGTGGAGGGATACAGGGACGAGCAGCAGGGGCCGCCGGCCGTGCTCTCCTGGCGTGGAAGCCCAGTGGGCCAGGGCCGGGATGGTGGCAGCACGGGGCCTCTGCCACCCCCCTTGAGCATCTGTTCCTCTCTGCGGCGGGGGCCTCAGCTGCTTGTGAAAGGGATCAAGCCTCAGAAGCCTGTTCTTCTTTGAAGCTGACAGCTTGATGCCTGTGGAAATGCGATACTATTTCAGGATTTCATTTGAAAGAGGCTTCAAAAGAGTGAATCGAAGGCTCCGTGGAATTGCTTATGACGGCCCCCCCCCCCCCCCCCCCCCCCCCCCC
>NW_024423319.1:109996390-109997972 GCF_017311325.1 Ursus maritimus | reverse complement strand
CCCCCCCCCCCCCCCCCCCCCCGGCCGCACCCCTGCTGCTGAGCCCAAACACGGCATCTGTGGCTGTGCGCGTCGCCCACAGGCAGGTCATGTTCTAAATTAGCGTCTGGCTCGTTCTGGAGGCCTGTGACTCTTCTTGAGCTTTCTCCCAAGCAGCAACTGGGACTGTCACAGCTTGTGCCTTTCTCACACGGTCTGCGTTTGGAACGATCCTCCAGGGGGTCTATCCGTGCACTACGTGAGCTTCGCTCACGCTAGGCATGTGTTCAAGACCCAAAAATAACGGTTATGAAAATGCTACTCTGAAACCAGGCGGGCCGTGCTCACCTGCCAGCCCCGGACCCTCAGAGCACACGGGACCAAACAGGTTCCCGGGAAAGACAGGCACAAACAGGAAGCGCGGCAAGAGCGTGGGGGGAGCGTGGCGCCAGGCCACACCATGTGCTGCGTGGGCAGGAGCTGGAGGCCAGGCCGCCCACGCGGCTCGGAGCTCGGCTCCGCGGCCAGCGCTCCGGGCTGGCCCCACCTTCCGGTCGCACAGCGTGTTGTGTGTCTGCCCCCGCCCCCGCCGCACTCCAGCGCGCATCTTTTCACACCAGCCTTCCCTGCCGGGCTGAGGTCCTTGAGCGCCGAGTCACGTCTCCTGTAGCTTTGTGTTCCCACACCTGGCACGGAAAGTGTGCAACATGTGCTGACGTTAATAGGGACGGGAAGAAGAGAGGGGAGGAGAAGCCCGGGGAGCAGAAACTGACAGATTCCCAGGCTGTTCTTTATGTAACCACCCCCAGCCTCGGCAAAGACAGTATTGTGGTTTCAAGAATCGGAAACGAGGTCACGAGGCTGCATGTGCCCAGGGTGCCTGCACCACCGAGCCCCGCTTAGCAGCACTGAGCCGTGCGTTTCTAGACTCTCTCTCCCTTGGGCTCAGCCTGAAGAGAGGCTCTTCGGAAGTGTCAGGAACACGAGGCCACCCTGCCTCTCCTGCTTTGAGAATGACCGGTACTGCATCTGGACGCCGAGGGCCATCAGGCACCTCCGTGTCCCCTCAAAGCAGCTGGAGCATCAGCTTTCTCCACCTTCACATAAACTTCTGAGCCAACAACGATCCAGCGGCCACGTTCCCACTTCAGAGGCAGAGTCATCACAAATCGAACCTGTCACCCTCCAGCACCTGGAGCTCACCATTTAACCACCGGGGGATGGCTTGTTGTCCAAAGTCCGTCATTCACAGAAAACTGCTCCCTGTTGTCACGTGCCCCCCCGCCACCCCAAGGTAAGACAGTGCCTAGAGAGAAACTCCATTCACCAAACACTGGCCAAAGATAGCAAGGCCCTGTCCTACAAGGATCTGTCCTTGCTTGATCTTCCAGGCCTCCAGGCACACCTACCTGAGAGCCAAGGGCGCACTTGCAGGGGAAGGGCTCGAGTGGCCAGCCGGGCTCTGGGCTGAGAGAAGCACTGTGTGTGCAGGGGCACACCACTCCTCCCCTGGGCATCTGGCACCACGTACTCCTCGTGTGGCTCCCGGGAGCGCAGGGTGGTCACCCCACGCGGGGGGAGGGGGTACGGGCCTTCCAGAGGG
>NW_024423319.1:109984992-109996380 GCF_017311325.1 Ursus maritimus | reverse complement strand
CCCCCCCCCCCCCCCCCCCCCCGGCCGCACCCCTGCTGCTGAGCCCAAACACGGCATCTGTGGCTGTGCGCGTCGCCCACAGGCAGGTCATGTTCTAAATTAGCGTCTGGCTCGTTCTGGAGGCCTGTGACTCTTCTTGAGCTTTCTCCCAAGCAGCAACTGGGACTGTCACAGCTTGTGCCTTTCTCACACGGTCTGCGTTTGGAACGATCCTCCAGGGGGTCTATCCGTGCACTACGTGAGCTTCGCTCACGCTAGGCATGTGTTCAAGACCCAAAAATAACGGTTATGAAAATGCTACTCTGAAACCAGGCGGGCCGTGCTCACCTGCCAGCCCCGGACCCTCAGAGCACACGGGACCAAACAGGTTCCCGGGAAAGACAGGCACAAACAGGAAGCGCGGCAAGAGCGTGGGGGGAGCGTGGCGCCAGGCCACACCATGTGCTGCGTGGGCAGGAGCTGGAGGCCAGGCCGCCCACGCGGCTCGGAGCTCGGCTCCGCGGCCAGCGCTCCGGGCTGGCCCCACCTTCCGGTCGCACAGCGTGTTGTGTGTCTGCCCCCGCCCCCGCCGCACTCCAGCGCGCATCTTTTCACACCAGCCTTCCCTGCCGGGCTGAGGTCCTTGAGCGCCGAGTCACGTCTCCTGTAGCTTTGTGTTCCCACACCTGGCACGGAAAGTGTGCAACATGTGCTGACGTTAATAGGGACGGGAAGAAGAGAGGGGAGGAGAAGCCCGGGGAGCAGAAACTGACAGATTCCCAGGCTGTTCTTTATGTAACCACCCCCAGCCTCGGCAAAGACAGTATTGTGGTTTCAAGAATCGGAAACGAGGTCACGAGGCTGCATGTGCCCAGGGTGCCTGCACCACCGAGCCCCGCTTAGCAGCACTGAGCCGTGCGTTTCTAGACTCTCTCTCCCTTGGGCTCAGCCTGAAGAGAGGCTCTTCGGAAGTGTCAGGAACACGAGGCCACCCTGCCTCTCCTGCTTTGAGAATGACCGGTACTGCATCTGGACGCCGAGGGCCATCAGGCACCTCCGTGTCCCCTCAAAGCAGCTGGAGCATCAGCTTTCTCCACCTTCACATAAACTTCTGAGCCAACAACGATCCAGCGGCCACGTTCCCACTTCAGAGGCAGAGTCATCACAAATCGAACCTGTCACCCTCCAGCACCTGGAGCTCACCATTTAACCACCGGGGGATGGCTTGTTGTCCAAAGTCCGTCATTCACAGAAAACTGCTCCCTGTTGTCACGTGCCCCCCCGCCACCCCAAGGTAAGACAGTGCCTAGAGAGAAACTCCATTCACCAAACACTGGCCAAAGATAGCAAGGCCCTGTCCTACAAGGATCTGTCCTTGCTTGATCTTCCAGGCCTCCAGGCACACCTACCTGAGAGCCAAGGGCGCACTTGCAGGGGAAGGGCTCGAGTGGCCAGCCGGGCTCTGGGCTGAGAGAAGCACTGTGTGTGCAGGGGCACACCACTCCTCCCCTGGGCATCTGGCACCACGTACTCCTCGTGTGGCTCCCGGGAGCGCAGGGTGGTCACCCCACGCGGGGGGAGGGGGTACGGGCCTTCCAGAGGGACTCCCTGCTGCTCCAGCCCCCAAACAACAGCCAGCCCAGCTATAAGGAGAGTTGGCACCTCCCCTGCCCTTTTTGTGTATGTGCTATATTCCAGAAGATGTGGCTTTTTTTTTATATAAGGCAGAAGAAATCTCTAATTCATAAGAAGCCAGGATAAAATCCTTGAGACCACAAGCCAAAGTTAACTGCAACCAATTTTCTAAATTTCAGCAAGAGAGGATTCTGTCACACAAAGGTAGCTATGCCCATAAAACAAAAGCCCTAGAAAGAAAGGCACAAGAAAACCAAACTTGCACAGAAAGATAAAGTTGTTCTATTTAGTAAACATTTTGGTCCATAGACAGACTGCCTCCTGTTAAGATGTTCCCCTTGTCAAGGTCCACTCCTGCTGCTGGAAGGATCTTCCCATCTTTAGATGTGTCACTAGCACATCCGACTGATTTCAGTAACTCTCAGCGAGAGCCAATTTAAGCTGGCTTCGCTGTTCACACCGCACTCAAAAGAGACCAATTTCCAATTCCTCTTCAGACTCTGAGACCAGATGTTGGGGCAAATGTTACAGCGAAGCGAACCTAGACAGCGATCCCATGGCACTCCCGGGGGCAGCACAGGACTCCTCAGCTCTTTCTGTGGCTTGGACAGACACCGGTTTCAGGTCCATTGCTGCCACTTCCTCCCGGCCAGGGTTTCTGATGGGACACGCTTTTGCACCAACACATGGGATCCTGGAGAACAGAAGGTTCCCGGCAAGGCTAGGGGGCAAGTGACAGACTCAGAGCACCAAGGCCCTACTGCATCTGGCAGCCTGAATTGGGCAGAAGTTCCTGTAAATGAGAAGCCACTGCCTTCGTTAGGTAGGTCATTGTCCCATAAGCCCCACTTGGAGCACTGTCATAAAAGAAGTGGCAAATGCCTGTGGCTTGGTCTTTCTCCAGGGTGTCCATGGCTCCGATTGACATCTGCAGCAGGAAAAGACCGAGGCAAAGAATGAATAGAGTTCCCTCTGGCCCTGGAATGACCGTATGTGCTGGAAGCCAGCAGCCCTCAGAGAAGAGCTCTAAGCCCAAGGGCAGGAGTCAAGAGTGCCCGGGGATGACGTCCAGCCTCTCCTCCAGGTACCACACTGTGCTCCCACATGCCCTCGTCTGCAGCCTGTCACCGACTCTGAACCGAGAGGATGGCTCCTACCTCCACGCTCGGTGCAGGGTAAGTAGTCTGTTTACCAAGGGCCACACTCATAGCAAGAGTGGTGTTCGCGCTAAAACCTATGCCAAAATGAGTCTCTCCGCTTCCAAAGATCTTTAGATTTCACAAGTGGCCACTGTGCCATTTTCTAACCAAACGGTGGATATTTTTTTACCATCTGTGATGACATTTTCTTTGAGAATATTCTTTCCTCCTGGACACACAATCCCCAGCCTTGACAGAGATTAAATGCTAGCCAAACTGCTACCTTGCTTCTGTCCCCACCTCAGCCGGGGGGGGGGGTGACTGGACGGGCCTGGGTACACCCACCTGGTCCTGCAGGAACAGCTGGTTAGCCACCTGCACGATCTGGTCCACGTGAATGATGCCCCCGATGCTGTTCATGTCAGTGTCTGAGAGCAGCGTCAGCACCATGATGGCCTCCACCAGCAGCTGCCGGTACTCGGGCTGTGGCACGCGGTTCAGCACCGACTCGACGTGGACGGCAAATTTGATCTCCTGGGGGGTCATCTGCCAAAGGGACCAGCGGGGAGTCAGGAAGGAGCCGAGGACAGCCAGCCCTGCCCGCAGCACTGGCTGTAGCACCCACTGGCTCCAGGGCTCAGCCCAAATGTTGTCTCCTTTCTAGCCACGTTCTTGATACCACCAGCCGGAACCCTCTGGAGCGGGAGGCCGACAACTTCACGGTGGGGGTGAGTTGGCCTTGTCCTAACTTGATTTACCTACCCCACTGGACTGGGACATCCAGGGGACAGGGCCCTGTGCTTATTCCTCTTTCTTCTTCATCACTACTTGTGGCATATAGCACTGGGTTTTGGGTGGGGTAAAAACTAAAATCTGAGTTTGTGAAAGAATGCATAGGGAAAGGAAGCCAGGAAGGTGACTGTTGTCGGTGGAGGGGCTGCAAGCAGCCGCACGAGGGTCCAGCATGTGGGGCGCGCGGCTTTGCTCTTCTCTTAACGGAGCTCCAAAGGGCAAAGGTAAAGCTCTCGACAGGCGCTTTCTTTTTTTTTTTTTTTTTAATTTTAATTATTTGAGAGAGAGACAGAGTGACAGCACAGGTGGGAAGGAGAGGGAGAAGCAGACTCCCCACTGAGTGGGGAGCCGGATGCGGGGCTTGATCCCAGGACCCTGGTATCATGGCCTGAGCCGAAGGCAGACACTTAACCAACTGAGCCGCCCAGGCGCCCCAGATATGCGGTTTCTGAGGGGACAGAGAAAAGGTGATGCTGACAAACGTGGGAACCACTCCTGAGAGCACTGGGCTTTTCCCGTGATACCTCTCTCGTCGTTGACGATGGGAGCACGTAACCATCGATGGACAGACCATGGCACTGGAGGCAGAACACAGAGCACAGTTCGGTCAGATGCCAGAACCTGATCAGTGTGCACACACATTCGCGCACACTCAGGTCCGTCTGCTCTGGAAACCTGCATGAGGGCCGAACACGCCAGGCTGCCAGAGTTATTTTTAGAGAGCTTGTTCTCACTGCCCACAGGCTGTGTTTGCGATGGGGCAATTCTAGGGACGCAGCAGGCATCTTTCAGATCTTGCACGAACGGTGCCCCCAGGGAGCTGCTGGGGCCTCCTCTGTGGAAGCTCCGCATTGCAGTTGGCAACCGGGCCCTGGCGGCTGCGAGGCCCCCTCTGGTGCCGTATAAAGGGAGACTTTCATGGCTCCTGCTGGCGAAGTGATCCTTCTGTGCCTTTGCAGGCATCTATTTTTGAGATTACTATAATAAGCACCAATCACAAAAGACCCGAGCACATGCACAGACATGCACACGCACACCCTTGTATATAAATATCAAGCGCCGGCTCAACACAAAATGCTGCTTTTCCAGAATACAAGTGTCTTGGTACGGAACTAGGAGAAGTCTGGATGGAAGCGGATGATGCCCCAGGAAGAGTGGGGAGATTTTCTAGGAAGTTTGTTCTAGTCTAATTCGAACCGGCTGCCTTCTAAATCCCAGTGCCCTGGCGGGCCGAGGACACAGTGGCAGCGGGGGGTGGAGAAGGGAGAAACGGAGGCTGTTGTGGGCTCTGAGGGTTCTGCTTCTAGGTGGGAAGCAGCTGCATGAGGCCAGGGCCCATTCTGACCTCCCCATGCTCAGCTCCGTGAAGACCTCAGTCTCCACGAAGCCGAGATGCTGAAGCGCCCTCACGGACCAGGGACCCCTGCCCCAGACATAAAACAGCTGAAAGATGCTGTGGCTTTGGGGAGGGGCTGTAGTGTGTGTTCACTGGGGATGATTTTTCTCTCCTCTCCTATGGTGAAATGAGCTAAAACAAAAATAGTTCTTTTAAAAAAGCCGGTCCTACCCCTCGTTCTTAATTTGCACTGAAGCTTTTAACTGAGGCGGTCCGTGCCTGGGTACAAGGAAAGGCAAGCTGGGGCAGGGGCCTGGGGGACACACAAGTGCTCTGGGGGCGGGTGTGTGGAGCAAAGGGGGGCGGCTTCCGTCGCTGCCCCCTCCTTGGTCCCTGGTGCGCACGCGGCTCTGTGGCCTCTGATGACCTCTGCTGACACTCTCACCGCCCCAGGCCGCTGCGAAAGGCAGCTCTGTTGGATGACCACAGGCATAGGGGGCAGCTGGCTAAAGGGAATGGGTCTGGGGTCCCCATCCTCTAGGTGGAGAGGCAGAGGCGGCCCCAGGTGTATGTGGGGGTTGTGCCTCAGAGCACCTGGGGCCTGACACGGTGCCCTGCAGACAGCACGCCGGCCTGCACACGCAGGACGCTAACGCCCGGGGGCCACTGCGGGTCATCTAAGTCCATGTTCTCATCCAAAGCCTTCCCCTGCCTTCTGCAGTTTTTGTCTATCTTCTGACTTTTCTATGTTCCTGAAATATATCAAAGGTGGTGCCACAAAACTTGGGCTGCCCCCTGATCTGACTTGCTGTGGTTTCAGCCAGCGACTCTCAGCCGGGATAATCTGCTGCCCAGGGGACACTTGGCAATGTCCAGAGACATTTTTGGTTGTCACAGCTGGGGGTGGGGGTGCTACTGGCATCTAGTGGGTGGAGGCCAGGGATGTTGCTTAATGTCCCATGATACACAGAAGAGCTCCCACAAAAACAGTTACCTGGCCCCGAATGTCAGTGGTGCCAAATGTCAGAGGGGAAGAAACCCTGCTCCGGGCTGGGGGCTCCCCAAGCTCAGGGGCCACATCTGCTTGCTGTGCAGCCATATGTTACCTGCTAGCTGCAGGTGTCCCCATGCCTCACAAAGGAATTAGGGGGGTGGTTCGTTTCCCTAGGAGTATGTGCCCCCAGCGACAAGGCCAGTGGAATGCAGTACAGTGGCCAAGCTTACCTTCTGAAGGATCTTCCACACCTTCTGGTAGAACCCCACAGGGACCCTGTTGATGGCTCCGTCCAGCCTTCTCCGGCGTAGCCACTGGCCCTGGCGCTCCCCCCAGCCAATGTGGTGCCCGCCTGAGTCTGATGATGACGTGCCAGTGGGCGAGGATGGGGTGCTGGACCTCTGCAAGACAGACCGCACACGGCCTTTAGAAACCTCAGAGCCGGTACCCCACGGACTGCTGGCCATCGTGAGGGGTGACTCAGCAAACTGGTCAAAATACAGACCACATGCCCAGAAAGGAACACAGTTCCTTGATTTGACTCTGGCCGTTTCTTGAAGCTGGATTAATTCTTTCCTGTGTGGGTTTGGTTACTGATCTTTTGTGTACTCCTCGCAGCCCTCAAGAGGTCGTGCGCCATCAAAGGACCTTGACCTGACGGAAGCCAAGCAGGCAAGAGTGCGCCCCTGGGGTCAGGCTCTGACTCCCAATTCAACACCGCACACTGACTCCGGGCCTCGGCTTCCCCTGTACAACGGGTCACAGTCGGACCTGCCTCGGAGAGCTGTGAGCGCGCACTGAATGAAGACACACAAAACCCTGAAAGCACGCCTGGCTTGAGGTAAGTGCGCACGGGACGCAGCTGTCCCCCCCAAGGTCTCTGGCACTGCTGCAGGAGGCTGCGAGAGCGCGCCCAGGCTGATACATGCCGAAGTGCCCGCCTCGCGTCCGCGGTGCCCCGCAGAGGCCGTGGTCACCTCCCGGTACCACAGGGCCCGCAGACAATGCAACACATAATATGGAGGAAGGGGGAGAGGGCTTGTTCTGGAGGGAAAGACAAGAAGTAGAGGCTGGGAATCCTTATTTAGTAGGGGGGGCCTCCCAGCTGACGGTATAGCCACCAGTCCCTTTGAATCGCTTCGTTTGCCTGTCCTCAGCACATGGCTCCTTCCTAACCGGGGCCAACGGAGGCCGCGGAGCCGGCACACATGCTTTGCCGAAGCAGAGGGAGCGCGTCATCTCTGTCCCACCTCCCGGCCTGAGGTTGGCCTTACCCTGGCCTTCGCGAGCCAAGTGCTGGGGCAGGGCCAGCACTTCTGCTTCGGGCTTTAGGAGCCAGCAGGCCCGCCCACGACTGCAGATGCAGCTCAGAGAGGCTCCCAATGGGGGCCTGGAGCCCGGGCCTGAAAGCCAAGCTGGCTCGGTGTGGGGGGGGGGAGGCCATGCCGCACCCCGCCCCACAGCAGAGCTTCCAGCCTGCTTCCTGCTGGAGGATGGATTCTAACCCGCCCAGCTACAGGGCAGCAGAGGGTAACTTTCATCCTTCCCCGTTATCTTGTACCTTCATTTCTCAGTGCACAACATCAAACTTACAGGTTTAAAAATGAAATCCAAATGGTAAGCATGCTGGCAGGGCAGGAGGCAGGAGTTTTCCCTATGTACTCATTTTGACTTCATCGGATCTTATTTTGAAAAGGCTGTTAGGCTGGGTTATTCCATGGGGCTCATTACTGCCATATAAATACGGCAACAATTAGATACAAATAAAAGTAATTACAGCCACACTCATCAATGACTCAGCTGGTTTTCTCCTTCTAGTTTCAAGAGGAAGATTAAGACTCGCTTCTGCAATTAGAATATTTCCTACTCCTCCACTTGATCTGGGGCCTCAAGCCAAGCCAGGGCGCTGTGAGTACAAGGAGCTCATCAGCACGTGCAGGCAGTGGCTCGCCACCACAGCTCAGAAGAAAGGCACAGAACCAACGCCTCGAAGGTTCCAGAAGCTCCTGGACAAAGCTCAATTCAAGAACTTCTTGGCTTTCCTTCTAGACCCTCTTCATAATGACAGTCCAATGAAAACACTTAAACCTGTTCAAAGCTGTAGGAGTTAGGGATGAGGTGGGTGCACGAGAAGGGCAACAAGAGGATTCAGACACCACAAACGAGGAGGAGGCAGTGAGGAGGACAGTCGGGATGCGTGGTTTACCGCAGACTTGGAGGAGTGTGCACTGCTGGACACGGCCTGGCTCACAGAAAACAGCTACAAAACAAAGAGAGTCCGCTCAGTCAAGTGCAGTGACACCAAAGGACGCAAGCAGAGCGGAAGAACACAGAACGGCATCGAAAACCCCTGCGGAAAGAAGGTGCAGCAGAGGCGGGCGGGCAGAAGTTCTCACTCACCGTCCAGGCAGAGCTCGGGGCTCCGTGCCATGGAGGACCTGGGAAATGCTCTTTCTCGGGAGTATGCAATGTTACCCATTCTAGTGCCATGTGTGGCTGCCTAATCAGATTAGGACACAATTTGTTTTCCAAAGTCCTAGCCACAAAATGCTAATCTTTTATGTTAAGAGTTATGAAAATCTGTAGAGATCAATAAAATACCTCCCCATGACCAGCATTTAGCATCTAGCAACTACTGGCTTTAAATAGATATTTATTAAATGAACAAATAAGAGCAGGCTGATGACCTTTGGCCAAACAAGTATTTCCTCATTGAAAAATCTGTACTGTGTCCTTACCTTGCATGGGGACAGTGCCTGAGCACAAAGTGCACCCAGGCGTTCTTGTACAAGGGAGTCAAAATTCAAAATGCCACGGCATCTATAAAATTTTGGAGAGAGAATACTAGATTTCCTTGATGTAAGTGGCCAAATATAAAACTTGTACTGGCTGAAGAATCTAAACCTAGCAAAGCAGATCATTTTGTCCCCATAATATGCAAGGACTGTATTAAATGGAGGCCGAAGGAACCACCCATATTCACCCACATCGAGCCACCATCAGGGTATGGTGCCACCGAGTGGCTAGCAAAGGAAGATGTCTGGAAAGTTGGTTCCTGACTTGGAAAGAGCCTAAGGCAGCAGCAGAGACAACAAAATCTGCATGTCACTCCCTCCAACCGCTCTATGCTCGCTCAGTCACAGGGCACTGAATCATGGGGAACGTGCTTCCAACTTCCTGGAGGAAAGAGGAGGAAGCGGGTCCCAAAGGCGCGAGGAAAGGAGATCCTTACACCGTTTTCCTTCCAGGGTTAAATTCCCCCCCTCCCCCACCGGCAATGTGGGGACAGGAATAGCAGTATTCCTTCTATTCATATAATCAATGACCACGTTTTATTTTTCCCTACTTCCCTTTTTCTGAGTAAAAAATCCTGACAAGGCAGAGCCCAGAACCACCTCTCTTACAAAGCATCCTATAAACCCAAGAGCTTGATAAATGGATTTTTTAAAGGCACGTGGTCAGGCCTTCTCTCCTGCTCTGCCTGCCCGCCACAGCCCAAGGAGTCACCTCCACCCAAGCGGATTTGACGGGCAAAACCACTCCCCAGGCCATCACAATCCATATTCGCGGCCTTGCTTTCCACGTTCAAGCCAGAAAGAACACAAAGCACACACGTAAAGGACGGAACAAGACAACGTTTCACCTGGTCATCAGCACTAAATCGCCTAGTCATCTGAAAGTAAAAATACATCAGGATATAAACAAAAGCCAGTTTCAAATCAAGGATGCCCTGCTTCTATCACCCTCTAGAAAATCCAGGGAAGTACTGGCCCAACTGCTGGGTGTGACCCACGAGCGCCTCAGGGGCTCAATCTACTGAGTCATCATCTGAAATGGAGAAGAGAATCTGAGTGCACCGCTCACTGGGGTCATGGTCAGAAGGACACTCTGCTTCCTCCTACAGCTCAGTCAAGTCCTAGCCCAGTCCCCGGCACACGAGGACTGGAGAGCTGCTGCCTTGCAGTCCTGGGGGGTCACTTCAGAAGGAATTTACTGTGAAGTAAAAAGTGAACCGAGACACACCCGTGGATGGTGGCAAACACAAGTATCACGAGCATTCCGTTCCATTTCTACCTCCTCCTTGCTTTGTCATCTGAAGGGCACATTTCATGGTGGCATGAGTCAGTTACATCTTGCACGACTCTACTTTTGGAATAGCTGTGGCCCACCGCCGAGAACGTGTGGTTCTCGGCAACAGAGACAAACACGGGTAAGCGTGTTTTCTGGAATGTTCACAGAACTCTAAGACATCTGCGTAGAGTGTGTTCAGATTCAGGACAGCAGGGATCTCACACCCTCTACAAAGAGCACCCTGCAGGCCCTGGGTTTCTAGCACTTTCTGAGGTAAGCCCAGGTATGAAAACCACTTCTTTGCCGGCACTGCCACCAAGAGTCCTGTCCTACCTGTTTCATCTCACTCCTCAGCCGGTTGATGCCACTCCTCTCGGTTTTGGTGACTCCGGTGGGTCCTACTTCATGGATGGAGATGGCGGGGCTGGATGTGGAGGAATGGATAGGTTGCACTGCAGGGGAAATACACACGTGTTCTTAGAAACTACTAACATCCACCCTGAGGGAGGAATCTGTGCCCTGTGCTTATTTGTATCCACATCTGTCTCTCCCACTCGATGAGAAACTCCAGAAGACAGCCTCCCCTGCCCTGGCCCGTGCTCGGTTTCCAGCCCTCGGAACGGCACCTGCTACACAGCTCAGGCTCCACAGGTGTCGGGGTGAGCGGGTGAAAAAGCGAACATTCAGAGAGCAGTGCACAAAAAAACCAAGTGGCCATAGAACCCTTGAATGAATTAGGTTTTTAAAAAATAATTTCTTCTCCAAAAGCACACCTTCGTTGTAGGAAACTGAGAGCACCCCACTAAGGGACCTTGCGGCTGGAGAGGAAGTCCTGGCAGAACAAGCCCACCGAGGGCTGCAGGAGGAGACTCGGCTGCCCCAGAATCGGCGCACTCCTGCCGGCACATGAGGGCCGGGGGGGCCTCCGTCACCTCCCTTTCAACCTGCTGCGGCAGCCCCCCGACTCGGGTCTGTCTGTGCCCCGCCCCTCCCCACAAACCACTTCTCTGCGCTTGGATCACAGCAAGCATTCTGAAAGGCAAGTGTGATCACGTCGCTACACACTCGGAGTCCCTCCAGGCCTAGCTCTGCTTTCAGGATAAAGCTCTCCCAACTTCCGTCCCCTTCTCCCCACGCCTCAGCTCTGCACTCCAGGCCAGCTACATGGGGCTGGGCATTCGGACATGCTGCTCCCTCCCATCCCACCCTCTCCTCTGCAAACCCAGCTCCATGGTCACGTCCTCAGAGCAGCTTCCTCTGAGTGCCCAGGCTTCCCACCCGGCCCCCACTGAAGCCAGAGTGAAGGGCGCTGCCTAGGACAGTGAAGACGATTAAGGAGCCAGCAGACACCAACAGCTAAAGGATAACAGGGAGGAAGGACACCAGGAATGTGGAAGCCAGAAGCTACAGTAGGGCCTGCGTGGGGGGGGGGGGGGGGGGGG
>NW_024423319.1:109959378-109984982 GCF_017311325.1 Ursus maritimus | reverse complement strand
GGGGGGGGGGGGGGGGGGGGGGCAGGAGATGGCAATATCTCAGACATCTCAGGATTTATTCAAAATTCTAAGACTATGGGAGTTGCCTAACTTACAAAAATTGAACAATGGCAAAAGACAATTAACAAATGAGGTTATATGTAAAAAGATGGCAATTAGCCTTGCTTGCAATTAGACATATTTATAGCTTTCAAGTGACATTACTCTGTTCTCAATTTTATAAGCATCTATAGCTTTAGATCTAATAACAAATTTTTAGTAATTATCTGTGTCAAACCACGTACATTATTCTGATGGGCAGGAACACATAAAATATTTATCTCGCATATTTACATTTCAAGGACTGTGCATCTGAATAGAACTGAAAATTACTTTTGGAAAAGGATCTCAAGCACTCCTCCTTCAGGAAAGGAGAAAAGCGACCAAAGCACATCTGATTGCACGATGCTGTCTTTGTTTGCTGGCTGGTGCGCACTCTGGGGAAAAAATGCGAAGTACCCAATGTCCTTCTTATTAAATAAAAAGAATGACAGCACACACAGCATTTCTTTGGCTTGATGAAATAAATTCGCCAATGTGTCTGCAAATCATTTCGCTTTATTATGAGGGGGAGAAATGATAATTGCTTCAATTATAATTAGGGAGCATTTGAGAACAGAATTCTACCAGGACTTGGGCGATTATACTTCCTAGCACAGCAAACAAGGTTCTGGTACAGATCAAAACCGAGTGAGCAAGATGGAGTGAAGCAAACTCAGCAAGAAGGGGCCGTGAGGACGTAGAAGACTCTGCTCCCCCGAAGGGTATGGGGGGGTCTGCCGAGTGCTTCCGGCCAAACCAAAGGCGGGCACTCCGGTGCCTGGAAATGACAGCCCTTTCATCCCGACCCCCCGGGCACCTCACCCCCTCCTCACACGTGTGCCAGTGACGGTGGAAGAAGGGAGGCGGCGGGCCGGGGCGCACGCCATACCCACACGCGACAACAGCACTATCAGCAGGCCTACGAGGGGTCACGGAGGCCGACAAGCCGAAATCCCGAACCTCGGACTAGCCGTCCCCCTACAGTAGGAACGTGACCCTCGTAGACTCTGTGCACAACTGCAGTTTCAGGAAACCCTGGGCCCGCCAGTCCGGCCCCCGCCGGCCCCCGCGGCGCTGAACGGACCGTTCACTTACTGCTTCTCTCGACACCAAACTCTTTCCCACTCAGAATGTGGTGCAGGAGGCTCTTCATGTCGAAAGGGCTGAGGTTCATCAGGCTTTCAGAAGCTTCTTCTCCTACAAACACACATCTTTTAAGCGTCTCTGACACAGGGCTGGTGGCATGTAGAGTCAGGTGGGTCTCGGGGAGGTGGTGACAAAGGCCACTGTGGCAGGTCTCCCTGCTCAGGATGACGTCACTACTGGTTCAGGACTGAACTGCGCTGCTCCTCGGTGATTCTAAATGCTGCGCTGTAAATACTCGGACAGGCCATCTTTCACACGGTGATGACTGCCAATGTTGGAATGCGTCTCATCGCTGACTGACAGGTTTAAGTTGGTAGGACGGCTCCCAGTGGAGGTGCCAGGAAATGGGGGATGACCTCTCACCGCAAGGAGATACCGTAGGAACTTAGCTATCAGGAGCGGGGCACGAGATCCTCGTGCCTCGCTCTCCCTGACGTATGAAATTCAGCATCTGAACGAGAGCACCTGGTAAAGCGCGAGCACACTGCAAAGGCTCAGAAGCCCTGGTCCCAGAACACTCGGGCAGGCTCCCCGTGGGGCAGGGTGACAGGGGTGGGAACCCCGAGAGTCCAGCTGCGTGCATCGTACCTGAGCAGTTCAGGCTCCGTGCCAGCTCCGTGGCCATCACCTGAATGATCAGTCCAATCCGGAGTCTGAGCATCTCCACGAAGAGGCTGGGCTGCGCCCTGACATACATGGCCAGGTAAACCACAATCTCCTGACGCAGACACACGTGGAGACAGCATTTCAGAGACTGGCTGGTGCCGGAGAGGCCCCTGCGCCTGGAGGAAGGCTGTGGCCCTGCCCCTTGCCAGCCCCTGACCTGTGTGAGCACGGCGATGCTGATGTCCTGCCCACTGGCTTCGTAGATGAGTTTTGTGAGCTCCTCGGGGGGCAGGGGACTAGGAAGAAGCATTAAGACACAAACAAACACCATGAAAGATACCAAGGAGTGGTGCCTCCTCACCCTCTACGGAGGAGCCTTATTTTCCTGTGGGAAGCTCCCGAATGACAGTGTTTTTAAAAAGACCCTCTTCCTAGGGTGCCTGGGTGGCGCGGGGCGGGGAGGGGGGGTGGTGAGCATCCAACTCTTGATTTCGGCTCAGGTCGCAGTCTCGGGGTTGTGGGATCGAGCCCCACACAGGGCTCTCTGCTCAGCTCACAGTCTGCTTGTCCCTCTCCTTCTGCTCGCCCCCTCCCCCAGCTCATGCTCTCTCTTCTCTCAACTAAATTAAAAAAAAAAAAGACCCTCTTTCTGAATGGTGGATGGCACAGATGCTTTCCCCACGGTCCCACGGTGCCCCACAAACGTAAGGTCACCAGGCTGCAGACTTACGCAGAGATAGTCTTCTCTCGGGGCTCTGGCGGCAGGCCCACCGTGAGCTGCTTCTGGTGTGACAGCAGGTCTGTGCAGGCCTACTCACGTAGGGAAAAGGGTGAGGGCCACGGTGACAGCAGGAAGGGGGGGGTGGGAGGTTAGCAAAGCCAACAAGGAAGTGTCACCACCGATAAGACCATAAATTCACCTTGATGAACTTTATGACCCATGCTGCCATTTATTTGAAAATTCATATGTAGACCCCAGACTGAGCAACCCAGGCAGGGCCAGGGCCTAGCTCTGCAGGGCCCACTAGGGTATTCAGTGCCCACCCAGTGTAGCAGATACACCGCATCCCCAGCTCTTCCACAAGGGAGAGGAGCTGTCACGAGTTGGAAGATCCCAATGTTAAGGGTTAATGACCACATTACAGTCTTAAGTTGCCAGTTTTCCCATTATTCACACACAACAAACAGCATCACCTTACCACAACACTGAAATCTAATGTCTTAGAAAGCAGCTCTGGCCTTTGCAGGGCCTCGGGGTTAAAATGTTAATCATCATTGTACTGCACATGTGCAGAAACAAGAACGCTTTGTTTACGGGGGCCAGGCCACAGAGCATTTTCATTTCATTTCTTGGTAAACCTTTTTCTGCAGCTAAAAAGGAACAAAACTAATCAACTTGAATTTCATTTCCCTTGCTTGCCTTCCAAGAGCAGTGAGAGGTCAGGAGAGGAGGGCCTGTTCCGTCTGTGTATTCGATAACGGGTTTTCTCTATAAATAGGAGGTGCTTGCCTCCAGCTTTATAACAGAAAGACGGCACGGGGCTGCAAAGAACAAACAGACGGCCTGAGTGCGCTTGCTCTGACCTCTGCCAGGACTTCCACTTTCTTCCTGAGCAGGCCAGAGATGTAGCGGATCAAACCCCACTCCTGGTTCAAGCCAGCTTTCCTGTAGAGCTCGCTGAGGAGATTGTGAACCGTGACCCCGTGTTGTCCGGAGAGATTTGTGTCCCAGCTGGGGCCCCTGTCAAGAGATGGAAAACTCCAGAAGTATGGCCTGGAATGCTTACAGGCCGGATTCTCTTGCAGCGGACCTCACTTGGCAGGGAGGGAAATGAATCACCGTACATTCTGCCAAGTTCTGGGGGCCCTCCCGGTGCCTCCGAGTCTCACCGAGATGGTTCCATCTTACCAAAGCATCCCTTCTGTCTATTTGAAACAGAAGCCTAACATCAGGAAGCAGTGAGATCCTGGCCTCACTCAGCCTTCTCATCCCAGGAGGCCAGCACTAGTAGGCAGAGAAGGGGATAGAAGTCTGCTCATGGTGATCCTGGATAATTCGGGTGAATCATGACCTGGTTTGCTGGAAGGCCAAGAAAACTAGAACAAAAAGAGCCAAGGAGAACGGAGCAAGCTCGAGCTAGCAAAGACCATAAACTTACTTTATTACATACAGAATGTATAGAATGTCCGCTTGGTCCTGTAGGTTCACACAATCTTTCAGCTGCTCCACCAGCTTCTCACAGTCCACGTCACCATGGTCATCTCTGGGCCACTGGAAGTCCTCTTCGGGGGCCTAGCCACACAAAAGCCAAAAAGCAGGGGAGAGGGGCTGAGCGTGTGAACTCCCAGAAGACCAGGAAGTAACATACCAGTGGGGTCTTGGAACTCTGTCACTGCTGGGCTCCAGGCTTTCAGGGACTCTCCTGTAGCTTTTTATTTATAGGTTTTACTATTTCTGATCAGCGAATCACTGTGTTACTCGATGTTTGCAAGAGATCAGGCTGAACAGGTTAAAATATGTGTAAGTTTTATTTATGCGAAGTTGAAAAACAGGTGGAAACGAAACCCTGGTGTTAGAACTCAGGCTAGCGGCTCCCACTCGAGTGGAGGGCAGGAGGCCACTGGGAGAGCATGAAGGGCAGTCCCCAGCACTGGTCTCCTGCTTCTACCTGGTCCATCTTTCTCTAGATAGCCCGTACTGCAATAAAATATCTTTTTGAAAGCAAAACAAACATAAAAAGCATGTAAGTTTTAAATGAGCTAAAATTGAGGTTAGGTTAAACTATTCTCCAGTAGACACTGAATCTTTCTATTCATGTAGGATAAAATCAAGGGAGACTTCTAGATAAAACAAATTATGGGAACCGGTGGAGAACACCGAGATTTTATTCTCCTTAGGGATCTTTTTCTAGTTTTATACCCTGCTCTGCAAATGGCCCAGCCGTGGCTGGCTGGCACGGCTAGGATAGGGCTAGGGAGTAAGCCAGCTTATTTCCGAGTGTGACAGATTCTGATGACCGGGCAGAAAGGCAGTAGCCTTTTCCTCATGCAAAATATAGAGGCTTGCATCAAATGCATTGTGGATACGGACACGAAGCAGATTGCAGACAACTAAGTGAGGGGGTTCCCACTGAAACCCGGAACTTCCAATCCCCAAAGTCCTAGATATCAAAAAATATGCTCTTTCAAGTTTGACCATGTAAAAGAGTTCTTGGGACTACACAAGCATTGAAAAAAAAAAAAAGTGATTCTAAATACTTTACCTTTTTTAGGAGTGGCTGAGGAGAATCAACAAGATTTAGTGATTTACGGTGGGCACTCAGAACTTTAGTTGGCAAAGTCATGGGAACAACTGGAAAACAAAAGAATAAAGAAAGCCCTTCTGAGGAGGAGAAAGGACAAGATACCTCTTTTGAGAGGTACGGTGGCTACTCCTTATCCAATACAAACCAACTAAAGGGACGATTACTGAGTGAAATTCATTTCAGCAAGAATTTACCACGTAGCCACATCGTGTGCTAAATCTGGGAACAAGAACTGAGCAGGACACGGATCTTGCTTAAAGGGGCTGAATTTCGCTTTTCCCTCCTGGAATTCCAGGGAAATGACATAGCATCTGAGGACTGAAAGGAGCCTTAGAAATGACCGAGGCCGACCTTTGTCCTTCAGACGAGGAGACGGAGAACCAGGGAAGGAAGAGCATGGGAGCTGGTCACTGGCCTTCTCGTAATGGAGGCGTTGGCTCCCCCGAGTCCAGTGTGCATTTCACTGTGCCAGGGTCACATGTTGGAACTTTCGGCACGGCACTACCTTGGGACGCTATCATTATCAGTACTTACTCACCGAGCCACCTGTGTCTTCCAGGCTAGATCATATCATCTTGGGAAAATAGGGGGCTTTCAAGATGGAGATGGGGCATATTTAAAAGGCAGGTTATAGACCTCTAGGTTACACTAGAAAAGGACACACACATTTTAATGTTACTTCCTCTCAAACCCCCACTACCGCGGCAGAAGATCATTTTTTTTTAGCTTTTAAAAAAATGTTTTAAAGATTTTATTCATTTATTTGAGAGAAAGAGACAGCAAGAAAGCAGGAGCGGGAGGGAAGAGCAGGGGAACCCGACACAGGCTTGATCTCGGGACCCCGGGATCATGACCCGAGCCGAAGGCAGACACCCGACCGACTGAGCCACCCAGGCGCCCCTAATTTTTTTTTTTTTTTTAAGACAAATCCTCAAGAATAGGTTAAAGCGGGAGAGGAGATAGTAGCAATGATATTCTGGAAGCGGGAAAGGTGAACGAAAGATAATGGACTTAGCAGACACAAGGCAACCGAACCCCAAGTCTGCAGTGGGAACAACCAAGAGCCAGTCCGATTTAGATCAGAGAATCCTTAGAAGGCTCAGGAGCTTGCTGCACTACACACCTCTGGAATTGTGGGGTCCGGAAGGGGTATCCAGAAATAAGAGTGGAGAGAAGCCGCGTAAGAAGCAGAGAGCTCCCCAGATACCTTCCTCCGGTCCATACAGCTCGGCAACCGGCTTGCTCACCCTGACGGATGACTAGAGGGCTCTCTGACGGGGCAAAAGCAGGAGGTGGGGCGTGCGGCATGTCTACAGGACTGGGCACAGTCCTCAGGTGGCATAAGTGACTACCTAGTTCCAAGCAACCAGACCCTGACCTGTCAAAAAGGAGATCGCCAAAGAGATTGTAGAGTATCTCCAGGAAGTCTACTCAGCCTCCACCACTAACCCCCGGGGCCCCACACCTCCACGCCCAGAGACGGGCATGCGCGAGCAGATAACCAGGGAACACCCGGCATTTGAGGAAAGACTAACGCGGAAGACTGAAACCAAAACAGGAAAGGCTGACTTGGGGGACCTGGAAACCATTCAGGGAGAAGAAAATGTAAAAACCAAACCAAAAAGCCCTGCTGTTAATATTCTTATAGTAAGGAATTGAATTGCATGCACGAAACAAGAATGGATGCAATCCAGAGAACAAAGATTAAAAACATAATAGCCAAAGTACAAAAACTCAGCTGAGGGGGCGGAACAAAAATTGAAGCAATGGCCCTCCGAACAGAGCAGAAGACAGAGAAATGGAAGACAGAAGAGAAACGGTAAAGCCTTCTCCAGGAGGTCAACATTGGAATCCGAGAGTACCAGCAAGAGAGAACAGAGTATGTAGGGAAGGGAATGAGTCAAGAATTTTTTCAGAAAAACTTTACAGGACTGAAAAACATAAATTTCCAGAATGAAAGGGAGCACTGAGCCTCCACGCAGTGGATGAAAATATACCCTGATCCAGGCACATCACTGAAGTCTCACAACCTGGAAACACAGAAGATCCTAAAAAAACTTCAAAGAGAAAAACTGTTTATATTGAAGGATCAAACATCAGAAAGGGTTTAGATTTCTCAACAGCAACACTGGTAGCAAAAGGATAGTGAAGCAATGCTTTCAAAATCCTGATGAAAAATTCATTTTCAATCTAGAATTCTATATCTATACCCAAACTCTCAAATGGATTATGTAGAATATTTGTAGACGTTTTTAGACTCGCAAGGTCTTGACAATTCTCCCCACGATGTACTGTTTCTCAGGAAACTACTGGATGTCTTAACCAAAATAAGAGAGTAAGCTAAGAAACAGGAAAAGTAGAGACACAGAAAACAGGAGAGCCAAACCAGGAGACAAGGAAGTCTCCAGAAACTCTCCAGGATGCTGGTGAGGGAAAATCCCAGGATAAAGCTGACAACCCAGACATGGAGGCAAACAGGCAAAAGGGGCAGTGAACTTCAGAAACAAGCAGGCTGAGGGCTGGCATCGCTGTGCCTGCCCCTCTGCCATTGTACCTGTTTTTGTTTTTTTTTTTAACCTTTTGAAACTGTTCTAGAATGTGTTCCACTAGAGGAAGAAATCAAGGAAGAGGAAGATGCCAGATTCAGGAACCAGGGAGGCCAACTGAAGAGATAAGCAATGGAGACTGCGAAGGTTAAAGCAAAGTCCCAGGACGCCAGGTATGCAGCAGGCCTAGAGGACCATCAAGCAGACAGAGGGAGACTCATGGACACTAAGTAGTGCAACTGACAGCCTCATGGATATGACTGACCCTGTGGAAATTCGTATTGTGGGCTACTGGGAAGGAGAGAAAGGAAGCAAAACAAAATGAAAAGATAGAGCAACTTTTAATAAAGTTAATAGTATTATTGACTTTTAAAGTTAACTTTAACTTTAGTATTAACTTTAGAAAAACCAAAAAATAAAAACAATAGTACAATCACAGTATACTCTAATGCTCAGTTGAGAATAATATTTGCATACACACGATAATATAAAGAGCGAATACTGATTTAACTACAAGTTAATACAACGATATCACTAGGTTATGGGAAGTGAAGTAGAGGAGTGGTGACTGAGGACAGCTGAATCCTCACCCACTAAGAGAAAGTCAACAGATACTGAATAAAGTCAACGCATCAAAAGACAGCAAGATACACACATTGTTTTAGAAAAATAGAGATACGAAAATGCCAGAAGAAACAACTAAGAGTTGAAAGTGGTTGCCTCTCTGTAGAAGGGCTGGGTCAGTGGGGAGGGGAGGGAGGAGGCAGGAAACCTCTGCACTTTGTTGTCTTCTAGAATTCTCTGACTTAAATTATGTTCATGCATTACTCTGAGAAGTTATTTTAGTGGGTAGAAAAGAGTTAATAACGCACATGGAATTTCCAAACCCTTTGCTTTTGCCATCACGGAAAGTATATCCCGAGTGGAGTGGATAGCGCTGAAGACATGGCTGTCTTCCGTCTTCTTACAGAGAGGGGGCAGGTAGCACTTCAAGGATGTGCTTTGTAGGAGGTGCTTGATATACTGGTCAAGTTCATCTTCGCTTTCTGTCACTGGACAGACAAGAGAAAGAGCCAGTGAAACCAGGCGGCAGAAATATTCTCAATGTGTACAGCGCTGGCGTGTAGCGCGTGGCACTGAGGAGATGTAGTGGGAGCCAACATTTTGATATAGGTATTTGCACCCCCACGCCCAGGGGGAAAGACATTTACAAAGATAATGTACATGTTTATAAAGTGATTGTTTGGAAGCCCTTCATCCTAGGAAAAGAAAATACAGGTCAAGATACATACACATCATACCAAGAGGAACTGAATGAATGCATATGAAAACCTGAGGACCAGCAGCGGACTTCTGATCTTTTGTTTTAATTGGTCACAAGTGAACTAAGCACTATGGGACACCCAGCCCCAATTCCATGAACTATATGTAAAAGTAAAAACCGGCCATTGCAACCCAAACCTTGTTCAGTTTGAGAAATATTATATACATAGGATTTCATCCCTCATATCCAACCAAACCTGGATCACTCTACCATTCCTTTGAAAATTCAAGCAGTGTGTTTCTGTCTTTAGAATATATTTTGTGAAGAATCCTGATTCCTGAAACTCTTTGTCCCTTTAGATTTAAAAAACCCCCACTTCTACATTTAGATTTTTAAACCAGCATTTTATTCACCATTTTAATAGATGCAAGTTTCCAAAGCCTCTTTTTTGTTATGTTAATTACCAATCATTTTCTGTGCTTGAGTCTGGGGCAATTTTATCACAATGCCAAGGTTTAAATAAATTCAATGAACCACCTGCAAAGGCATTCCAAGCCGTACCTTGATTATAAGTGTCTTCCAAATACCCTCCCAAATCCGAATCGGGACTGAAGCTCCCTTCGCTGGCATCATCAAACAACTTCTCATCACAGTCTGGATCCAGGAAGGTCAGATATGTGTAGAAAGACGTGGTAAGAAATTCCGAAAGGCTCCCTAATTTTACTCTGCCAAGGAGACACTCTGTTAGAGATACAGGTGCTTGTGGACAAACTTCCACTATGAATCAGAGAGAGACTTTTCAACAACCAGATGGTGCTTCTGCCAGAATTGATAAATACGTCACTCTGCAGATCGCCCCACATAAGTAGTCAGCCAAGAAATTAAAAGGAAAATTCAATACCAAGTATAAAGTAGGAGCACAAAGCATATTAAAAGCCAAAATGAATCATGCTGATTTCTTACTCCCAAACCCAACACAAACAGAAATCTATTTTACTGAACCAACCAAAGTTTTACAAAACAGATTGACTAAACCACTTTTGACCAGAACAAAACCAAGCCTTGGGGGTTTTTCTGCCCTAAAACAACTGGACCAGAACAAAACCTACCATGTAATATGGTCACCCAGGCACAGGTATATGATAGGAGAGGCAGTCTCAGAGGCAAAGTTGTTTCTAGAAGGAATGCGATGGGGGGCCATCCCCAGACCGGAACAGGTGCCCAGAGTGGCCTTATTACATTTTCAGGCCGAGAAAAGTTAGACTGAAAACTGCAAGCTGGGTTTGGCTGTGTGGGGTCCCAGGTTTAGGGAGTGAGAGGAAGGGCCACCCTACAGAAAGTCGCCACTGTGTGCTTCTTAAAATGTTAGTTCTGGGTGTGCCTGTGTGGCTCAGTCGGTTAAGCGTCCGACTTTTGATTTCGCCTCAGGTCGTGATCTCAGGGTCCCGGTATCGAGCCCTGGGGTGGGCTCTGAGCTCAGTGCAGGGTCCGCTTGTCCTACTCCCTCTGCTCCTCCCTGCACCCACTCACTCTCTCGCTCTCAAATAAATACATAAAATCTTAAAAAAAAAAAAAAAAAAAAAAAAAAAAGGTGGCTCCAGAGGCAGAAGACAATAGGACCCTCGGAGCTACCAGCATCAGATGAGAAGCTAGTGGAAAAGGCTGAGAGAAGCAGCTCAGGGAGCACACTGAAGGAGGCGACGCAAATGAACTTGCGGGTGCGAGAGCTTCAGTGGGCAAATGGGCCGCAGCAAGAAACACGGCCTGAGGGAAGGAAAGAAAAGCCTCCCGTTTAATGAAGTAAAATCTTTTTCCCTCTAGGGCCCTGGGGCCCATTCTAATGATTCTTTTGCCTTGAGACTGGGGACAGGAGGAGGTGAGGTGTGGTGGAGTGTGCAAAAGAAGACCATGGAAAGTTTCTCTCTGATGGAAGTTGAAAGGAGTCAGGTCAAAGGTGGAATGGCAGTCATTTACGAAGGCTTCTGATAGCAAGCTACCCCAGACGGGTCCGGAGGGAAAGTCCGGCATCCAGGGTGAGTGAATTCAGCTCTTTAAAGACCCTCAAACGTAAGGAAAAGCCAAAATGATATTCAGTTTTAATTATCGAGAAAATCATAGGAAAGGTACCCCATGGAGCCTAGGCATTCCTGTTTCTTTCCACGGTTCTCTGCGTTGTTTGCCATACTCTGTAAAAACAGGAGGCCCTCCTGAGTTTTGTAAGCCTTGTCCGGCTCGGCATGGGGCTCAGAGCCTGGTTTCTGCGTTCATACACAGCTCCTGCACCTACTCGTCTCGTGCCCCTCGCTCTCTGAGCTTACGGCCCCTTGTCTGTAAACTAGGAACACAGCCCACGTGACACAGTGAAGACTCAATCAGACGATGCACGCGCAGCAACACAGAACGCACTGCAGACAGGACCCTTTCTGACAATGATTAGATTTCCATTCAAGAGCTGATTCTGAAAAGCAGTTAATTACGGGCGTATGGTATTTTCTCTTGGCTGTGATGCCATTCGCCAGGTGGTAGCTTATCCCAACTGGACGTGAAACGCACAAAAGTGCGTGCCGAGTGCAGTTACGGCGCTAGCGCTGGAAATGTGGATGGCAAAACGCTGGGGACAGTCTCGCGGACACTCCCAGGAGCAGCTCAGAATGAGGGCCATTCGTGTCTGCAGCAAAACCCGCAGTAAGCTCTGTGAGCAGAGGTGCCAATCCCAGCACTTAGAAATACAGTGACTCAACTCTGAGGACATCAGGCTAAGTGAAATCTGCCAGGTACGAAAAAACCATACTGGATGAGTCCACTTAGATGAGACATCTAGAGACAGAAAGTACAACAGTGGCTTCCAGGAGCTGGGGCAAGGAGAACGGAGAAGCTGTTGTTCAATGGGGAGAGAGTTTCAGTTTTGCAAATTGAAAAGAGTCCTGGAGATTGGTTGCACAACCATGTGAATGTACTTAACATCACTGAACTGTACACTTTAAAAGGGCTAAGATGGTCAATTTTATGTGATGTGCATTTTACCACAGTTTTAAACAACATTACAATGGCAGCGAGGTCCCTAGTGTGGGACGGTGTGAGAAGGGCCAACTTTGGTGCCCACTTAGCAACTGGCATTCTATCAGGGAACCAATGGAAGATTCCAGGACCCAGGAAGGGTCGTACATCACTCACGGCTGGCTTTACGGTGAGTATCTCTGGGAACCCTTCTCGCATATTCCAGGGGATTTGGAGAGATTGCGGCATAGATGCTATCGAGAAAATCTCACCTTGTGACAGTCAGAGGGTACAAAAATGGAAACCGTTTTCCCAGGGGGTGAGTCCCCTATCACTCAAGGTGCTTACCCGTACTACCGGGGAGCATCCGGAGTACTGTGGGCCTGCAAACTGGAGTATGTATCGCTCCACTGAGAATGAGGAGACAATGGTCTAGGCAAGCCCATTCAGGCGCCCTGTTCTGAGGGCCATTTAAAGAATTTATAAAGTTCTGTGAATTATTCTTCAGGTGACAGCACACTCCAGTCAACTCAAGGAGTGTTTACTGAGCACCTGCCAGACCTAGGCACCAGGTGTTTTCTTCCAGGCCCTTTACCAGAAACAGACACAGCATCCCATACATGCAATCCAAGAATGTCACTTCGGAGAGACCAGGTACATTCACCGATCTACGCCCCAGCCCTCCTAGCACCCGTTAAAGCCTCACGAACACCCACCGAAAGCGGCTTTGGAGACGATTCCAGTTCCACATGGGTGAATGGGTAAGATTTAACTTCTTTTTTAGTCTAAAGCTCCATGCTTCTATGTTCAGCAATTGATATGAAAAGTGGGAGAAGGGCAGCAAAAGACTTCTAAGAAAGGTCACTGATACTTTAAAAAAAAAAAATCACATATTACCTGGCTCCTCCAAAATATCCATCCTCTAGTTTTCTAATTGTAGAAAGAACTGCAGAATGAATGTCTAAGCCATCATTTGCTAAAGAAAAAAAAAAAAAAAAGACAAATTAGTTTACTTAATCTGGGAATGCTTTTTGGTTTGGGGGGCATGCGCGGAAATGTTTTTGTCAATACAATCTAAATAAAATACTTATGGAAGATTCCTGAGTTCAGAAACCAAACTGCTAAGAACCCCCTTCAGTACTTAGCTTTGGATATGGGACTCGTTTTAAACATTTTGAAAAGGGCCCAAAGCAACAGTGAGACATGAATCAGGCAGATCAAGTTCACGGAGTTACTGAGCATGGTGTGGGTGATGGGGAAGGTGAGCGTGGGTCTGCCCGTCATCCGCCAGCAGGTGCACAGGTAGGCCAGCTCGATCCTCAGCATCTCCACGATCATCTCATTGTCCAGGGCCAGGTAGAAGTGATGTTGGTCGGTGAACTGCAAGTCAGATCAGGCCCAGTAAAAGGCTGTCCTTCATTCCCTCGACACAACCCCAGCTGTCCTTCACGGCAGCACTAATCCTTGCATTTTCTTTCCAGAGAAGAGGCTCAATCCTGGCTGTAATCCGCCCCCATCATGGGGCTCTCCTTGCCATCAGGCAAAAAAATCGATCTGTCGCCCGCCCAGGAGCCGTTAGCTACATTAGCGTGGAAGGGAAAGGTGCACGGCCAGACCTAGTTACAGCTCCTCAGATGAGGATTTAAGCACCTGGCCCAACACCGGTGTCCCTGAAAGGAAATCAATAACTCCTTAAATACTACTCATTCTAAGGCTGCTGGGCTCGGAGGATTTCAAAGTGAGGGAAGGGAGGGCACTGGGAGCAGGCGAGACATGGAGACTGTGTTTACCTGATGGATGGCCTGGTTAATGTGAACTAAAGGCACTACCGCCTGGTGTGGATGAAAATCAAATCGTTCTAGCCTCTGGACTAGTGCACACTCAGCTTTGGTCGGAAATGTGTTACAAAGGGAAATAACTCACAAGAGTTAAGCAAGCAACATTGGCTAGGGTGAAAAAGAACAACTAGGGCTACTGACCCGTGACCCCACGGCTGACAGCGTGCCCGGGTGGTGGGGGGGCCATGCCCATGGTGACAAAGTGAGCCCATAGCTGATCTTCCTAGCTGACCAAATGGATGGAAAACATTTGGCTTGGGTTCCACAGGACTACTTTCCTTTGTCAACAAAAACTCTGAAAAAAAGTTCTATAGTCAGTATATTTGGGGTCTCAACAAGCGGGTCGGGGCCTGAAAATCAGACAGGCTGTGTGTTCCGCAGCCGGTCTCCGGACAGCCTAAGCAAGGGTGAGGGCCTACTGCTACCAAGGGCACGAGGGCAGCAAGTCAAGGGACAGGTCACTGGCAAATTTGGAAAGCAGCGCGAATTTCCCTACTCCTTGAGGCTGGAAGTGATGGCACACTCAGTCTGCTTCAAGCCACACCTACTGAGCACCTACTGGGAGTAAAGAATTGTATCAGGTACTGGCCGTCACACTACCCGTTGCTATTCGGACACGCACATGCTCATTCTGCCGCACTCACAGCAGCTCACCAGGAAGGAAAGGGAACCTAATCAGAGGATGCGTGCGGCTTTGCTACTGGCCTGCTCACCTGGGGTGTGAAAGTAAAGATTTGGTTCCTAATCACATACAACTTAGATGTTCCAAGGACGCCAATGTGCCGATACGGTCGCCCACTCAATTTCATATTCTTATTCCGTCCTATTTGAAAAATAAAAGAGAAATGAGAGTTAGAGCCAATAAGGTAACACGTAATCCAAGCGACTTTCTTATTTTCCTGTTACCCCACTCTGGGGTTTGGGTTTCCTAATACCATCGATCCTTCTTTAAAATGGGACAGGATGAATTAAAAACAAAGCCCACTGCCTTCTCTTCATGCGTGTATAGACAGTACCCAGTTCAACATCTATATAGAATAAAGCTACCGATAGAACTTTATTAATGTTTACTTCTAATTTATTTCATATTGAGCCTAAGTTAGATTTTAGAAAATGAGAACCTCCCCCTCCCATTTTAATGGGTAAAGGAGCATCTTCTGAGTCCACAGATAAAAATTAGAAGCATTTGTGTATCAAGACACAAATGACTGTTCCAACTGTGAATTTTCAAAGGTGGCGCCTTATTTTACAACAGATCTGGCGAAGGGCGCAGCCAAGCTGGGGCGACATCTACCGAACGAGCACGAGAACGTGCTTGTCTGCCACTCCTCCTCACTTCGAAGAGGTCGAACCACGTGCTTTGGTGTCTTGCCCAATTCTTCACAATTTATACCTATCCGTCTCCCCCAGACCCCAAACCTAGAACCAAGATGCCCCCTCGCCAAAACCACCCAGCTGTTTCCCCAAACCTACCAAGCTTGGCATATATGTGACTAAGAATCCGGCCCGGCTGGACTCGGATTGGATGAATGTCGGCAATACTCTGGACGTTTACCCCATGTTTCCTCAGCAAGTCCTTAATGTGGTTGTTTTCTGCCAGAACAGTAACTGTGAACAAGAGCGTAGAATCTGCATCAGACTGTGACCCTTTGTCCCCTCACATGAAGACATTATTGACCAATCTTTCCTTTGGCCTACGACATGCACATCAGCATGCTCCCCACACTGGGTGGCTTTGAAAATGACAGCAATTGTCCTGCCACTCTTCCCGGTTCTCTCTGGCCTCACCTCACCAACCCCCATGATGTGTTTTTATTAAGTGCCCTCAATGCACAAGACAGTCTGATAAGAGACTTCTGGAAACGGTCTTCAGCCGGTCCTGAGCCAAATTACCCCATCTCAAATGATGTTTTGCCTCCCAGTGGGTCTGCATTTATTCTAAACCTGTCTTGTGTTCTTTTCACGTGGGGTGAGGAGCAGAAAGAGCTCTGCATGGGGGGATGCCAGGAGAAGCCGGAGCTCCTGCTCTCAAGGAACAGAAAAGAACAATACTGTGGTGCGCGCTAGCAGGGGACGCTTTGAGCAACAGAGAGGTCGGGGGAGGTTGCTCTCTCCAGGGAGAAGGGCAAGTGGGGCTGCTGGTGGGCAGTGGTGCAGCCTGGCCCGCCCAGAAGCCCCGCACAGGCTCTTGCTGGTGGGGAAGGACCGCCCCGGAGCTGGGCACTGCACCCCGAATGGGCCGGCCTGGGCCCCATCTCTGGTGAATGAGGCTGGCCATCTGGCTCTCCAGCAGGCAGGGAACTCACAGGCCTGGGATGTCGGGGCCTCAGTGGGGACCTCAGTAGGGACTCCGAGCCCTGCGCCTCCTGTACCAGTTCTGCTCTGAATGTGGCTTTTAAGAGAATAGTGCCTGGCAAAGGGCCCACGTCCTGGGAAGGGGACTGGTGGAGGGGAGCTCTGGCTGCAGAGAGTGGGTGGTGCTGCGTTCGGCTGCAGTAGAGCCTGCGGGGAACTGGGGGTGGGGGTGGGGGTGTTCCGGCTAGACGACGACTCGGTTACTGTTAAGGCAGCCCACTGAGCCCCACCATTGGACCCACAGGCTGGTGGCCTTGAATGTACAATACACATAAATGCCACTGAGACCTGAAGGTCACCTCCTTATTTACATAGCACATGATACTTTTTCAAAGTATTTTCATATCCATGATCTCATCTGAGCGTCACACCAAGGTCCTGTGGGGAAGCCAATCCCAGCAAATGGGAACATCAGCCACGTAGGACCGGGTGGGTGGCTTCCCTTCACATCTGTCTCTTCTGAAGCTTCCAATGCCACGTGGAGATCAGTGGTCACTCTCTGTACAGTGACCCTTCTAGAGCAGTGGTTTGCCCGCCACCTGTGAGCCTCCAATCTGACACAGCCATAGGCGGGCAAGTTCCTGAATGTACTTCTCCTTCATCCGGGCCAGACCTTCTCATATTTTCTCTTCTGTTTCTGTTCTAGTCTGCTATGCTGAGAAAAAACTGGCTGCCCAAGACGCATCAACGGGCCCCGGCCCGTGCTGGGAAAAGTGGCCTTGGGGTTTACGGGCTCGCTCGGCAGCACGTGTGGTGGGTCGGCGCCGACCGCGGACGGAGTCAGGCTGGGCCGCTCCACGCGGACACGCTTGGTAGAAAGGAACTTTGTGGTCGGGAAGAATACTGTTGCCTTTGGGAGCTAGTGAGTTCTAGAAGTGGGGGGTCACAGAACGGGTATCTGCTAAAGCACACACAGGTACTTCTGAAACAGAATAGGGAATTAGGGAGTCTTTGGCGTTAAGATAACGCTGGCTTTACCCAGTTGACAGTGAATAGGAAACACACTCACAAACCTTGTACTACAACGTCAGGTTTGACGGAGGTGGAAAATCTTCTGTTTAAGGGATCGATTTCCCCAGTGGCAAGGAATCCCTAGGAAAAGAGGGGCATTAACACTGTAAAATACTGAATGAAATTTCACCTTAAACCCAACTTGGAAAATAAAATACTTTAGGGCTCAAAATATTATTTTATTCATGTTTTTCAAGTCAATTGCTTATCCTCTCTGAAACACAGTACACCATTTAGATAGCCACTAAGAAACACATTGTGCCTTTGGCACCTAGCTCTCCGGGGCTAGTCACACACGCCACCGTCTCGTGTGACTGAAAAGAACAATGGTGACGCCTACCTCCTGAGCCCTTACTTCAGGCCGGGTCCTGTGCTGAGCCCCTGTATGTGTAAGGTCACATTCAGGCCTCGTGACAGGGAGGCATGGCTGTTAGCATTTGACAGGTGGGGAAACTGAGGTAATGCACTTAAGCTAGGTGGCAGAGAGGGACGTGGTCCTGGGCTGACTGTCCTGAAACACAAAGCTCCCCTCCGTGCTTGCACAGTGTGCTGTTTGAATACGGATCGCCTCGCATCTGCTATAAATGACCAGAGTCCTCAGCGAGGGCATCAAGGTGCTCTGGGAGTTCTGAGAAGGAATCGGACCTAGATGAAGGCCTTTCCAGTGGAGAGAAGGCCACGGGAGCAGAGTTGTTTGTTCCTCATCTCACTGACCCAGAAATCAGAGCTAGAAAGTGTAGCAGAAATGATCAAGCCCAGCCTCTTTACTTTACAGATGAGGAAACTGAGGCTCACTAGGTCAGGGAGCTAGTCAGAGGCAGAGCTGGCTTTCCAAGAGACAGACGCAGTTTTCCCTAATAAAGACAGAAGCAGAAGACACAGTCCCTATCCCCAAGGACATGACCATGAAATCGAGGAGGTGATCACAGCCATGAAACAAGTGGCCCACCTCAGCACCCATAGCTCCTAAGGGCCACTTCCACTGCGACAGCTGTACTTTCGGTCTTCTTTTACACACTGGGAACCCCGGTGGTATGGGACCCACAACTCACCCCTCCACGCTCCCCACTTCTAGAGTCTGGCAGAACACACAGGACTGGGCCCGCCTAACAGGCTGGAGCTCCCAGCTCCTGGACTCTTTGGTCCACTCCTCTCTCCAGGGGCCCAGAGTAGTCAGCTGGGAAGAGCCTCTGAAGACAGATGAACCCATCTGATAACATCACCGTAGATCGTCTACACCATCGCCCCACCCCATCCCCCACCGGGGAGGTGGATTCATTTTTACTTGGCACAAAAGCATTTCCACTTTAAAAACTTAAGCCTGGGGGCAAGAACATGTTTAACAGGAAGAAATGAGTCAGCGATAGTAGACCTTCTACGTGAGGGGGTTGTGGGCGGAGGGAACACCTGACACAAAATTCACCGCAGAAAAACCAGCCCCTGCCCCTCCACGTAGAGAACACTGCAGAGTCACTCTGCGGCCGGTGGCCGGGACTGTGCCAGGGGTGGCCAGAAGCAGACTTAGCAGCTTCCACAAACCTGATCTTTCACACATGTGCTGATCCTGACTGGGTAGCTTCTGGTCTCCTGCTGAAGGTCAACTCAACCTGGCTCCAGCCACAGACCAGGAACACAGGGGTGGGGGTGGCGGGGGGTGAAGGGAGCGCTTGGCATGCAGCGGACTCTGAAGTGGTTTAGTGCAAACACAGACACACAAGCCCAGGCGGCAAGCCTCAGAGACGACCCACTCCAGCTGACTTTACAACTATGAGGTGCCAAAGACATTCACGGCCACATGGGGCAGAGAGCCCCTATGCTCCTCTGGGCTCCCCTATACCTCAAATCAGATGGTTTCCAGCCTATGAAGTCCCCAAGTCCCCTACCTCTGCCAACAGTGAGCTGAGAATGTACAGGGACTGACCCCACAGATGGGGCAGCTTTCCCAGAGGGACTCTGTCCACTGTGTGGGGATTCTTATACTCTTCGTCAACCTGGCAAAAACAGAAAAACCCAAAGTCAGAATGTCAGAGGATAAAAAGGCCAATGTTCCTGTCTGTTGGGGAGTGCACCGAGAATTTGCAAAATGCCACTCGTTCGGTCCTCCAGGCCAATTCTGTGTGAGAGCTGCGACAGGGAGGCCACGGCGCTAAGACCTCTGTGTGGGGGCCACAGGGCTCAGTGCAGCGGAAGCGGAGCTCAAATCCAGGCCTGAGTCCAGCCAGTGCTCTGCCCACAAGCACACTGAGGGCAGAAGGCAGAGACAGGCGCACGAAGCCTGGCCTGCCTTCTCTGAGCACAGCTCTGGGCAACGAGGTTTCGCAGCTCCTGCTTACACTTGTCTGTGTGGTGGGTACAATGATCTAAAACATCACCCTACAGCCACCGCGGGGCATCGCTGGAAGCGACGTCGGCTTTCTCCCTTCTCGTTATCCTCAGGGGCTCATAAACTCTGTGTGCCTATGCAAGAAAATTACCAGAAGGTGGCACTATTTATTGAGGAAAATAGTACTGTACTATCACACCACTAGCTTTCCATCAGGGCCTCCACAAGCTGGATCCACTGGGGGCATCTCACTCACCAAAACAAGCTACAGCTGTTTTTCGGATGGACAGCACTGGCTACACATTGTAAAAGTTAGTCTGCAATTTTCTCTGTTGTTAACTCCACGCTGACCTTTGTATTTTTTTTTTTTTAAGCAAACTCTACCCCCATTGTGGGACTCAAACTCACGACCCCGAGATCAAGAGTCAGTTGCTCTACTGACTGAGCCAGCCAGGTGCTCCTGACCTTTGGGTTTCTCGCCATTACAACATTGTAGGGGTAATGTTAGTGACCACTTTTTCCCTCCGGAAAACAAAGTAACTGAAGAAATCCTTCTCCAAAAGGGAAAAATCACACCGCGAGGGGAGTCATACTCTGCTTGTGGATGAATCAGTGATGTTATTAATAGACTGTAAAAATGTGCTGCAGTAGTAAACGTTAAGAAGAACTTAAACCCGTAAACTGAAGAGAATTAAAACATGTCAGCAATCAAATAATCAAATAGGATAATAGGTGGCAGGAGAGTCTCTAAAATGTCAGAGTTGGTTGTCTTCGGGTAGTCAGAGTAGAGATAAAATATGTTCTTTCTACAGAATCCTGGGTGTTTTGCAGTGTACAGTTTGCTCTCACAATCCGATTGGCTGTTAAGGCTATTTGAAATGTAAGTAGTGTTAAGAAACACTGCGAAGACCTCAAAAGAGAAATAGCTGACGCAAAGCACAGAAGGCAAAGTGTCTGGATCGAAAGACAACTTGGCTCTGGCCTCCCCTGACCCATGCGCCAGGCTCCTGCCTCCCTGTGGCGGTGTTGGGGATCCCCCCCCAGCCCCCTCGTACTTCTGATGCCCTTGCAGGTCCTCTAACACACTTGGCCTTTGCAGCGCCACTCCTGTGCCTGCCTTCCATTTCCCAGACCAGCTCCTCCACCCCCCACTAGCCTGCAACCTCACAGAGGCAGAGCTGGCACTGTAACCCCTTTGTGCCCCATACCTAGCTTGGTGTTTTAGAAACCACTTCCGGAAAAAAAGCGTTAGGTCTGAAAGGGGGATTAAAAATACCCAAAGGCCAAGTATGAACCCACTTCGTTCTAGATAAGCAGCGCTTGGTTACCTTGTTAGGTGGGATGGCATACAGTTCTGGCACCAGGTGGATCCCGTTCTTGCCTCTGATTAATATTCCCTCCAGGGCCTCTCGGTATTCTTGCACCTGGAAAATAGCCCCATCCCCACAACAGCACGAGAGAGGCGTCGTTAATACTGCCATGGGAGTACATCACAGAAAAACACCTCTCTTGGCAACAGATTTTTAGTAGGACAAAGGGTCAAGAAATGCACGAACTCCTTCCAGTTACGGAGTGCAGGGGGTACTAGGACTCCTGCTGACAACAAGGTTAGAAGGAGCTGAAGGCACTGGCCTTTTCCGTGTTGTCTTTAACTCACGACTTCAATATTTCACCCTTACCTTCTCACATATGTAAATTTTGTCTCACCAGCGAGACTATATAAGCTTCCTAGAGTGGAGGCCAGACCTTAAGCAGGGCATCCCATTTCTACCTGGCAGTAGTTTTCCACTTAAAAGGCCCTCATTCGAGCACTTATTGCTCAGGAAATGTTTGCAAAACGCACCTGATGTGAGGAAAAGAGTGTATGTACTATGACGCACGTACCCCGGTTCTTGGGACGCACTGCTCGATATAATAAAAGCTGTTGATGTAAACATTTCCATTCAATTAAAAAGGCGGTGAAAAAAAACAACAACAACAAAACCTACGTACGAAAAGGAAACAGACAAAAGAGGGAAAACCCTTAAGCAGCCACCCAGCTGTTGAACACGTTTCATCTTAGGAAAGTCTAGTCAAACACCTTCTAGATCTCATTTCCTTTTCTTTTGGAATTTGTGGACAGCAAAATCTGACCAGGGGTGCGTCATTTTTTAAAGGTCATTGGGCAGCAAGTGGAAAAGACAGAAGAAGCATAAGAGTAGTAAATTCTGTGAGACTGAGAAAATAAGGTCCTAAACACATTCTTTTTTGTCTTCTCAGCTTTTTTGTTTGTTTGTTTCTAATAATTACCAAGTTTCCTCACAATTGAAATTCTAACTCAATCCTTTTGAAATCTTTCAGTTCTGGGATAAATAGACAAAAAACATAAGACCCAAGATAATTGCTAAAGCGTTTAACAGTAAGAATCAACAATGGGGAGAACATTAACATTTCAAGCTTACTACCATGTTGGGGAGGAAGAATTTTCTCTGCCCTTCAAGGTCCTTCTAGCTGAACTAAGAATCAAACTGACATAAGACAGATGAACAGGAGAAAAATCAAACTGAGTTACATATGTACGGGGAATCTACACAGATGGGATATTCCGAAGACAGTGAGGCACCATGAGGCTTACCTGAGCTCCTGAGCTCAGGAGAGGGGTGGGGGTCTGAAGACACAAAGGGAAGGAAGAGTATTTGCAGGAAGGTGAGAGGAGACGTTTGGAAAACAAAGGTGGCCCTGCAATGCACATAAGTTTCTTAAGTAAAGAGGAATCTGTGTCAGTAGCTCTCTTGCTGGTACAGACAGGCGGTTGAGCGGGAGGTAAAAAGCTTTACCCAAATCTACTGGGTTTTGATTACTTTTAACTCAAGACAGTGTTCATGCCAAAGTGGCCCATCTTGGGGCGGCCCGCCCTAGGCCCCTATAGCCACTTTTGAAACCACTCTCAGAATTTCTGAGCAGAGGCAAGTTTCAAAACCAAAACAAACCTTGAATTGCTCATCCCACCCCAGTACCTGTGGTCTGAACAGGTTAAGAAAACACTAAAGTGTTTGAGTCTGTCAGTCATTCACGTAAGCTTCATGAGGACGGGTCTGTTCTACTTACCAACATATGAACGGCAGCAAATGCTGAAGAAATCTGTCTCGAACAAATGCATGTTACACGAACAAATCTTTACTCGACACTTACTACGTACTAGACACAGGGAATGCAGTAGTGAACTGGACAGAGACCACCCCTACCAGGGTGCTCTGACAGGTAAGTGGGAGACTAAATACGGCTATAGGTGCCATACTGTGGTAAGTGCTCTGGGGTAGATAAAAGAGGCATCAATCCAGTGTTTAGGGTCAGAGAAGGCTTTCTGAAAGATGAGACATCTACAGCAAATCAAGCGGAGAGAAAGACGGCTGAGGGAGAAAAGCAGGGCCTGGGCACTTGAGAAGGGGAGACAGCATGGCCTTTTCGGAGGACTGAAAGGGTTTCAGGGCGCTCACCCCACAGAACTCAAGGAAGTAAGTAGGCAGTAAAAAATCCGGCCAGATTTTATGGGGCCCTACAAAACAGAAGAACTTGTACTTCATCCCAAGGCAAGCAGGAGCCTTTCAAAGCTTTTAAGCAAGGCAGTAGCATAATCTAATTTGCCTTTTAATAAGATGCCCCTGGCAACCAGTATAGAGAAACAGCAGGGAGTGAGGCTGGAGGCTGGGAACCCACTAGAATGCTGTTACATTAAATAAGATGTTAGCTGAGAGTACCCTCATACTAGAGCTGAAGAAACAAAAGCCTAGGCTGGTCGGAAAAAAGCAAGAGAACAACTAAATCTGTTTTTGGTCGACCGTGCAGTCCCCTCCCCTTGAATGTGGCATGGCCCTTTAAACAACAGAATGCAACAGAAGGGACACTGCCAATTCAGGGCCTACACCTTAAGAAAGCTTGGGAGCTCTTGCTTTTGCATTCTGGGGTAAGACGACCACCCTGTAAAAAGCCTAGCTACTCAGACACTACAATTCTGTGAGAAGCCCAAGTTAGCCACATGGAGACGAAGCAAGGCCTGAGCCAAGAGCCCAGCCGAGCTCCCAGCCAAGAGCCAGCATCGAGCTGCCAGCCACGTAAGTGAGGCCATGTCAGAAGCAGATCCTCCAAGCCCCCATGAACCAGCTGACACCAAGTGAAGCCGAGACAACCTGTCCCTGCCGAGTCCTGCCCAAATTGTAGAATCACGAGCAAATAAAATAGCTGTTGCTTTAATTCACTACATTTTGGGAAAACCTGTTAAGCGTCAACAGATAACTGATACAGTGCTCTAAATTCTTGCATAACCTTATGTTCTAATAACACTCAGCACATGGAGGGAATGAAAATGCTGATTATCAGCACAGCACCCAGCATATTCTCACCTGAATGGCGTCCCCAGTGAAGACCCCATCTATTATGAAATACGTCCAGAACACAGGCCACTCACATTCAATGTTTTCAAAGAGCTTGAGCTCAGCTGGGTCGTAATGCAATCGGTTTGGGTCCTGGAATCAAACAGGAAACCTTCTGAAGGGTGCTGTCAGATCACATATATAATACCACCGTGCCTCACCGGGTTTCCCTCGCCTTCTGAATCACTACAGCTCTGTGGCTACCAGGATAAGGAGTCGGCTATAATGGGGAGATGCTATTTCTGGCAGTTTTCCGTGGTAAAATTTCAGAAAAGTCTATCAGAAATGTACACAAGACTCCTTGGTGGTATATTATATTAAGCTTCCTAGATCGCTAACAAATAAATAGCAGTTTGCCTATCACAGTGCTCAGCAGACTATCTGTTTCACTGAAATCACTCCGTCAGTTACGATGGCAAAGAAACTCGCGAGGGAGGCCACAGTTGCTCTTTAACGCATCGCGTGAGCCACAGAACCGTTTGTCCTTGTCTACAGGCTGGTTTTAAACCACCAGCTTGCTGTCCTGACCATCTTATTATTGTACTCCCTAACGCCAGCCTTGCTGTCTCCAAAATTAAGACTTCCCCGTCCAATACTCTAACATGCAATTTTATAATCAAGAGACGGAGAACACCACAGTGCTGATTTAAATATGAAGCAGTTAAGGAACCAGAAGAAACAATATTTAAATACAACCTCTCTTGGGGTTTTATAACCATCTCGAAGGAAGCGACAGCATCCATAACGCCCCTAAGAAGATAAAGGAAAAAAAGTGCATTTGACGAAGGAGAAGAATTTGTCTTTTTATGTTGATTCAAGTTGGCCCTTCACCCCCCTTCCCATGAATCTTTTTTTTTTTTTTAGATTTTTTATTTATTTGACAGAGATAGCCAGTGAGACAGGGAACACAGCAAGGGGGAGTGGGAGAGGAAGAAGCAGGCTCCCAGCGGAGGAGCCCGATGTGGGACTCGATCCCGGGACGCTGGGATCATGCCCCGAGCCGAAGGCAGACGCCTAATGACTGCGCTACCCAGGCACCCCCCCATGAATCTTTTTTAACGAAACATGTACCGAGTGCTCTTTGTGATCAATACAAGAAGTTATTTTTAAGTAATAAGCCAAGTAAATTCAGGGTTGACCAGTGCTGCGGAGGGAATGCCAGAACTTTCCGTTAGAGTATCAGGGCTGGGACAGTAATCGCTCAGAGTTCACAGAATGACAGCCCTTCATCCCGACTGGCTGTGTCAGGCAAAGATGCAGAGGGACTCTCATTGCTTGCGGAAGCCACCAGGGCAGATACCTGGATAGGACTACTTGGACTTGAAAGACTGGAAGCCAAAAGGACATTCCAGACTCCTCACAATTAGCCTCTGGACGCAAAGAAGCAGGGCGGCGAGGTGAGGCAGGGGTGGGGTGGGGTGGGTGGGGCTCCCTCAGGCCTAGGGCTCTTGCTGCAGGTTTTCCTGCTGCAGGCTCCAGTGTTGCTCTCCAGCTTCCTGGGTGTTAAGAAAGCAGGGCAGAGGCACTGAGCCCCCGCATTCCCTGCATGGACTGCCTGCCTACTGGGACAAGCTAAAAGAGCGTCCTTTTTCTCCACTAAACCGTGAGACAGCTTCTTTGGAGATATGACTGGAGACCCTTCAACCCCTTATATCCAAGGGCTAAAAGCATTTTTAACGGAATCTAAGTAGATCATCAACACGAAGATTTTGGCTTAAGGAAC
>NW_024423319.1:109952994-109959372 GCF_017311325.1 Ursus maritimus | reverse complement strand
AAACTCACCTTCTTGATCATTTTACTGAGAAGTTCAGTTGCCTGGGCTATTTAGTAACATTCTCAGTTTGGTATATTGTGTCATAGGTCCTGCATTTCGCCTCAGAGCAGGAATTTTCTGAAGCTCAGTTTAACTTGGGGATTGCCAAGTCCCCAGAAATTGTGTGTAAGGTTGGAGGATATTGGGGCGTGTGCATTTGTTTCTGGCAGGGACCTTCGAGCTTTCAAGAGCTTCGCAAAGAAGCCTATGGTCTCTAAAGGGTTAAGAAGCTGCTTTAGAAGTACAGGAGGGGTACGGATCGGGGTTCAAAGGTGCTGGCCTGAGTTCACGCTCTGCTGTCAGAAAAAGAACTAGAGCCCTTGATCACTCTGAGACTGCTTTCTCACCCGTGTATGCGGCTTTCGATCCCGCACTCTGAGTCCACTTAGATAAACCAAGCCATGGACCTCATGGAGAACGGAGGCCTGGGTGCACTGCTCCGTGTCATCATGAAAGGGACACTTAACACAGGGCAGAAGAGCACCGGCATGACCAACACTTACCTGGAGCTTGGAAATAATTTCATTTTTGGTCACATTCACGAGGTTCACATCTTCCACTGCAAAGGCCGGGAAAGAGATAATGGAAAGAAGTCCAGCGTCAATCTCCTTAGACGTTGATGCTCTTGGCAGCATGGAGAACAGAATAGACTGAATGAGAAACAAAGATGTGGCTTGAACCTGGGAAGCATCAACAGTTGCACACAGTATCTAGAGCCCATGACCTCAGCCCCAAGGAACATTTGAATGAGTTTGCCAATTTTGAGTAGAGCTTTTTCCTACCAATATGGCCCCTGTTGGGGGACCTCACCTGCCCAGCCAATGATTCCTGTTCCTTGTGGGAGAAAAGAGGATCGGGAAGAGCACGGTATTGCTCAGAGCCCATGCTGAGAACTGCTGGTCTCCCTACCTTGGGGGCCTTCTGTTGACCTTGCTGTATCTTTTGGACAGGCAGGGGAGGAACTAAGGGCTACTACATCAGCAGGCCAGGGTATCCTGGCTGTGAAGGTAAAGACAGAGAAGAATACACATACAGGGCCAGCACGGAGAAATGTCTGGCTTATGTGGAACGTGACTGGGTGATCCAGAACCCATGTGAAGGAGTCAAAGCCAAGAGACCACACCAACACTTAGGCAAAACAGTAAATAACAGAATTACTTTAGTCCTAGAACTAGGGTTACTTAGTGGCTCTATAATATAGCCTCAATTATAAGGTGGTTGGATTAGACAGTGTAAACGAAGGGAAGGTGAAATGATAAGTTTGGGATGGGGAGGGAGCTGACATTGGGATCTAACGTGTACAGATATGGGGCTAGAGCCCTGGAAACGTAAACGTATTAAATCTCATATAAACATGGTTAGCTACATTAATTGATTTTCAGATGTTAAACCAATTTTGCATTCCTAGAATAAACCCCATTTGGTCATGCTAAAAATTTTTTTCCATTTTGTAAAGAAGGAATTTGGATACTATGTCCAGTTCACACATGAGGGCTGAGACGCAGACACAGAGACTCGTGTGACAGAGCGAGGATTCTAAGCCAGGCCCAGCTGGCTACAGAGCTCAGTTTCCACTAGGGACAGCCATTATTAAGCTGCAGATCAGCTCAACTCTATCAAACTGTAGCCCAAGAAACAGCAGATTCCCCATTAAGGACAATTTAATGTGGGAAAATGGAGTTGCAAAGGGGGTAAAGATGGGGGACCCTTCAGCTTCTGAATAAAGCTTCATTTTCTCAAGCGACCTGACCCCCAAGCCCAATTCTTTAACTACCTGCTCTCCCTGAGGCTCTCTGCCTGCAAACATGCGCTCCCTCCAGAAGCTGTCTGCTAACAAGTTTACACGGCTCTCACTCCCACAAGCCCAGCACGGGACGTGGCACACAGTAGGTCTCACTAAGTAAGAGTTTGCTGACTGACCAGCAATGGGTGACCTACTGTCTGCTTAGTGGAGTCCCCTAACCTGCAACAAATCCCTCCTTTCTCTGACCTGTATTTCATGCCGGTTCTACTAATTTGCCATTTCAACCATCTCATCTCTCCTCCACTATCCTTTCAGCCCATCTCCACCCCTCCCCAAGTGAACTACTGCTTGCTGGTCATTCAATTTGGTGGCATCATGAAAGAAGCCTGACAGAAAACCACCTATATGCTCAAGAAACCGACCAGATTTTGCCTCCAGACAAGCAAGGCTGCTGTGATTGTTGACTCCATATATACACCTCGCCGTCATTGTGTCTTAGGTTTACATAGTACTTCTCAGCTTACGGAGTGTTCTGATGAACTAAGTTGATTTACTCTGATTCTTACAACCACCCTGTGTGACAGGAGGGGAAGGTGCCAGTATGCCCATTTTATGAAGGAGGAAACTGAAGCTCAAGAAGCCAACTACCACCAAGCTAGAAAGGTGAGGAGTGTGGGGCGCCTGGCTGGCTCAGTCGGTGGAGCACAGACTCTTGATCTCGGGGTCGGGAGTTCGAGCCCCATGTTGGGTGTAGAGATTACTTAAAAATAAATCGAAAGAAAGAAAGAAAAGAAAAAGAAAAAGAAAAAGAAAAAGAAAAAGAAAAGAAAAGAAAAGAAAAAAGAAAGGTGAGGAATGTGACCTGGAGTCCAGGTCTTCTACTCCGTCAGTCTCCTTCTCTCCTGTCCAGACCGTGAGAGCTGAGGCTGTTACCTGGCAGTGTTCGACATCATCAGGCAGGACATGGATCACGGACTTGCGTCCTCCATGGGCTCCAAAAAGGTCCAGTTCATCAATTGCCTCAAGAGCTGCCTACAAGCACAGGTATGAATCACTTTTTCTTTCTAGTAAACATACATTCGCATATCCAGTTCCCCCCTTTCCCATTAAGCGATCTAGCATACATGTTTTCCCAAAGGGGATGAAACACACATCTTTAAAATTCAGCTAAAGTGTCCTATAGACATGTTCTATCCTTATTTTCAGTGGAATCAGGCCTTTCCTGTACATTGCTACTCTTTGCAGAAACAAGAAAGAGAAAATAGACAAATATTTCCCCAAATGAAGTCAGTACTCGACTGAGAAATCAAATATTAACAAGTTCATAACATTGGCGGTGGGGTGGAGGGCACTAAGTGCATGAACAGCTTTCTTTCACCTATTTGTGTTAATTCTAACATTAGCATGTCTGCCGTTTGAAGTTAATTTAGTATTAAGCATGTTTTCTGTCAGTTGACCTTCACAGAACATATTTATCGTTGCTTTGAAAATTCTAGCTCTAGAGTCTGTATTCTATCCAAGGATACACTTCAGTCTTCAGCACGAGGGAGGGAGGGAGGCACGTGAAATGTCTAGGACAACCGATGTAAACTGGTGGCTGGAGGACTGAATCTGCCCCACAGCCATGTTCTGTTCGGCCTGAAGAAATTTTTAAAATGATTTTGAATTGGAATTCCTTTAGAGAACGTTCCCAGTGTCCCCAGTACCCTTCGATATTTTTCTATCTGGCCAGCTTCACTTGTTTTGTGTTACTTGCCTGACCTGACCCCACAGACTTTTGAACTTGTAAGCCCTGCCCTACAAAGAGGTCATATTCTTCAGCCTTCTTTATGATCCAGAAAAGAAGACTGGACGTCACACATCCAGGTGCTCAGACAACAGCGAGAGCTTAGACCTGTGGGTGATGATAATGGATAATGAGGAAGGAGGGCGCTTAATTTGGCTCATGCACATTTCAGGGTAGGAAACCTACATTCTTTACCTATAATCTCAGTCAGCTGGGGTGTATGTGCCACTTGAATTTCATATTTGCGGCAGACTTTTGAAAGATATGCTATCAGATTAAATCCAAACCCCTAAAGATGAGAACCAAATCAAAGCAGTAGAAATGCACAGAAGGAAGAATAAAGAGGTGAAGAGGGTCACCTTGGCCATTCCTACAGAGCTTGCATTCAATTCCGGAATGCCCTGATTAGTCTTATCTCCCCGTTCCCACATTCCATAATCCTGCGGAAGAAAAAGGTAGTAATCAGAGCAGGAAAAAGAGGTATAGGAGAAGTGCTATGGAAAAATAATTTCTTTATGTTATCACAGGCACAACGAAACATGAATCTCTCTTCTCCGAGGTTACTGAATTCATGGCTTTATATACTCAGGCTGCGCTCATCCTCAATTTCAATTCATTGGACCTCCATGCAGAATTTTGCAAATACTCAAGTGGAACAAAAATGCATGCAAAAACACTCTCGATTTTCTTATTCTTGAAAGTTATCAATCTGTAAGAAACTCTTGATTTGTAGAGAACAAAATGTTTTATCTTCAAATCAAATGAAATGCTACCCCTCTATTTAGCTGATTCCTTTGAACTTAAATTGTAAGATAGAAAAAAGAAACTTTAACAAATGTATTATAACTACTGGAGGCCAACCAAACCATTTAATATCATTTAATACCTATTTCTAGGGTTACCTCTTGGGGAAAAATGCTGAGCAAGTAACAGAGGCCAAAATCAAAACTGAGCCACAGAATACCGAACTTTCTTGGTCTTTTAAAACTAATTATTGTGAAGTGGCTCAGAACACTCCATCCATACAGAAGATGTGATCCGTGCATACCTAACTTTTATAATTCTTATTTTCACTGAAGAAAGGCAAGCACTGGATACTGTTTTGAAATAATGCTGCATGCACTACTGAAAAGTTACAAGCCAACAAGAACAGGACCACTGCCGGGGGCGCCTGCCTTCGGCCTAGGGCGTGATCCCAGGGTCCTGGGATCGAGCCCCACATTGGGCTCCTCTGCTGGGAGCCTGCTTTTTCCTCTCCCACTCCCCCTGCTGTGCTCCCTCTCTCGCTGGCTGTCTCTCTGTTAAATAAATGAATGAATGAATGAATGAATGAATGAATGAATGAACGAACGAACGAACGAACAGGACCAGTGCCAAAATTTCAGTATTTATTACTTGATCTGCAAAGATGAACATTTCCAAAATGTGCAAATTTAAACTCAGGCATATCAGAGCGGCGTGAGACTGTTTCCTGCTGGCATGCCTCCTAGCTGAGCCCCAGGACTTGTTCCTTCAGTGCTCCTCACATCTGGGCCTTTCCACATTCCAACCCATTCTCACTCCAAACCTGGACCCAAGTGACTCATCAAAAACTGCTCTGATCAGCTCACTCTACTGTGCAAGAATCTCAAATGACAAACTGCTATTCCCCAGTGGCGCCTGTCAAATCCCTGCGTCCGGCTACACCTCCGTTATGTGCCCTCCACCCTGGCACACCCACAAGCAGACTTTGGTTTCTAAGTCTCTGATACTCTGCTTCCAGGCGAAGTCTACTCCCTTCCCTCCGCATCCCCTCGCCCCAAGGACCCCTCCCACACTCAGAGCCCGTTCCTGCCTGGCACAGCTCCTGCTATTCCCGCCCCCTTCTGCTCATCCTCCAAGGTCCAACCAAAGTCCCACCCTTTCCACTCCTCGGGGTTCTTTAGACCTCGGCACTACTGACATTTTGAGCCAGACCATTCTTTGTTGTGGGGCTTTCCTGTGCACCGTGGGCCGTTGAGCAGACTCCCCCACCATCGCCCGCTAACCGCCAGTAGCCCCCTCCCCAGTGTGACAAGCAAAACCGTCTCCAGACGTTGCCAAATGTCCCCTGGGAGGGGAAGACCACCCCTCGTTGAAAATCGCCTCTTTAGACCTAGGTAGCCCTTGGACCCAACCTAGTCTGCCACCTATTTCTGTAAAGAAGGTCTATCTGGGCGGGACACAGCCACGCTCACGCATTCCCGTGTTGTCGATGGCTGCCTTTCTGCAACAAGGGCAGAGGTGAGAAGCAACAGGGACCATAGAGGCCAAAAAGCTATTTACTGTCTGGCCCTTTACAGAAAATGTTTGCTGACCCTGGCTTTCAAACATACTGGCTTTTTTATTTTATTTTTTTAAACCAAACCTTACCCTTCCTTTACTGCCCTTACAGTCAGCTTTGCACAGGTCAGTTGTTCTAGATGAACCAGAAGGGCATGAGGCTTTACCCGCCGTACAGACAGCAGCCTGGAGGCACTGGGCTTTATACACATTTACAGCCACCCATACCCGGCCTGGGGCACACATCTGGCTCTGGGCCCTCTGCCTGGGGGCTGCCTGGGGTGTCCCCATGGCACTGCAGCTCCTACTGACAAGCTGCTGCTGCCGCTCGTCACCCCGACTCAGGCTGGCCCCGTACCTGCCACAGGACATGTTAGGGTCTTATTTAAACAAGCACGGGGCGCCCGAGTGGCTCCGTCGGTCAAGCGTCTGACTTCGGCTCAGGTCATGATCCTGTGGTCCTGGGATCGAGCCCCACATTGGCGGCGGGGCGGGGGGGGGGGGGGGG
>NW_024423319.1:109925463-109952984 GCF_017311325.1 Ursus maritimus | reverse complement strand
GGGGGGGGGGGGGGGGGGGGGGGGGGCGTCCCTGCTCAGTGGGGAGCCTGCTTCTCCCTCTGCCTGCTGCTCCCCCTGCTTGTGCTGTCTCTCTGTGGCAAAAAAACAACTAAAAATCTTTTAAAATAAATAAAATAAGCATAAAGGATTCAAACAGAGCATGTGGTGCATTCCAAAAACATCAACTCCTCAACTGGGTCCCAGGACAAAAGTGTGTCCTTTGTGGGCAGAAGTGACAATCTTAGAGCTCGAATCTTGCCGACCTTCTGATCAGCTCCAAATAGCCTGGCCCTCCAAGACCTGCAGGATTTTCGTTCTTTTGAACTGGGACACCTGAAAACCTGTCAGGGTTGATACTTACAGCAACTTTATATGCAGCTTCTATGTAAAAAACGAGATTCTGTATGAAGGCCACCTCATCAAGTGTAAATATAATACGTAAACCTAGTGAAGAGAAACAAACAATGAAGTTACAGAGTTATGCTGTGAACAGAGACGCGTGAGCTGCCAATCCCAAATTACAAATATCACACCAGGAAAGAAATTCTTAGGGGCGCCTGGGTGGCTCAGTCGTTAAGCGTCTGCCTTCGGCTCAGGTCGTGATCCCAGCGTTCTGGGATCGAGCCCTGCATTGGGCTCCCTGCTCAGCGGGAAGCCTGCTTCTTCCTCTCCCACTCCCCCCCCTTGTGTTCCCTCTCTCGCTGCCTCTCTCTCTCTCTCTGTCAAATAAATAAATAAAATCTTTTTTTAAAAAAATTAAAAAAAAAGAAAAGAAATTCTTGTACCCCCATTTTCATTTTTTTTTCTCATTTTCATCTTTCTTACTAGGCATCAAAAATTAAATCTGAAGTAAATTGAAACACTTAGTGTCTAATCTCAGAAAGAGGAAGGAAGGCAGGCGGGTGTGCCTACGGGTAGAAAAGGCTGAAAGAGGTGTGGGGTCTTCTGGTAGTGTTGGATATGCGCAAAGACGTTTTCAAAAAGCACAAATTTTAGCCCAGAGCAACCAGACACTATTCTTATCCTTGAGTGAGCCAAAGGGTGGGTACCTTTCCCCTGTGGCAGATAGGTAAAGTAGAGCCCCCAAGTTCAAGAGACAGCCCTTGAGCTTGTGGGAAGGTGAGCTCCCCGGACCTCCCCAGGGGGCTGCATTGACTCGCTGAAGTAGGTTGTAATCAAGAGAGCTGGATTTTTGCTTGGGCCCTTGAATGTTTAGGTGATTATGGCAAATATACATATTTTAAAAGTATGGATTTTTGAAGCTGGTAGGGGTATGGTACGATCTGAACTCTTTCATCAATAGGGGAAGTTTAACTAGTAAACTGTTCAAAAAACAATTTGGTAATATATATAAGTAGCCTCTGAAGGATATCCAACAGAAGCCAAGTAGAGATGGGGTCAAAGCTGATATTGTGGGGCACCTGGGTGGCTCAGTCAAACAGCCAACTCTTGATTTCAGCTTGGGTCATGACCTCGGGGTCCCAGAATCAAGCCCCACATTGGGCTCCACGCTCAACAGAGAGTCTGCAGCGGAGGGGCACCTGGGTGGCTCAGTTGGTTGGGCATCTGCCTTCTGCTCAGGTCATGAACCTGGGGTCCTGGGATTGAGCCCCGCATCGGGCTCCCTGCTCAGTGGGGAACCTGCTTCTCCCTCTGCCTCTGTCTGCCGCTCTCCCTACTTGTGCTCTGTCAAATAAATAAAATCTTAAAAAGAAAAGAAAAGAGAAGAGAAGAGAAGAGAAGAGAAGAAAAGAAAAGAAAAGAAAAGAAAAGAAAGAAGGAAAGAAGGAAAGAAGGAAAGAAGGAAAATAAATAAATTGGCAGTGGAATTTTTTTCTTTGTGTTTTGCTCTATTTCCCAAACTATTTACAGTGAGCTCATATTAATTTTCACAACCAAAAAATATTTTTTATAAATGTTTGGTTTATTCACAAAGCTATAACAATATCATTTACTGATTTCTGCTGTCTTTAGAGTTTCACATTTGCAGACTGAAATTCATGGGAAGCCTCTAACTCAGGTCAGTTTACTGGACTGGGGATAAGAACTCTGAGACACAGCAGCTAAACGACCTGACCCCCGGGGGCCATCGCAGCAGACTGTAGTGTGCAAGAGACCATTTGGTCAGAAACAGGCTGCACTCTGCAGCTCAGGAGGCCTGGTGTCCAAGCTGCCATGAAGCCAACAGCTTCCACGGCTGAGGAACAATGCTCATAGTCAGGGAGTTCTGGGCCCACTCCCAGCATGGAGGCTATGGACAGACTGCCCACTCTGGGCAGAAGTCATGTTGTTTGAATATAATTCGGATTTAATGAGGGTGGGTCTAGAAGAGGGTGTGAGAGGAAAAGGTGAGGGGCCAGGCCAGCTTTGGGATCAACCAGAGAGATGCTACCAGAGCTGGCTTGACAGCCCTTCGTCCTACAGGTCCTCAGAAAGCTGGCCATCGGCAGGTCACAGAGTCAATGTACATGATATGATGAAGACGCACGCTTTTTCTTTACAGAAATAACTTATTTTGAATTTGGATCGATGCCTGCCCCTCCCCACCCTCTTCTGGATTACCACTCCCTGTGCAACGGGCTCCAGGGGCCCTGGCTCACCAGAGGCAGTCATCTGGGCCAGGAACAGGAGGAAGAGGGAGGTGGCATCCACCTGGAGGTGGCCCCACTGGTCGTCGCCCACCACGGTGCTGCAGGTGGCAGTGTTGTACTTGGCGTGCAAGCTGTCTTTGGTACTCTGAGTGTGCTTGAACTTCTCCACTTTATCCACCTGCGGGAGAGAGCAAGCCGGCTTCACGCGGTTAAGGGGTTCGTGGCTGGCAGAGGCCACACCCAGGGTCAATCCCTTGGGTCTAGCCCTCTTAGCTGCTGCCTCTGGGAGCCAGAGAGATGAAAGGCAGCGTATGTTCAGTACTGAGCACCACACGGAGGGGCTGTGCGGGGGATCCTTCGTGCCCACACCAGAAACGGCCCAGTCCAGGGGGATTTTAACAAGCTCTGCAGGGCGACGGGTCAAGCCAAAGGGTTTCCTTGTCCGCATATGCCCAGCAGCAGCTGTGACACATGGTAGGCGCTCAGCAAGAGGAAGAGGGAAGAAAGAGGACATATTTAAACTTCAGCTTCGGTTCCTTAGGTCAAAAGGAAGAGAGCACCTAGGGCTCTGAAGAGTAACCGGGCACAGGCTGCTGAAGGGTGGGGACAGTAGCATTCACTTTGGACTCTGTGCAGATCCTAGTACGATGTTCTGTGCATAGTGCAAGCTCAATGAATTATTTTATCTACCCCTCACTGAAAATGCCAGTAGATAGTAATGTCAAGTTTTAAACACTCAAGCCTTTCAACTCAAATGAAAAGAAACCCTTGTATAAACTTGACAGAATAAACAATACTCATGGCTGTCTGAGAATGGCTTTTAAAAACAATGATTTCTTCCCCATTTAACAAAAAGGGCACGCTCTCCTTCTACACAAGTAACTCTTCAAAAGAGATTGTGAGAAACAGGGTCCTTTGAGTCTGTGGTTTTATAGTATAATAAGATTACTGAAGATAATTTTAAAGGACAAAGTAAAAGTATTCTCAATTTCTCTTCCACTTGAGAAGAAAAGCTCAAAACACTTTAGGAGGGACGCCTGGGTGGCTCAGTCGGTTAAGTGTCTGCCTTCAGTTCAGGTCATGATCCCAGGGTCCTGGGATCGAGCCCCACATCAGGTTCCTTGCTCAGCGGGAACCTGCTTCTCCCTCTGCCTGTGCACTCGAGTGCTCACTCTCTCTCTCTCTCTCTCTCTCTCTCTCACAGATAAATAAATAAAATCTTAAAAAACAAAACAAACAAAAAACGCTTTAGGAATGTCAGTTGTCACCATGAAAGTGACAAATGCCCACCCAGGTGACCTGAAAACACATTTGTCATTTTCTGCCTACCTGTCTCATCATGCACTGGAGAAGACCCCGCATCAGTTTCACCACGTTCTGTGGAAATAGAGTGGGATCAGTGACAAGGCCGGCTTCCCCGCTCCATGAAAACCACCTCCTCACCACATGGCCCGTAAGCCAGGGCTGCCCACAGACCTCCCTGAGAAGGCACACCCCGAGCATACACAAGCGTTCTGACTGTTGAGATTGTCTCCATGCCATCAGAAAGAAAGAAAATCCTGATGCAGTGACTTATCTCAAATAAAGGGGTTGGACCAGATGACACCTCTGGTTCTAAAACCCAGTGACTCCTCACTGGTATTTCGGCAAGACAGTTTTTATAAGCCTAGTACCCTGATGCTTAATTCTGATGTCACAATTCTTTTTTTTTTGTTATGCCAAAGATGAATTGAGTCCACCATGTTTGCCCCACAGTAATGATGCTTCACCAAGAGTCTTCTGTGACACCATCACAAGACTATTAAGTAAAGTTCTTACAAAATGCAAGTAGCCGCCAAGGTTTCTTAATAACATGTACTGCAACCAACTATTACCATTATCATTATGAATAATAACAATAGTACTATGATAATCAGATGCTCTCTCCAGGCACTGTACAAAACCCTTGACCTGGATCGGATTCTGTCTAAGTCTCGCAACAACCTTATGAGGTGGGTGTTATTATCACCTCACTTTATAGACGAGGAACGTGAGGCTGAGAGAGATGAGGCAACATTGCTAAAGTCTTCCAGCAGGCAGGGGGTGGAGCAACAACAGAGCCCACACCCAGGGATCAGACTCCAGAGTTTGAGCTCTTAGTCAATTCGTTATAATGCCTCCCACTTCCTCTGCAATTCAGACCCATCAAAAGACCGGTCTTAATCCATCCTATTAAAAACATTATAAAACTAATTCACAAGTGGCTACAGAATGGGATATTCTGTAGGTCGAAGTAGCCCGGCTGAAAGACGATCCGATCCCCCCAGGACCATGAGCGTCTCTTCTCTTGTAGAATGTACGTGGTCTGCAGCGGAGGAAAATAGTGGAAGGCCACAAAAGTTAATTACCAGAGAAAAATCTGGAATGAATCATTCTTCAGATCCTTCTCCCTCTAAAATCCTAGGATTCTAGAATACAATCTCACTCTAGGACATAAACTCTTCTGAGGCAGAAAATGTTACCTCATAATAAGGTATAACTAACATTGTTATAATTAACATTTCCCACAGTGTATAGCACAAATATCTGTCAAATGACTTCCCCTCAAATAAAGTTATTTTCCATTATGAAGAAGCACGGTGATTCCCAACTGGGGGTGACATTCCCATCCCCCAGGGGTGGAGGAACATCTGGAAATGTGGGGCTGGAGGCATTTTTATTGTCACCATGATGAAGGTGGGGCTTACCGGCATTTAGTGAGTTGGGCCCAGGGAGCCTAAGTGTCCTGCAATGCGTGGCACAGTCTTACACAACGAATAACTATACTTCCTACACCCCAAGGGCGATAGCAGCCCTGCTGAAGATCACGGGAAGATCCTGTGTTATCGTCCCTAATGAAGGGCAAGATCTCTCTTTAGTTATTAGCCACACTCGACACAACAATGTGGCCTGTTCGTGCCTCACTACTGTCAGTCATAGCACAACGGATCAGTCAGCTCCAGCCTGCATCAGAAAACGCTTACAGAGGAGAGGTACAGGGTATGTGCGTGTGTGTATAGAAAGGCAAGCTTTACTTTGGTTTTGTGTCAAAGGAGGACAGGAAGTTTGATGAACATCTACATTAAATTATTATGCGGCTAAAGAATGATTCACTTACATAATAACCATCCAACTTCTTGGAGGGGCACTCAGTGCTTGTGGTAAGCATATTTTAAAACTTCCTCTTGCCTTACCTCCAAGACTTGGTGATTTTATCAGTTTACACTCAGCATGTCTCGTCAAATCCAAACAGCGCTTCCCTTGCTCCCACAGACCGGCTTCCTCTGTTAGCTTCCCTGTTGCCGTCAAGGCTGCCTGCCGCTGCTGCCCACTTTGGTTGCTGTAACAAGCACTGACTGGGCTATGAGAACTCTCCCTGGACCTGATAACCCACTGGCTGTGAGGGTCAATGAAGAACATATGAATCAAACATAAACCCCCAAGGCTCTCATGCTAAGAGAACTACAGCGCTCTATGTCAATGCTCCCTACCTCAATGCTCTCACTCAAAACACTGTGAAAATACCTCCCGTGCTCAAGCGCACGTTATTTTCTGACATACTCAGTGATGGTCAATCTTTGCTTTGGTGAGTATGTCGGTTTCTGATTTTGGAAATCAAGAAAAGGACTTCATTGTGCCATACGGTAACACAGGCATGAATACTGGACACCACCAACGTGGTTCAAAATGAAAGGAGGACTGACTATAAATTCAACTGCTTTCGATAGTCAACTGACTGACTAGAGTCAACTGACTATAAATTCAAAACAAACTGCCTTGGAGTGCTTCAGCCTAGACAGGAGTTTCTAAGGGCAACTCCAAAAATGTCTTAAGCAGTAGCAATACTGTTTGGATAAATACCCTTTCAACAGGACTACTCCAGACTACTACACTTTGGAACGTCTATTGCTGGTGTGCTGGTTTTTTAAAAACAATGACACTTTGTATATAAGTATATATAAAATTGACAGGGCACGTGTGAGAGAAACGTAGCTAGTTAGAAATTTGGATGCTCTCTTTTCCTTTTCAGAATAGTGTGATTTTGGTTGTTTTTTTAAGGAGGGGAGAAAAAAAAATCTCAAAGAGAACGACCAAGGAAACCACCTAAGTGCCTCCATAAAATACTCTATAGCAGAAACGGAGGCGATGCCTACACCAAACTGTTCTGTACAGCTACTTCCAGACTTTTCAGTTTAAGGAAAAGGCGCTGAGCAGCCCAGACATGGCTGCCGGTCAGCATTACCTGCTCCAGCTCGTAGGCTTTGGCCTTGTCCTCGTCACGGTCGGCATTCTTGCGGTAGGCCATGCCCAGGCCCCACACGGCCAGAATGCTGTAGATGTTATCCCGCACCCAGGCATCCTTCTGCTCATGACTGGCCGACAGCAGCCCTGTGACAGGATTCTATTAGAGAAGAGACACAAAATGACTCAGCACCACCTTCACCCAGCTCTTGGCAAACGAATGCTCACCCTCAGGGGGCAAAATGAAGGCTGGGGCGAGGAGCAGAAATCGGAGTTCTAGTCCCTGCTCTGCCACCAACAGCATGATCTCGGGTGAGAAGGGACATCACTTTTCTGGGCTTTGGTTTCCTCATGCATATAATGGAAATATGAGACTAGAAAATCTCTAAGGAACCTTTTAACTCTGATGTTCTTATTCCTTTGCTTTCAAAACAGATCATACTGCTGTGACAAACAGAAGAAACAGCAAATGCAAAAAGCCGACAAGACTTTTACAAATCTGTGTACTGAAGGCTTTAGGTCTTCTTCTGCCTCCATGTTTCCGCACCAGTTGGTGAAGCACTGAACCTGGGAGCAAGACACCCGGATGAAAAGTCCCACTCCACCAGTCTAGCTCTGTGGGCCAGAGGAAGCCGCCTACCCTAACTGGGCCTCCACTGCCTTGTCTGTGATCCAGACACTTCATATGCCTGAAAAGAAGGCACTGAGCAAGAGAACATCGGGGGTCCTATTTAGCTACGATATTTAAAAGGGCAGCTGAGTCACTAAAAAGCCAGATGTTCACACCAAAAAAGTATACACAATATTCATAACAGCATTATTTATAATAACCCAAAAGTGGAAACAACCCAAATGCCCATCAATTGATGAATGAACAAAATGTGGTCTCTACAAACAATGAAATATTAGTCAGCAGTAAAAAGGAAAGAAGTATTAATATATGCTACAGCACACATGAGCCTTGCAAACACTATGCTAAGTAAAAAAAAAAACTGGTCACAGAGGACCACATATTGCATGATTCCGTTTATAAGAAATGTCCAGAACAGGCAAATCTGTAGAGATAGAAAGTAGATTAATGGTTGTCTAGGGCTGGGTTGGGGGTAGGATGGGAGGAAGTGGGGAGTGAGTAACTGTTAACAGGTTTCTTCCTTTCTGGGGGTGACCAAATTGTTCCAGAATTGATAGTGGTGACGATGCACAACTCTGGGAATATACTAAAAATCCTTACATTGTCTACTTTAAATAGATGAGTTACAAAAAAAAAAAATAGATGAGTTACATGATAAGTAAATTGTATTCCAATAAAGCTATTTTTCTTAAAAGCCAGTGCTAATAAACTCTGTGCCTAGAAATAAAATGGGTAAGGTAGAAAAAGAGTCACATAAAGACAAAACCTTGTTGACTTTTCCTGAAAATACGCAAAGAAATATGTACCTAATAAAATACATCTAATAAAATACAGAGCCTTGCCAGCTTGAACAAAATTAATCAAAAGGGTACTTAATTATTTACAAGAAGGCTCATGAAAAAAGTTGGGTACTTTCAAAATGATACTGCCATGGATATTAGGTGAAAAAACCTTGGCATAGTTTCAAATGGTCCCACATAAGGAATTAAATATTTGACTTTCTCCTTTAACTAACCTATGCCCTCTTCAAAAACATCTAAAACTCAACTGATACTGCCCTCAGGGGCAACAGCATTCTGTATTTTGACACCGTTCCACAGCCAACAATTACAAATCAATCATTTTAAAGTCTAGAAGTGAAGTCTAGAAATGGCTGAGTGAAGGTACAAGCCTTATTCCAACAGTGGACGACTGGAGTTTTTAAGGAAATCACTATGTACCAACAATGTCTAACATTAGCAACTCGAACTATTCTGAGGCCAGCTGGCTAATGATTCAAGGACAGCAACTCATCAGGAGATCAAGGGAAAGAAATCAGCCCCTTCCTGGCGTACCCATCAACTGTGAGTCCACTGAGACAAACAGTCTTCTAACGACACAGCAGTGACCGCTTACACACAGTGCCAAGTGTGGTTTGGATTATGAAATGTCACCGTCCTGTTAACTGAAACTTCCTTCTTTGATTGTTCAGTTTGGGCTTAACTGTTGAGGTGGATTAGTTTAGCCCCACCCAGAGCTAGAAGGTCTGAACCCCTCGTTCCACTACAGAGACACAGCCTAGGTGTTTTGGAGATCCCCACATTCAAAACTGCATACTCAAACCATGTTAACTTGGGGTGCTACTGCACTCAGTGACTAAGACTTACTGCTATGGACTGAATGTTTGTGTCTCCCCATATTCCTTTTATTTATTTTTATTTATTTTATTTATTTTTTTAGGTAGGCTCCATGCCCAGCATGAACCCCAACTCACAACCCTGAGATCAAGACCTGATCCTGATTGGGCCACCGGGGCGCCCCTGTCTCCCCATATCCCTATGTTGAACTCTAATTCCCAATGTGATGTTATTTGAAGGTGGGGCCTTTAGGAAGCAATTAGGTCATGAGGGTAGAGCCCTCACGAAGGGGACCTAATGTCCTTATATGAGGAGGCCAGAATGATAGCTTGCTCTCTCTGTCCTGTGAGGCTGCAACAAGAAGCCGCCTATCTACAACCTGGAAGAGGGCCCTCACCAGAACCTGACCACGCTGGACCCCCGATTTGGACTTCCCAGCCTCCAGAACCATGAGAAATAAATCTCTGTTGCTTAAGACCCCAGTCTGTGGTATTTGTTATGGCAGCCCGAGCTAAGACTTGCTTCTCTCTTAAAGTCTATAAAAAACACTGTATTGTGCTGGAAGATGTGGGAGGTTCCATTCTGATGTAATTCAGAACAACTGAAACGAGCACAGCCTGAGAAACAGTGTGCCGCCATGGCTGGTCTGCGGGCCCTTCCTCTAAGCCCAAGCCAATGGTCGTGCTTTGCGTGCCTCCCCTACCTGGGGGCGGCTTATGCTGCACGGCCAGCTCTCACTCGCTGTCTCCTGTGACCCCCCAATAGGTCCATCTGTTTACAGCCCTGGGGCCTTTTACTTGCATTAGCTAATTAACTGCAGGGGGAACAAAAGGCCTTCTCTGCAGATGCAAATTCTACAAACTAAACAGAAACAAGCAAAGTACAGACGACAGGAGGAAAGTGGGTAGATCTGTTCAGGCTACGCCTATGGCCTCTGATAGGATCATTTTAACCATATGCTGCTTTCCAATCTTTTAAAAATCTAATTTAATTCTATGGATACCCACACATAACCTTCAGCGTACTGTGTTTAAGAGCACAGGTTCCAGAAACAGACCGCCTGTGTGAAAAGCTCTAGCATGATGGAGCTGACCTGCGGCAAATTACTTCCCTGTCTCCATCTGCCTAAAGGGGATTAGAGCAGTACCTAGAGGTCCTAGGGCTGTTTGTGAGAATTATAGGAGTAAATTCATCTCAAGCATTTTGGACTATGTCTAGCACACATTAGTGCTCAATAACTGCTAACTATAGTAATATTTTTTACCTATTTGAACAAATTTCATTCACCTTTTCACATAATTATTTTAGGAAATCAGACGGAGACAGTGGTTAGGGGAAGAATCTACAAGTTAGCTTAATGTAACCGTCATTAGTTTTGTTAGGGGAAGAAAAGGCCTGGTGCCTTCTTTTATTTTTACAGTAAATACTGCTAGTGAATATATTTATCCCATTGATATGTTTGAGACAAAAATCCTGGCAACTCTATACCCTCTCCACCCTCGGGTCCTTGCCTTTCCTCTTCTTTGGCCCTGAATTTTGCTCATTCAAATAAATCTTCCCTGTTTATTTTACTAAACCCTCCATGTACTTCCCCTGAAAAAACAAATATCACTGACAAATTCTGTAATAAGCGCCATTACCACTCGACAACCATTTCCCGAGGTGACAGGTGTGCGGCCATGAAGGAAGCGGATGGGGCAGATTGCAGACAACAGAGCAACCAGGAGAGCCACGAGGAGTCGATGGCAGTATCCCAATGAGGTCTTAGAGGAGATGGCACAGGCCAGAGCCAGGGGGCTCAGCACCCCTGCTGCAAGGGAACTGGCAATGACATCCTTAAACTCTAGAAGAAGAGGCCCGAGACAGAGGAGCCCAACATAAATTGTGTCTCACTAAGGGCAAGGGGCCAAGAGCTGGTAATTTTGTCATTCAGGTTCAGTCATTTGTCAGCCCCGCTTACCTTGTCCACCACTTCTCCACTTCTAATTTAGAGAAAGTGCCCTTTTCGGCTCCTGTTTATGAGAGAAAGGCCTAGAATAAATTGCGCCCAGGGCTTGGCTTCTGTGCTGTGGTAACAAACACCACTAAAATCTTGGTGGCTTATACCAACGAACATTCATTTCTCCTCCATGCCTCGTGTCCAACCCTGGTCAGCTATGCTTCTGCTCTGTGTCGTCCTTCCCCTAGGAACCAGGCTACTGGAGCAGCCTATACCCACAACACTACCCAGCTCATGGCAAAGGAGAAAAAACACACAGCAAACCACAAGCTGCCTCTTCAGGCTCTAGCCAGAACTGACACATTACTTCTTCTCCTATCTCATCCGTGAAAGCAAGTCTCACGGCCATTTCTGAGTTCAACAAGGTAGAGATGTGAAATCCTCCCCTAAGGATGAGAAGCAATAACTGTGAGCAACTCTTATATGAACAATTATGCTGCCGTGATGATCTCACCCGCTAGCCACGATGGGCTGGGCCCTCCCCCACAGCCCACCCATAAGTGAATCTGAAGCAATCGGAGATTTATATGGTAATGAACCACTTGCATTTTGCTTTTTGGCTTATAAGGTATCATATAAGATGAAATTCCTACTTTTTAGGATGGGGGCAAAGGAAAAAGGAATTGAGATACTAATCAGACAAAATAGACTTCATAGCAAAGAATATTACCAGGGATACAGAGAAATGTTATGAAAATGATACGGTCAGCTCACCATGAAGACATGACAATCCTAAATGTGTCTGTACCTAAAAAGAAGCTAAGGGATACATACATAGTGGCTAGAATAGAGAGTCCAGAAATAGATACAAATATGACACATTGATTTTTGATAAAAGTCTAAAGACAAACAGGGAAAGGACCGCCTTTCTTTTTTTTTTTTTTTTGAATGATTTTATTTTTACATAATCTCTACACTCAACATGGGGCTCGAACTTACAACCCTGAGATCAAGAGTTGCATGCTCTACTGACTGAGCAAACCAGGTGCCCCGAAAGGAAAGCCTTTTTATAAATGGTGTTGGAACACAGAAATACAAAGGGTAAATAAGAGAATATTATGAAAAATTATATGCCAATAAATTGGATAACCAAGAAGAAATCAATAAATTCCTAGAAGCACACAACTTTCCAAAACTGAATCACACAAATAGAAAGATACACCATACTCATGGATTGGAAGAATTATTAAGTTAATTAAATTAATTGTTAAAATGCCCATACTACCTAAAGCAATCTACAGATTCAATGCAATCCCTATCCAAATACCAATAGCACTTGGGGGTGCCTGGGGGGCTCAGTCGATTGAGCGTCCAGCTCTTGGTTTCGGCCCAGGTCACGATCTCATGTATCATGAGATTGAATCCGCATTGGGCTCCCTTCTCAGCAGGAAGTCTGCTTGAATATTCTCTCCCTCTGCCCTTACCCCACTTGTGCTCTCTCTTGCTCTCTCTCAAATAAATCTTTTTAAAAAATACCAATACCATTTTTCACAAAGCTAGAACAAAAAATCCTAAAATTTCTATAGCACCACAAAAGACCCCAAAGAGCCAAAGCAATCTTGAGAAAGAAGAACAAAGCTGGAGGTATCACAACCCCAGATTTCAAGATATACTACGAAGCTACAGTAATGAAAACAGTATGGTACTGGCACAAAAACAGACACATCAATATAACAGAATGGAGAATCCAGAAATAAACCCATGATTTTATAGTCAATTAATCTACAACAAAGGAGACAAGGATATACAATGCAGAAAAGACAGTCTCTTCAATAAATGGTGCTGGGAAAACTGGACAGCTACATGCAAAAGAATAAAAGTGGGCCACTTTTTTACACCATACACAAAAACTAGCTTGAAATAGATTAAAGACTTACAAGACCTGAAACCATAAAACTCCTAAAATAAAACATAGTCTGTAATCACGTGGACACTGACCTTAGCAACATATTTATGGACAGGTCTCCTCAGGCAAGGGAAACAAAAACAAAAATGAACTATTGGGACTACACCAAAATACAAAGCTTTTGCAGTGAAAGAAATCATCAAGAAAATAAAACGGCAACTTACTGAATGGGAGAACATATCTGCAAATAATGTATCCAATAAGGGGTTTATATCCAAAAGATATAGAGAATTTATACAACTCAATAACAAAAAAGAAATAATCTGATTTAAAAATGGGCAGAAGATCTGAATAGACATTTTTCCAAAGAAGACATACAAATGGCCAACAGACACATGAAAAGATGCTCAACACCACTAATCACCAGGGAAATACAAATCAAAACCACAGTGAGATCACCTTACACCTGTTAGAATGGCTAGTATGAAAAAGACAAGAAATGACAAGTGTTCACAAGGATGTGGAGAAAAGGGAACACCTGTGCACCATCGGTGGGAATGTAAATTGGTGCAGCCACTGTGGAAAACAGTATTGAGGTTCTTCAAAAAATTAAAAATAGAAATACCCTATGATCCAGTAATTCCACTACTGGGTATTTACCCAAAGAAAATGAAAACACTTAATAAAAAAGGTATCTACACTTCCATGTTTACTGCAGCATTATCTACAACAGCCAAGACATGGACGCAATCCAAGTGTCCACTGATAAGTCAATGGATAAAGAAGATGTGGTGTACAGACGTACACTGGAATACTACTCACCCATAAAAAATGATACTGTGCCATTTGTGACAACATGGCTGGACCTAGAGGGTATTATGCTAAATGAAGGCAGAGAGAGAAAGACAAATACCATATGATTTCACTTATATGTGGAATCTAAAAAACAAAAATAGAAATAGATTCATAAATACAAACAACAAATTGGTGGTTGCCAGAGGGGCGGGGGCGGGGGTGGTGGGAGGATGAGTGAAACAGGTGGTGGGGATTAAGAGGTACAAACTTCCAGTTATAAAATAAATAAGTCACAGGGGTGAAAAATACAGCATAGGAAATACAGTCAGCAATATTGTAAAAAATGTTGTATGGCATCAGATGGTAACTACACTTATTGTGGTGAGCATTTCGTAATGTACATAATTGTTGAATCATTATACTGTACACCTGAAACTAACATAATATTGTATGTCAACAAATACTCAAATATGACAGCCACTCAAGGAAGGAATGAAAATAATAAAAAGATATGTTAGGTGAGTAAACAAAAACAGTCACCCTCAGATGTCAAAATAGTTGTTAACATGGTTATAAAACAAAGCAAATACCAAAAGTAATGAGTAAAATAAAAGATACATAATGGAAAAAAATTTAATAAATAGTGTTGGAACAAGTGGACATCCATGTGCAAGAATATGAATCTCAATCTAAACCTCACACCTCATACAAAAGTTAACTTGAATCACAGATCTAAATGTTAAATGGAAATATACAAAACTTTTATAAGTAAACATAGAAGAAAAACCTTCACGACTTACAGTCAGGCAGAATTAGCTATGGAACTAAAAACACAATCCACAGAGGAAAAACTAATAAATTGGACTTTAGCAAAAGTAAAAACTTCTGCTCTGTGAAGGACAATGTTAAGAGATCAAAAGACAAGCTACAGACTAGGAGAAACTACTTGCAAGTTGCATACTCAACAAGAGAACTATATCCAGAATATATGGAGAACTCTCAAAACGCAACAGTAAGAAAACAAACAACCTAATTTAAAAATTGGTAAAAACAAACAAAAAAACTTGGACGTTTCGCCAAAGATATATGATTGACAGATAAGTACATAAAAAGCTCAACATCATTAGATATTAAGTAAATGCATATTAAAACCACTATGAGATACCACTACACACCTACTAAGATGGCTAAAATTAAAAACACTGCCAATACTGAGCGTTGACAGAAACCCCATACATCGCTGGTGGGAATGCAAAATGGTGCTGCCACTCTAGAAAACAGTTTGACCATTTCTAATAAACTTGAACACTTATCCTACAACCCAGCAATCCTGCTCCTGAATATTTACCCCAGAGAAATAGAAAACTCTACACGCATGTTTAAGGCAGCTCAATTCTTAACTACCAAAAACTGCAAACTCGAATATCCTTCAATAGCAAATGGATAAACACACCATGATATGTCCTTATAATGAATACTACTCAGCAGCGAAAAAGAACAAACTCTTGACACACAGCAACCTGGATGAATCTCTTAGGCCTCCAGCTAAGTAAAAGAAGCCACTCTTAAAGGTTACATACCACACGATTCCACTTACATGGCATTCTCCAAAAGACAAAGCTACAGTGATGGAGAACTCATCAGTGTTTTGCAGGGCTTAGGGGTGAGGAGAGGGTGTGACAGAGGGATAGCAGGAAGGAGATTTTGGGGGGTTGAAGGGGCTGCTTTGTATCTTGATTATGGTTATGGTTACATGACCCTACATGTTTTAAAATTCATGGAACTGTACACTAAATATATAAAAAAGGAAATGTGATTTCTAGCACATTCTTTTTAAAAAAAGTTTTACTGAGATATAATTCACATAACATACACTTTACCCATTTACCAGATACAATTCAATGGTTTTTGCTATAGTCACATACTAACAGAAACATCACAGTTAATTTTAGAATATTTTCATCACTCCCAAAAGAAACCCCACACCCACTAAAAGTCATTCCACATCTGTCCCTAACCCTCAATCCCCCAGGCCTAGGCAACCACTAATCTACTTTCTGTCCGTATAGATTTGCCTGTTCTGGACATTTTGTATAAATGGACTCGTACCATATGTGATCTTTTATATGCCTGGCTTCTTTCAAGTAGCATGATGTGTCCAAGGTCTGTCAATGTCATAGATGTATCAGTACTTCATCCCTTCTTATTGCAAATAATATTCCATTGTATCGACAGAGTACATTTTGTGTTCCCACTCATTAGTTGATGAACATTTTGGTTGTTTCCACTTTAGGGATATTATAAATAATGCTGCTATGAACATTCATTCATAAGTTTTTGTATGGACGTGTGTTTTCAGTTCTCTTGGGTATATACCTAGGAGGGGAATTTCTGGGCTATATGGCAACTCGAAGTGCAATGTTTTGAGGAACTGCAAAACTTTTCCAAAGAGGCTACACCACTTTAAATTTCCACTGGCAATGTACGAGGGTTCCAATATCTCCACATCCTTGTTAAAATGTATCTGTTAAATGAAACAAGATGAAACCAGCGAGGGAGACAAAGCATAGGAGACTCTTAATCTCAGGAAACAAACTGAGGGTTGCTGGAGGGGAGAGGGGTGGGAGAATGGGGTGTCTGTGTGATGAACATTGGGGAGGGTATATGTTGTGGTGAGCGCTGTGTATTGTGTAAGACTGATGAATCACAGACCTGTACCCCTGAAACAAATACATTATATGTTAATAATAATAAAATTAATCTTTCTCATTGCATCGATCCTAGTAGGTGTGAAATGGTATCTCAATTGTGGTTTTGATCTGCATTTCCTTGACAGTTTGTGATTCGAGCATCTTTTCATGTGCTTATTGGTCATTCGTATATCACCTTTGGAGAAATGTCTACTCAGATCCTTTGCCAATTTTTAAATTGAGTTATTCATCTTTTAATATTGAATTTTAAGAGTTCTTTATGTATTCTTGAAACAAGTCTCAACATATATGTGATTTGCAATTTTCTCCCATTCTGTGGGTTGTCTTTTCACTTTAATGCTATGGTTTGCAGTGCAACAGCTACTTTTTTATAAAGCCCAATTTATCTTTTTTTTTTTCTTATGTTGCTTGTGCTCTTGTTATTGTACTAAGGAGTCTTTGCTTCCCCTACAGTCAGGAAGATTATTCCTGCATTTTCTTGTAAGGGTTTTGTAGTTTTAGCTCTTACACTTAGGTTTATGATCCATTTTGAGTTAATTTTTGTATATGGTACAAGGAAGGGGTTCCTTCATTGCTTTGCATGTGGATATCTAATTGTCCCAGTACCCTTTATTGAAAAGAGTATTCTTTCTCCATTTAACTGTCTGGCACCCTTGTAGAAAATCACCTGACCATAAATGTGGTGGTTTATTTCTAAACTCTCAATTCTGTTCCCTTTTGTTCCATTGATCTGTACGTCTACAGCCTCAGGCCAGCACCACACTGTCTTCATTACTGTTAGCTTTCTAGTAAGTTTTGAAATCAGGAAGTGTGAGCCTTTCAACTTTGTTATTCTTTTTCAAGATTTTGGATCCCTTGTATTTCCAAACGAATTTTAGGATCAGCTTGTCAATTTATGCAAAAAAGTGCCTGAGATTTTGATAGCATTGCATTGAATCTGTAGATCAGTTTGGAGAGTACTGCCATCTCAATTATATTGTCTTCCAATCCATGAACATGGGATATCTTCCTGGAACAATCTTAAGAATTGTTCCTATGCTTTAAGCTTCCTAAGGGCAAAGTCTGTCTTTTTTGTTCACCTCTCTAACTAAAGGTCCTACTTAGATAAATAAATGAATGAATGTACAGTAAAGATTATATTTTTACTGATTTATAGCCTAAAATATCTTTTCAAAGATAGTTAAGACTGTAGATATTATCTATTTATATACATTTGTATTATGCATAGCTAATGTAAGTAATTTTCCTCTTAAGAAAGCTTGTTTGATTATTACACACATTCTTCTGTTTAGTCTTTCTTTAGGAAACTGAAGAAGCAACTCAGCTATGCACAGCAGGAAATTTGGTAATGATTCAAACAGAAAGTAAAGCCTTATATTTGCTTTAAAAGTAGGAAAGTGGGTAAAATAGGGGAGCTCCTTCAAGCATAGGAAATAGCTTATTGCTAGACTCACAGATGAAATGGGTAAAACTAAGAATACTAACCTCACAGGATAGAGGTGAAGTTAAGGCGGCAGAAGTCAGGGCAGTGAATTTCAGTGGGGAAAGGGGTACAGTGGTGGAGGGTGACCAGAGAAAATAGTATACTTGACTCCCTAGGGTGGTGTGTGTGTAGTTTAAAAAACATACTCAACATTTTAATTATCTACCCGAAAAATGAAAAAGATATAAGCTAAAGCCTTCATACAAACTCAAGAAAGAACACCTACACAATCTTCTTGGCTGGTGGCAGTACAAAGATGACTCTCAGAGCAAGCAGGAGATGGAGCAGATTTTAACAGTAGAGAGCAGAGATATTGAAATGGTGATATCCACTGCTCCTTAGAGGGTATGTGTGGGGAACAGGAATGGGAGGTAAGAGCTGCAAAGTGGATGCTGAGCCAATACTGGAACAGCAGAATGCTTACAGACTTGGACAGTAGGTCGAACCAAACTAGACAGAATTAAACAAGAATTTATTTATTAGGCTCATATGTTTAATAAATGTTTGCCGAACTAATTTTACTAGCCAACACTTCCACACATTTCAGTTGACTCAGTTCCCTTCACACATACATTCCCACCCCCAGGGCCACAACACATCTTTAAACAGAACTTTTCTCTTTTTTCCAAATCACCCCCTTCTCCCTAACCCCAGCAGCTATCCTGTGGCCCTGCCATATCTGGTCCCAACACTTAGGTACAAGAAATTTCAATTGTACAACACTGATTGCAAGGTGTGTGTGTGTGGTTTTTTTTTTTTTTAAGATTTATTTATTTATTTGAGGGGGGAGAAGGAGTGGGGGAGAGAGAGAGCACAAGCGTATAAGCAGGGGGTTGAAGCAGGGGAGAGGGAGAAGCAGACTCCCCACTGAGCAGGGAAATCATTGCAGGACCTGGGATCATGACCTGAGCCAAAGGTAGACACTTAACCGACCAAGCCACCCAGGCACCCAAAATATATATTTCTTAATATAAATGACATCACAACTATATTCTTTTGTGTCTGGCTTTTGCTCAGTGTTTTGGTTGTGAGATTCAGAATCCTGGGATCAAGCCCTGCATGGGGCTCTCTGCTCAGTAGGGAGTCTACTTCTCCCTCTCCTTCAGCCTCCTCCCCGCTGTTTATGCTCTGTCTCTCTCTCTGTCAAATAAATAAAATCTTTAAAAAAAAAAAATACGGGTTCCTTCCAATCCATCCTCCACAAAGGAAGCCTCAAGACTTCACCGCCCTGCTCAGAATTCTCAAATCCTATATAACAAAATCTGAGTCCTTAGATCGCCGTACAAGGTTCAGCAGGTGCACATCCAGCCGCATCACCTGACACACACACCCTCCTCAGCCCCTGCCCCAAAACCTCAACTCAAGTTTCCTGCACAGGCTCTGCTCTCGCACTTCCGAGCCTGTGTGCCTGTAGTGCCCTCGTGGCAAATGCCTCTCCACACGCTTGCTCCTCTGTGAAGCTTCCCCTGGCTTCCTTTCTCCTATACTCCAGGATACAGAGGTCAGAGGCCTCCAGCTGACCCTTACCCTCCGCCCTTTCTCCTTTAGATTAAGAACACCTAAGTACACTCACTGCCTTGCTCAGCTCCCAGGGAGGAACGTACAACTCAATCGACCAAATGACATACCTACAAGATAGACTAGGACAAATGTTGAAAATAGAGGATTACTCACCATCACCTCCCTCCACCCCCATGTTGGTAAAGCAAAAAACAAAGTGGAAAATTCTATTATAAAAACTCCAAAAACTGGTTAAATTCATTTGTTGTGCTGAAATTTTATTCTAGCAGCTACCACTTAAAGTATTAAAGGGGATGGGGAAGGGCAATGCCTTGAACTTGAGTTGTTTTTTTTTAAGATTTTATTTAGGGTGCCTGGGTGGCTCACTCGGTTGAGCATCTGCCTTCAGCTTGGGTCATGATCCCAAGGTCCTGGGATCGAGCCCCAAGTTGGGCTCCCAGCGCAGTGGGGAGCCTGCTTCTCCCTCTCATGCTCCCCCTGCTTGTGCTCTCTCGCTCTGTCAAATAAATAAATAAAATCTTAAAAAAAAGAAAAAAAAAAAGATCCCAGAACTCCAGGATCATGACCTAAGCCAAAGGCAGACACCTAACCGACTGAGCCACCCAGGCACCCCTAGCCTTTGTTTTAAAATGATTACACCTGGGGTGCCTGGCTGGCTCAGTCAGTACAGCATGACTCAATCTCCCAGTTGTGAGTTCAAGCCCCACATCAGGTGGGGAACCTACTTAAAATAAAAATTTTTTTAATGTTAAAAAAATTAAACAATTACATCTGTAATCTCAACTAGGGGCTATGTGAGTAACACTTTCTTTTTCTATTAGTTTAAAAGATAGGCTTTGTATTATTTGATATGTAACCCTTGGGCATTCAGAGAATGCTGTTGAAGACTTCAGCTCCAACATGCAGCAGCCTTACGTCTTTTACCTAAGCAGATCACAGGTGTACAACTTTCACTTTCGAATGATGTCTTTTGCTAAACTCCTGCTTATCCGATTTTCCCCCTCTGGATTTATAAATAATGCACAAATTACAAGGTGCCCTGGGCCTAGGTGTTTGCACCATCTCATATGACTGAAGGATGGCTTACAGCGAAATAAAGTGGGTCAGGAGGAAAGTACTGCAGGTATCCACTCCAGTCCAGCTGTGTTCCAGCTTCACCCCAGGACCCAGCGCTCACCTTTCACTTTTGAAACTTACAGAAACTATGTGGGCCCCTTAGCTACCATCAAACATACAAATGACTTCACCACTCTCTTAAGACATTTTATCTCTTTGCCTCTCTCGCCAATCCCTGTTGCAAGGTGGGGGATTACTGAGATGTTTGCCCTTAGCCTGGGGTTGTGAAAACCGACAGAACACAAACTCAGTGGGGTTGCTAGGATCCTCTGGCCAGCACCTCAAGTCTGAGGGATTACTGACAGCCGCACTAGTAATGTCTCCCCCAAACAGGAGAGCTGTGGGCATCACTATTTATTTTCAACTCTAAGACTGTCTTTTACTCTATTAGGTTCAGGGTCAGAGCACGGAAGGACCACACATGTCACTCCGAATCCGGACTGTCACTAGGAGATCTACTAAGAGTCCACCGATGGGCTTTGGTGGGGGTGGGGGTGGGGGTGGGGGTGGGGAGGGAGGTGAGACTCCTGGAATTTCGGTGTGAGCATTTTTCTCGGGAGACAATAAAACACTCAGCTTTCATCAAATTCTCAAATGGGTCTGTAACTCATTTGATTAAGAACCACTACTCTACGTGTATCTTACGAATATAAATTATGTTCTCCCTATCCACTGTAAGGCAGATGTGATATTGATTTCACTCTGTGACTTTTACTAATAGAGTGAAATCAACATCACATCTGCCTCACAGTATTTAAAGAAAGGGCTTATTAAAGTTTCACTATTTTAACAGACAAAAATACAAGTTTATTTGGTGTTCACAGCAATCTGGTGTATCTAAAGTATTTCTCTCCACTGCTCTGGCCTGTTTCCAACAAGACACAGTGCTTATCACAGCGCTGTCAGCTCACCAGAAGGATGACCTTGTAAAAGGTCCCCTCAACTCTCTTGGCTGAATTCTTTAACTGTAAAAGGAAATGAGGTGACCTAACCAGACGATCTGTTGGATCCCTGCAAAACTTGAAACAATTCTAAATCTCTCCCTTGTATGGCTTATTACAGTCCTCTATTTGTAAGTAGAAGATTCAAGGACTTTTTTCATTCAATTACTCAAATGTTTCTATCTGGCACTAAAATATTTAAAAGCTGTCCTGAGACGGGCAGAGCAAAAGCCCTCCTCCTGGCACCTAAAAGAGTTGAAGTAGAAGGTGGCAAAAGGCAGGGCACTGAAGTGTATCAGGAAGGAAAAAATGTTATCGTTTCAGCGCTTGCCTTCTCCAATCAACACACAGAGCAGACAACCATCTCTCAGCCACAAAAGGGCTCAGGGATCCTAAGGGGTCTGGGGACCACACTCCTGAGAACTGCTACACTACTTCAAAGCTGGAATGTATTTTTCCTGTCCATGCGTTTAAATCCTTACAAGTGGGTGTCTCCAAGCAAGGAAGAATATTATTTGGGGTGTTTTTAAAGTTCTATGCACTTCAGGACGCCTGGGTGGCTCAGTTGGTTAAGCGTCTGCCTTCGGCTCGGGTCATGATCTCAGGGTCCTGGGATCAAGCTCTGCGTAGGGCTCCCTGCTCAGTGGGGAGCCTGCTTCTCCCTCTTCCTCTGCCTCTCCCCTTGCTCGTGTGCTTTCTCTCTGTGTCAAATAAATAAATAAAATCTTTAAAATAAATAAATAAAATTCTACACATTTAGTAGCATACTGTACTTATTCTTCTATAACTTGCTTTTTTCTCTCAACGTTAAATTTCTGAGTGCTATCCAATTTGATACATGTAAGTCTAGGTCACTCATTTTAACTGCTATATAGTATTCATTGTGTGGTCAGATCTCTATTTGTCCATTCCCGAAGTGATGAACATTTCCATTGTTTCTAATTTTTCTCTTTTACAAACAAATGTCCTTGTACTTGTCTCCTTGGGTAATGGGTAAGAGCACATCATTAGTATATATAACTACATAGAAACCTCCTGGGTCATACGGTACGCAGAGCTTCAGCTTCACCACTATCTCCCAATTGTTTTCCAAGGTGACTGTACCAGTTAATAGTCTGTAACTTACATTCTATGGCACAGACTACTAGCTAATCACTAATTGAATTTCATTTTCTTCTTAGACCTTCAGCTACACTACATTTCCCATCCTCCCTTGCAGTCAGATGTGACCATGTGTTTGAGTTCTAGCCAAAGGATGTGAATGAAAGTGAAGTACCCAATTTCCATGCCTGGGCCATAAAACTCTCCCATAAACAATCTTCTGTACTCTTTCCTGCTCCATCAGCTGGATGTCGACATCCAGGGTGATCTCAGAAGCTGCACACCGAAGATGGCAGAGCCACTGGTAGCCCAGATCCCTAGATGACACCTTTATTGACCTGGACCCACACACTGCTGTTGTAGGCGTGAGAAATAAACTTGTGTGTTTATTCAAGGAAATTTTGGACTTAGTCACAGCAGTTAGCCTTCTTAACTAATACCTCTTCCCATGAATAGTTTGTGAGATCTGCCTCTTTTCTATAACCTCGTCAACACTTAGAATTATGCTTTGAAACTGCTGCCCAGTTGTCAGTCTGAATTCATTGTTTTGATCTGCTTTACTTTCTCGGGTTACTAGTGAGGTTAAGCCATCATTTTACATGCTTATGAACTTCCTCATCTGTGGACTGCTTGTTTATATTGTAGAATACAATCACAGAAATATAACATATAAAATTACTATAAATGAGAAAGGGAGTCACCTAACGGGAAACAATGAAGTAGGACACTTGGACTGAAACTGTTCCTTGGTTACCCTGGCACTTCTCTTTGCTATGAAGAGAAGCAATGAAAAGAGAATATTTACAAACCCAGAAGCTAAACAATGACATCACCTGCTATCTAATCAAACAGAAACAAACTCTCCAGTAAAATTGAAACTTAAATCCAATCAACTGTAAGTGGGGTTTCTCCAAAGACTCTTAGGATTAAGCTTCTGTATTTGCCATTTATTTATCACCCCAAAACTTACTCTAAAAAGTAAGAACCTAGTTACAGGAGTTTTGGGTTTTCTATGGTATTTATTTCTCCAAATATTCTCTATCCTGCTCATTTTTTTTTTCAGGTCTTTTATGCGGGTCACAATTACAATGCAGAATAGAAGGAGTGATAGCGGCGACCTTGAGGTCCCTGACTTTAAAGATACTGTTTCTGATCTTTTGACAATACATTAGTTATGTTTGTAGATTTTTTAAAAAAGATTTATTGATTTATTTGAGAGAGAGAGAGAGAGAGAGTCAGCGAGGGAGGGAGAGTCCCAAGCGGACCCCATGCTGAGCATGGAACCCCACAAGCGGCTCAATCTCACAACTCTGAGATCATGACCCAAGCCAAAACCAAGAGTCGGACGCTTAACTAACTGCAGCACCCAGGCACCCCGTTTGTAGATTTTTTTTTTAAACATTATCCTTTATCAAGGTAATGCAACTCCCTAGAATGCCTAGTTTGCTAAGAGGTGTTTTTAAAAAATCATTCTAGATGCTGAATTTTATCAAATGCTTTTCTACACCTATTGAGATGATCACACTATTTTCTCCTTTATTAACGTGATAAATTGCATTAGATTTTCTTATAGCAAATTTCCTTGTATTCCTGGGTAAACTCCATTTGATTATGATGCATTTTTTTAGACATTGCTGGATTCATTTTATTAGCATTTTACTTCATATTTCACATCAATATTCGTAAGTAAATTTCCTCCACAAATATTATTTCTCATTATATCTTGTTTGCCTATGGTTATCTTGGCCATATAAAAGCAGTTAAGAGTTATCCCTCTTTATCTTTTATCTGAAACAGTTTAAGATAAGGGTTATCTGTTAATCTTTTAAAACACCCCCCCCCCCACTCCACTGTATTCACTGGGCAAAGCCCCAGCTCTGGTTAAATCTGACTCTTTGCCAGCACGCCTGGGTGGCTCAGTCGTTGAGCATCTGCCTTTGGCTTGGGTCCTGATCCCGGTGTTCTGGGATGGAGCCCAGCATCCAGTTCCCTGCTCAGCAGGAAGCCTGCTTCTCCCTCTTCTGCTCCCACTCCCCCTGCTTGTGTTCCCTCTCGTGCTGCCTCTCTGTCAAATAAATAAATAAATCTTTTTAAAAAAATCTGACTCTTTGCCTACTCTGGGGGTGCACCTGTGCAGCTACCTGGGGCTGGAGAAAAACAGTCATGCTGATGGACCTCACTGGAAATTACTGGCCCCCAGTGCTGTCCAAGAATCATATTAGAAATCTTTGGTTTCTTTTAGAAAGAAGGACTATTGTATACCACTCCTCTCTCTTTAAAACTCCAGTAACTCCTATCTGTACTCTCAGCTGATGACTGTGCCTTACGTTTCACTGAAAAAGTAGAAATAATCAAAAGAGAACATGGCGCCCATGTACCCAGCTTTCCTTCTCGTTTGGATGGATAAACTATCTGTGCTCCTCTTTAAAGTCACGTACCACATGCGTGCACGCTACACTCCATCCCTCTCACTCAAGGACTTCGCTCCAATGACTCTCACGCCGCCTCTCCTCAGTCTTCCTTGGCAGCTGCTCCTGATCTTCTGGATCTCTCCATTTTTTTAAAGCTCCTCTTTGAACATTATCTTTTCTCTGTCTACACTCACTCCTGTGATCTCATCCAGCCTCATGACCTTTTAAATACCACATATATACCAATATAACTCCCAGATTTTTCTCTCCAGCTCAGACCTCTCCCTTACTTCAAGACTCATATATTCAATTGCCTACTTACCGTTTCTACTTGGATGCCTCATGGGCACCTCAAACTTAATAAAAACTCCTTATCTTTCTCCCCAAATTTGTTCCTCCACAATCTTCCCCATCTCAGCAAATGGCAATTCCATCCTACCAGGTGCTCAAGCCAAAATCCTGGAGTCATTCTTGACTTCTCTTTTTTCCACACACCTTATACCCAATCCACCAGTAAATCCTGTTGTCCCTACAAAACTTCCCCCGAATTCCACCACTCCCAGCAGTGTCCACTGCAACCACCCTTGTCTGAGCCACCAAGCTCTCGCTGCAGAAGCTTCCTAATTGGTCACCCCGCGTTGCTTCGTGACCCCTTACAGACAAAATTCTATGCAGCTGATGGAGTGATTCTTTTCCAACATTATTCAGATGTCACTCATTTGCTCAAAACCCTTCCATGGCTTCCCTTCCCACTGAGAATAAAAGCCAAATTCCTTCACCTTCGAAGATGAATGAGTAAATAAACCTCTGAATGTTCCTTGTTCCTTGTCTGTAAACCCACCTTGGACTAAGATTTTTTTGTGACTCAGTCTATTTCTTCAATAGTTACAGGTCGAATTAGGATTTAATTTTTTCTTAACACTGCTAACATTAATCTAGAAAACTGTCCAGTTAACATTTCCAAATGTACTGCCAAAAAGTACTGATGGTATTTTTCCATTTTCTCCTAATATTGCTTATTTGTCCCTCCTCCCCGGCTCCCATCAGCCCTTCCAGAAGTTTACCTATTTGTTAGTCTTTTCTAAAAAACAGCTTTTGGGGCACCTGGGTGGCTCAGTCGGTTGGTCAGCTGCCTTCAGCTTGGGTCATGATCCCAGAAACCTGGGATTGGGACCCACATTGGGCTCCCTGCTCAGCAGGGAGTCTGCTTCTCCCTCTACCCCTCCCCCTGCTCATACTCACGCTTGCTCTCTCAAATAAGTAAATAAAATCTTTAAAAATAAATAAATAACAGCTTTTGGTTTTGTCAATCCTTATTGTGCTATCTTATGCTAATTTTTGCTCCTGTATTATTTCCTTTCTTCTGTTTTCTTGGCTACACTCTTACCCTTTTCTCAATGAGTTCATTAATTTTCAAATCTTTCTTCTTTTCTAATATTTATTTCAGAATATAAATTTCAAATCCCACTTTAGCTGCAGCTCATTTGTATTTGGAATGCTTGTGTTGTCATTCGGTTCTAGATATTTCATAATTTCCACTGTAATTTCTTCTTAGAGATACACACACATCCATGACATATATATCCATGATCTATTTAGATGTATTTAGAAGTGGGCTTAGTAAGATTCCAAACATACTTGGAGGAGATTTAGCAGCTGTTTGTTATTGCTAACTTTCTTGCATTTTGGCAAAAACTCCAGTGTTCATAAAGTTGATTCTTCAGTATGTTTGAGACTTTCTTTATACCCTAATTTGTCATCAATTTTTGAAAGACTTTGCAAGGTTGAAACAAATACGTATTTTCTATTGGTGGGGTGCACAGTTCTATGTATGTACACTTGATTGAGTTTGTTTCTTACGGTGCTCAAATTTTCTATGTCCTAATTATTTCTCTGCTTATTCTATTAGTATCTTAGGGGAGTACAAAAGTTCTTAGTATGATTATGGATTTGTTAACTTCTACAGTTAGGTCAAATTTTGCTTCATACATTTGGAAACTGTTGTACTCTGCTGATTTAAAATTGCTTTATTTGTTTGGTGAATTATCCTTTTATCATTTAGTAATAACATTTTTTTATCCGTAATAATGAATTTTTTTTTAATTTCAAGATCTAAAAAAATTTTTTAAATAAATAAACTTCAAGATCTACTGCTTGACATTAGTATGCTCACACCAATTTCTTCTTGCTCAGAATCTGCCTATATATCTTGTCTAACTAAACTACTTTCAACCTTTGGGGGCGCCTGGGTGGCTCAGCCAGTTAACTGTCCAACTCCTGATTTCCGCCCAGGTCATGATCTCAGGGTGGTGAGATCGAGCCCCACCACAGGCTCCACACTCAGTGGGGAGTCTGCGTGGGATTCTCTCCCTCAGCCCCGACCCCTGCTTGCTCGCTCGCTCTCTAAATAAATAAATAAATCTTTTAAAAAAAATAAACTACTTCCAACCTTTGAGTATTCTGTTTAAGGTTGTATCTCTCGCTTAAAAGAAAAAAAAA
>NW_024423319.1:109834218-109925453 GCF_017311325.1 Ursus maritimus | reverse complement strand
AGAGAGAGAGAGAGAGAGAGAGATTGAGCCTGATGCAGGGCTCAATTTCACGACCCAGAGATTATGATCTGAGCTGAAACCAAGACTCCACTGCTTAACCAACTGAGCCACTCAGCTGGCCCAGGTTGTGTCTCTTATCAACCACATATATCTTAGGGTGCCTGGGTGGCTCAGTTGGTTAAGTGTCAGCCTTTGGCTCAGGTCATGATCTCAGGGTCCTGGGATGGAGCCCCATGTCCGGCTCCCTGCTCAGTGGAGAGTGGGCTTCTCCCTCTCCTTCTGCCCCCACTCGTGCACAAGCTCTCTAACAATTAAAATTTATAAAAACCACATAGCTTTTAAAAATGTTTTTAATAATTTCTATTACCTGGCTAATTTAAGCATTTACATTTATTGTGATTACTAACATAAATGGACTTATTTGCATCTCCTTGTTGTACCCTTTGCTTACTTTTTTTTTTTTCCCTCTCTCCCTAAGCACTTTTTTCCTTCCTTCTCTAGCAGTGATAAAATTTTCTTTATTCCTCCACTGTTTTAAAAGTTATATATTCCTGGGTAGGGGGAGGATGAAATAGGTGATAGGGATTAGGGAGTGCACTTGTCACGGTGAGCACCAGGTGATGTGTAGAAGCGTTGTATCACTGTATTGTACACCTGAAACTAACATAATACTGTAAAAAAAAAAAAGTTATGCTTAAAATTTTTTTAAAGCTATATATGCCCTTCGTGTTCAAGCATTACATATAAATTCTTGATTTAAATATATAATACCTCTCCCCTCAACGTGCTAAAGGCCTAAGAATGCTTTAACCCACCTCCCATTCTCCTTCCATGTTATTTCACAGTATTTAATTATATCTTTTTTAAACTTGCCCTAAATCAGTCTTTATTATTACTATTTGTTCCCTACTCCATGTTTTAATTATCCCATCCTTTTCATTTTAAATTCCATTGCCACTAAACAAGCAATATTTACTTACTTACTGTTCTGGTGTCTTTATTATCTGTTTTTTATACCAAATAATCTTTAGTTACAATTACTGCCTTGATCACCATTTCTGATCCATATTCTCTTATCGCTACTTTGTACTTCACACTTTTATGAGCTTTCAAACAGAACTGACATTCAAAAAATGTACAAAGTTAGTATTATCTGGACCAAAGTAAATCTAGGAATTTTTTTTTCAGTCAATAATTATTTGAAGGTAATCCATGGAGTGTATAATTATATTCTCTGTACACGCAAAATCATATCTGCAAAAGGACCCTTTTGTAAACATAGCTCTTTTCGTCTTTGCCTTAAAAATTTAAGTAATATTTAGTAGCAAATATATTTGGCAAGTGACTAATGGAAAAAGTTCTCTTGCACAGATATAAGAAAAGGAACTGACACGCTATTGTCTCTAACTGAAGAATAATTATGAGTTTGACATATTTAAGACTGAACGATTTCTAACAAGTGAAATCAATTTAAAAAGCAAATCAGGGGCACCTGGGTGGCTCATTCAGTTAAGCGTCTGACTTTGGCTCCGGTCAAGATCTCAGGGTCCTGGGATCGAGCCCCTCCTGCTCCGCAGGGAGTCTGTTTCTCCCTTTCCCTCTGCCCCTCTCCCCGCTCATGCCCCTCGTGCTCATGCTCCCTCTCCCTCCCTCCTGCTCTTGCTCTCAAATAAACAAATAATCTTTAAAAAAATAAAAATAAAAAGCAAATCAGAAACAGTTCAGAGCTTGTACCAGCTGACACTGAAAAATACCTCATAAACATCTGCATACATCTACAGGAGATGGGGAGACACAGCATAAATTTTAGAAATCACTAGTCCAGCTCATTCACTTTTTTATGGTAGAATATGCATAAAATTGCCCATTCATTTTTAGAGTGGTTAGGTGACCTAAGATCACTCAGAAAGATGATGAGACCCTAAATTGATTAAGGATCTACAACTGTGAAGACTAGCTGTTGGGGCAGAATGGGTGGGGGAAGGGGGTAAGGAGTGCGAGTCCACAAATGCAGACTCATGGGATTTCCCAGCAGGACTGTCCTTGGAGGATTCTGGTTAGCCACAAGAGTAAAGAGGGCAAATATGAGAGCTTCTCACCAACTACCCCCAAAATAAATACCAACTAAAGGCTGGGACACCTTTTTTTTTAATCATTAAAATGTTGGAGAGGAAAGTCCAACACTGCAAATTTGCTTTAATAAGACAGTCCTTTTACTCCTGAGAGAAGACAAGCCTGGATCAATGGCTGGGTCATTAGGATGGCTCAGAGCCTGCTGGAAGTATTTTATCAACAAGGACCTAACGGTACCTTTCACGTGCCAGGAACACTGCTTAACACAAAAGGAACAAACTAATGAGGCCTCTGTGCTTAAGGACCTCACTGCATCAATGGGGAGACATAATTATGTTTATAGACCAGAAAGCAATTGGTGGTTGTACCAAGGCCTTCAGGAAAGGGAGTAACATGGCCCACGGTGGTGAGGTGACGACGCGTGGCCTAGGTATGTGTGGTCTATGTCAAAGTCACAACACCACCAACAGCACTGTTTACTGATTGCCTACTGGGTGCCAGGCAATGTACTAGGCACTAATTTTTTCTTCTCAATACCTCAGTGGAGGTAGGTGTTATTGTTCCCATTTTACAGATGAGGCCATGGACTTAAGAGAGGTTGAGTAAAGGCTAACATGTCATTCAAGGCAGAGCTGGGCACAAACACAGGTGTGACACAAGAACCAAGCTTCATCAGTTCTCCTTACAGCCCTTCCCTCACAGTAAGGAAGGGAAAAACATTTCGACTTGAATTTTAAAACAATTTGTAGATGTAATTATAATATACTCCCAACAGGAAGGCAAAAAGCAACCACCATTTGCCTGCCTACTTCTTCTTTAATTCTCAACTTAATGTCAACTCTTCCAGGATTCCACCCCTGCTCCCCAAACTGGGTTAAGCTCCCCAAATAAGGACCACAGTTCTTCATGTGCAATTTTAAAAGCCAGTAAGTTCTGAAAATCTAAAGTGTTTTCGTTAAGTTTGCAGCAAGCTTGGTGACAAAAGGTGACCTGAACTGACATGAAACTATTTTAAGTCTTTGCTTTTCCTACTCAGTGTGAATATTCACGTTCAGATGTGAGAAAAATGTGTTTGATTAAGGGACGCTGCCCATTGCAGTTATTATAGAATACATATGCATATTACACCTTTCTAAAATCCAAACATTTCTGACTTGCAAACCACATCTGGCCCCAAGGATCTCAAAGGACTCCAGAACTATACCCTAAAGCATAAATCTCATTGCACTACAAGCATTTATTCTTCTTTGTAAGCCCAGCTCTTGACAGAGTGTCTTCCACATAATAGGGACACAAATATTTCATGAATGAAGAAATAAGACTGAGAAATTGGCTAAGAAGGGGAAATGGTCAGCGGCTTGGGAATGACTATGGTTCCTGACTTTAGGCTGAGCCTCTAACCATGGAATGCTACTTCCTTCTCGGACATGGAAGTCCTATTAATAGTTGCTGCTGATTGAGGGAAAGGGACATAGCTGCTGTCTTCGCTAGGAATAAAAATAGTCCAGTGGTCTTACATGATGGGCCCACATACAACTTTAGCCCAGTAATACAGAACAGCAGGCATATTCATACCTCAGACCACACGGGCAGCCTCACAGGTTCTCCCTGAACTTGGGAGAAGACCTGCATTTGGCTCTGACCCTGCTACATGTGGTAACCTTTTTGGCCTGTAGTTTTCTCATCTGTAAAATATCAACCAGAGTAACCCCTAAGGCCCTCGCAGGTGCGTCTCTAACAAGGTAACTCATGGGAGGGGCAGCAGCAGTTGCCCCACACTCTGGAGGAGCAGGATACAAACCTCAGGACGTTCTTCATTCCTGTCTACTGCCCTGGCAGTCCTGAGTTCACCGTCCCCATTCAGTGTGCTCTGTCCAACCTCTACACACATCCTCTCTCACCCCAAAAAAGAACAGTCGATGCAAAAAGACGCATTTCGGTACCCAGGGCGGGGGGGGGGGTTCTGTCTTCGATCCCAAACAGAGGTTAAAGAATTCTGCGAAGAGTGGCCGCACAGCCCTTCGGTCCCCTGAAAGAGGACGGGGTGGAATGGGGCTGGGGGTAATCACTGGGCAGCAAGCACTGAATTTAAAGAGAAAACCTCCTAAATGCCAAGTCCCAGGACCGGGAGGGGACTGAGGAGGAGAATACGTGCACAAGACGGCAGCTCGGGTGGTCCTTCCTTACCTGGTAGCAGAGGATGGTTTGCTGGACCAGCCGTGCGTAGCCATCCAAGCGGACCCCGGAATTGCTCCTGCTCCTCATCTCCGCGTGCTGCCGGGGCCGCAGCGCCCGACGGGCTGTGCAGAGGCGGGACGCCCGAACTGCGGCTGCCGAGCGGGCCTGGTTCCCAAACACTCACAGCCCCAGCGAGTTCTCGGGACAGTGCCCGGCGCTGGGAGGTCGAGACTTTTTAAAATGAAAGAACCAAAGTGTGATTGGAAAGCAAGGCAACCAGAGTTTCCCTCCTCTGCAGGGCGCGGGGGCGGTGATGGGGGCTGGCGCTAAGGCGGCCCCTCCTTGACCAGGCTCGCCGCACTCTCGACAGCCGCTGGTCCCGGGCAGCCCCGCGCAAGAAGCCGGGAACTCGGTTCAGGACGTGAGACCGCGACGACCCCGTCGGGCCTTTTTGTCTTCGAGCGGTCTGGAGGAGGCCCCGGGGCGGCCCGCCAACCCCAGCCTACGTTCCTGCCGCAGCCAACTGGCCGCCCCGCCCCCGGACCCGCCCCCGGCCCTGCCGAGGAACGAACCCTCCGAGTCGTGGCTCGAGGGGGAAAGAAAAGGGGGTGGCCCACGGGAGTAGCGGACCACCTGGCTCCGGGTGGGAACCAAATTGCCTCCCTGAGCCCCTTACCTCGCCGCCGGCCGCCGACCCCAGGGGAGGCTGGGAAACAGGCCCTTCCGCGGTGACCACCTGGACGCCCTGGGCCCGCCCCAGGCCCCACCTCTGGACCCGCCTCCGGCTCCGCCCCCGCTGCAGAGCGGAACCCGCGGAGCCGGGCCTGAGGAACAAGGTTAAGGGGACCGCTTCGCCAGACGCCCAGAACGTCCCTAGTACGGTCGCTTGTGGCCCTGCCAGGTCCTGAGATGAGCTCACGACCGCGTCCGTGACCCCGCCCTCCAGCCCCGCCCCCGCATCGGAGCGGGACCCCGGAGTCAGGGAGATAAAGAACGGGTTCCAGGGCTCCTCCCCGAGTTGCCATGAGGCCCCGGGGTTGGGCAGCCAGCCTCACCGGAGGCGGGAGAAGTAGGCCCGCCCACCGCGGCCGCCTGGGCTGGCCGCTGGCCAGGATCAGAATTCTGTACCTGGCTGCGTCTCCACCGCCGAGCAGAAGCCGAGTAGTGGCGCCCCTCAGAGAAGGAAAGGGGGCGGTCGGGGCATGGTCCCCCAGCCGCACCCCCCCATCCGCCCTTCGGCTCCTGTAGCCCCTGCCCTGATCACCCCTCTGTAAGTCAGGCCTACAGTCCACCTCCTACAGGCCTACAACTTGAAACTGGCATTTTCAAAGCGGCTGATTACCTACAGTTCACAGTCTTCGACCCAGTGTTCATTTTTCAACAAAATCTGTTCCACTGGACAGCTCGGCTAATGTAATTTTCAAAAGGCCTCTGCTAGTCTCCATGCATTTACTGTATGATTGACCTAGTAGGCCACTCCTCCTCCTCGCCTATCTGAAGCCTCTTTTTTTCTTTTAAGATTTTATTTGTTTATCTGAGAGAGAGATTGAGCCAGGGAGATGCAGTAACCCCGTGATCATGACCTGAACTGAAGGCAGCAGCTTAACGAATTGAGCCATCCAGCCGCCCCTGAAGCCTATCCTTTAAGAGCCAACTCAGTTCCTCCCTCCTAAAAGCCCTCCCCATTCTCTGAATTGCCATGTAATTTCTTTGTAAGAACTTAGGTTTTGGAGTCAATGCAAATTCAAATTCCGGTTCTGCCATTGACAAGTGCTGTGAACTTTAGCATGCCATTGCAGCAGTTTGAAATTCAAGGTTCTCATCTGTAAAATGGGGATAATAGCACCTACTTCCTAGGGTGGCTAACATCAAGGGGAGGAATGTAAAGCACTTACCACCATGCCTAGCTCACAGAAAAGTACTTCATAAATCACAGCTGTTTTCATCTATCATTTGACAATGTATTGCCTCGTGTTTTCGTTTTCAGATGAGGCATGCTTTTCTAACTGGATTGTAAGATACTCATTCAAACAGCCTTTGAGGGGCGCCTGGGTAGCTCAGTAGGTTAAGGGCTGACTCTTGGTTTTCCGCTCCAGTGGTGATCTCAGGGTGGTGAGATCCAGCCCTTCCCCCCCCTCCGTAGGGTTCCGAGCTCAGCTCACAGTCGGCTTAGGACGGTCTCTTCCTCCCCCTCCACTGCCGCCCTCTCTCATAAAAATTAAAAAAAAAAAAAGTTTTGGGGCACCTGGGTGGCTCAGTTGGTTTAGCGTCTGCCTTCTGCTCAGGTCATGGTCCCAGGGCCCTGGAATCAGCCCTGTGTTGGGCTCTCTGCTTGGTGGGAAGGTTGCTTCTCCCTCTGCCTCTGCCTCTGCCTGCCACTCTGCCTGTGTTCTCTCTCCCAAATAAATAATTTTTTTTAAAAAAGTCTTTGAAATCTCCTGCCATGTCTGGAACAGTGCTGAGCATGTAGTTGTAGCTGAGTGTCGAATGAATGAAAGAAAATCAGTCCCGCTAACTGGGTCCCCTTAACTGAATTCACTTTAGAAATTCCATACCACAAATCTATGTCACTCAACTAAAGCACCAAACCCCACATCATGTCACATTTTTTCTTACTATTGGCTCTTAAATTATGCAGCAATCCATGTGATGTGCCTCCATGCAGAATTTGCAATGGTCAAGGGGTAAATAAAATTAGACATTAAGTTATCACCATTCAATCTCTTCTGGAATCGGGATATGTACTCTTACTAGAACTCATATTCTGCATCAAAAAGCTGGGATGGGATCATTGCTTCTTTACTGTTATTGTTCACACTGAATGCTTCTTCAAGAGTCTATTTTGCAGCCATAGAGGGAAATAAGTGATAACCTTTGCTCATTACCTGTCATTTCCATCCAGTATAGAAACATTCTCAGTTTATCTCATTCTTAGTAAATTCTTCTATGCACACATATACCCCTTTTGGTGTATAGCTAGCCTACATTCTTAAGCTTTGGTCTATGCTTTAATGAATATTATCGTATCAGCTATATTTTTCCATAAGCTTGAAATTCAAGGATAAAACCAAGAAGGAAAGCTACTACTTTTTAGCTTCTAAATTTCCATGCATATTTTGGACCTAAGCTGTGCAATATAAAAATCAGACTTGTATCTTAGTATCCCTATGTCCCTAAGATACAAAACTTCCATATCTTGGTTTCTATATCCAAGAAGCCTTTCTCTGGCTAATGATCCAATAGACAGAAACCTGTCCCCAAGTCATTTCTCAAATATTTGTCAAGAATCAGATATGGAACATGATGGGGTATGTTGTTGTTTCTGAAGCTGATTCATGATCTTTGTAGATATGAAAGGCCAAAACTGGACTCTAGGGTCCACACAGGACTTCTCTGATCTCATCCAGAGGGTCTGCCTCAAGGTCCTGCCATAGGGGCTCAGGTCAACGAAGTTCCCAGAGAGCCCCATGTCAGCAACCAAGATAGAAACCATCCAGTGTTTCTTCTGGAAGGCTCAAATTTTTGACCCTAAGGAAAAGCACCCCATCTTTGACACAAAAGAGAGGGTCCATTCTGAATGAATTTTCTGAAAAGAGGCAATTTGCCAAATTTTGTTATTTCTATAACAATTAAATCTTTGTTGACTGGAGATCATTTTCATTGCAATATTTTAAAGAATGTACAATTTGTCTCTGTTCCAGATTCCTGTAGCTAGTTTGAGACTAAGAGGTAAAGAGTAGAAACATCAGGGAGCGTAAGATTTCTTCTCAATGAAGAATATACAGATATGTATAAAAGAATATATTCTGGAAGAATGGGTTCAATTTTTGACTGCCCCAACATTTTGATGCTGTACCTAGAGAAAAGAAAAAAGAATCTGACGAGAATTCTGCCCATTCAAATTATGTTTTTATGTCCACCCAGTCTTTCCTTTTTCCTGTCCTTCAGACTCCAACTGCATCAGTTGGAGCTGAGGCAGAGAGAAACTGAATAGTCCCTAAAATGCTGTTATGGAGAAAAATGAGAACACACTAGTCCATTCAGTAAATTGTTCGTTTAGTGAAGTAGCCCTTTGTCAAAATGGCCTTCAAACTAACCTGCTCCCTGGGTGACCTCATTAGATACGAATGAAGCCATTTCACCATTTTTGCTGAAACTAGTCCTGATGCTGCTCCCTGAAGTTAAGAGTTACTCTGTGGGATTAATGATTGCAGTGTGTTTTGGGGAAAAACTTCTCGAATGTCCTGAGAAAATTCTTCTTCAAAAAAAAATTGCTGTGATGCTCCTTGCCTCCTCATCCTAGCACTTCCTCTGTCTCCTTCAGTGGAGTCTCAGATTGTGAGACCAATTTTAAACTCAAAGAAGGATGCTTCTCGGGAACATTCTCTCTGTCCTGCCCCTTATCTGTGGGAAGTAAAAAAAAAAAATAGACAAGAGAATTTGGCTTAAGAACCACAGCCCAGACACAAAACACAGTAAGGAAAATGAGGGGGCAACGGACAGGCTCTAAGAACACGGGACACGGTGCACCCTTTGGTGTACACTTTGATTACATCGTCTCCAGGAGATCTGGTCTCGGAGATCTCACACGCGGATCTCAGGTATCTCACCACCCTCCTCCTCAATTCAATCCTCAACCTCTTGGAGGCAGTGGAGCATCACGGGAGAGATTGCTCAAAGCCCTCTACTAGAACCAAGGCCAGCTTCCCTCATTTGTGGCTCTCCTGGACTAATCAGCTCCCCAGAAATCCCTAATCCTGTCCTCACCTTCTTGAAATCCTACTGTTCAATGCTGAGGATGCAGAGAGATGGAGGGGGGATCCAAATCTGGGGCTGTGCAGGCCAATGCCAACATGTGTTCAAGAGGGAATCTTGAAAGAGTATAAGGGGAAAATGAAGAAGAGACCTCAGAAACTGATCTCGTGGGGAGGAACCTTGCTCTAACCTCACAGTCACTGTGTGTCTGCTGTTTGCCAAAAGATGTTACCGTCACTTTCCTCTTAATCGGGCCACTCACATGTCACACCGCCAGGGAAAGAGATCGCAGGTGCCTTCTCTCAGTGAAAGCTTTCAAACTCAAAGGACTGAACTACAAATTTATTTCGGCGATCTTAACATTTTTGTCAATTTTAACATAAATACAAGACAATTAAATAGATCGGAGAAGAAATATTGCGAAGGCAAATCAGCACTCACAGAGGTGTATTACATTATTACTGTGGTTAGTCGGGGATACAACATTCACTTGAAATATATGCAAGGGAACCGTAGTGAAGGACCTAACTACAGGGTTTTGCGAGGTTCCTAATCAGGACACACTTGAGGCATCGCTCAGGCAGCTTAGGTGGGAAGCAAGATAAGCCCTCTATAACTAGGAGCAATCAGGGTTTGATATATATGGAAACAATAGCATTGTGGGATAGTTCACGTTCCCAACAGCTGCTCCCCCTTGTCACTATACATTCTTCAAGACTTGACACCTTTTAAAAATAATTATAGCTCTGGCTGGGCCAGAGTGTACCAGTCATAACAACGAAAGTACTATGCAGTCACCTTTTAAAGAGCAGCAATATGATTCTTTTCCCTCATATGCATCTCCTTTAAAAAGGAATCCTACTCTACTCCCCTTTTCGGAAAGGCTCTGGGGATTTGAGAAGTGGCAGTGTTTGTATCTCCTCCACATTCACAATTTTCCTGACAGATGGTCTAGATTACAGTTCCATCCCTCTCCGTGGCCAACGTACTAAGCGAAACATCTTGGTGCAGATTCCATAATCTGGTGATTAGGGATGAGGTCAAGAGATGGATATTGGGACTGGATGCCGCATATGGTTGTACACATCGGGCCCCGCACGAGGGTACACCCAAGAGGATGAGTGGGGCTAACATAGGGCCTCCACTCTGTTTGCCAAACCATGAGTTCTCGGGCTGTGTCTGCCCAGTGGGGGCACCTTTTGCCGGCTCGCTCAAAGGCACTCTATGAGCTAATTGTGGCACTGTCTGCGTACATTTTTTCCAGTCTGGCTGGCACCATTATTTCTTGATTTCAGTGAAGCTTCTGTATTTCACATCCCATATAATCTCCAAAAGGAGCTTTAGAATTCACTGAGCCAGCAAGGATTTTCTGAATTATCACATTAGACACAATAACACAACCACGGTTCTACAAAGAAATTAATTTACACAGTAGAAAATAAATACAAAAAAATGTAGAAGATATTTGACATGTGGGTCCCTAGAATTTAGCTTATTTACAACAAAGGCATGCACAACTAAACTCACCAACAGGCTGAAGCCAACAGCTGCTTTATAGGACCTCATCATAGATGACTTAGCCTCTTTAAAATGCGGCTAGAAATGAACTACTTTGATTTTAAACGAGTCTTTATTCTTACTGTGTTGTTTAAACCCAATCTTCTTTTAAAATGAAGGATAAAAAACCAAATGGCAAATGTCTAAAAACCACGTATAATGTCTTGGGTTTCCTCTTCCAATAACCATTGCCCTCAATTAGCATATGTTCCTCCAGAGGTTGCTGAGTATAAAATTAGTTGATTTTCATACATCTCACATTGTGTAAAAGGTAAAATTGGACATTTTCACTTTCAAGCATCATGCTTTGATTTTAGAAAAAGGAATCACATTTGCTCAATGAAGTGTAAGCTCCCCCGCTTTGAAGTCCTTCTGAGAGCGATCCGGCTTTTACCATTGCACGAATCTTCTTTCTCGGTAAACATGTGCTGCTTTCCAGTGAAATCATGAAGGCACACATCTCCATTCTGAACACTGAAAGAAACACCATTCTTCTCCGTAGAAGCATTCCCTATATAAGGAAAAACAAAATTGGGGTCATGAAGTTTCCACAGAAAGCAATTAAAAAATAAACACAGGTAAACATGACTTTGTTCTGAAGTAGACGCAGGTAGTACATGGATTGTTTTTAAATACAGTTATGATACATTGTCATGTTTTACTTTTTGTTCCTTCCCTGAGGCCACTCAAAGTAAGCAAAACAAACGAGAATGCGTCAGAAACCAGTGCTCTGTGGCAATTTTTTCTTCAATGAAACGGTCAAAATATGAAGCAAAGCAATATATTTGATTTGAAAAGGCCCATTTCCTACCTCTGGTTGATCATGTTATCGAGAAGTAGCTTCTGTGTAGTATGACCTAATGTAATATTCTGGTCTCCCCCAAAAGATTAAGGTTAGCAGAGATCCCCCTATGTGCCCTTACAAGGTTCTTGGTTCCTTAAGATTCCTATAAAATAAAACTTGGTACCAGAGAAAACCAGAGCAACGATAGTCATGGCCAAGAACAAACCATCTCTGGTAGATTAAACCGGCCCCTCTGACTAAATCAGGACACCACTGATTCCCATGAGGAAAGCGCCGATTAATTACGGCCTCAGAGTCCAGGCCAGGGTGCAGCTGGGCATTCTAGAGACATCGTAGTTTGGATCTGGTCCTCCCACCCCGCAAGCAGGCCCTCAACTGTGTGTGTAGGCAGTACGGAGCCACAGCAGCTGAGACCCTCTGGCTACCTGGTACCACCCTGACCATTTTACTACTGGAAGACAATATAGAAAGTCAAATAACGGGGTGCCTGGGTGGTGTAGTCAGTCGAGTGACCAACTCTTGGCTTCAGCTCAGGCCGTGATCTCAGGGTCCTAAGATCGAGCCCCGTGCCGGACTCTGCGCTCAGTGCAGAGTCTGCTTGAAATTCTCTGTCCCTCTAGCTCTGTCCCTTTCACTTGTGCACTCTCCCTCTCTCTCTCTAAAATAAATAAATGAATAAATCTTAAAAAAAAATAAAGCTAAATAATATGCCCATTTTTTAGTTCATGCTATAATCATCATCATAACGATTAACAGTGCTGAGAACTTTATAAGTATTATCTCATTTATTATACTACATATTGAGTGCTATTATCATCCCCATTTCACAGATGATGAGACTAAGGTTTCAGAAATCAAGTGCTTTGTACAAGGTTATGCAGCTCAGAACTGATGGAGTCAACATGTGATGTTTCTTTCAGACTGTGAGCTTGTGGCCCCCCCATATATTGAGTGAGATGGCTGCTGGTGCCCAAGCCTCTAAAGCGTAACCAAATATGTAGCATTCACACAAACTAGGTGATGGATACGGTCAACACAGCCCAAATAGGGCACGTGCCCATCTGAGGCAGCTGTCTTGATTTAGGCATTTTAGTTTGAGGACATTTTGGTGCAGGGACAATTTGACCTAGTATAATAAACCATTAAACTTCCAGCTTCTTTTTTTGGAATTGCCCATCCCATCCCTCATCCACCCCAGATCCTGGTGTGCAGCCTGAGGAGTCAGGGATGTCCATCTGATGAGCATGTTGCGTGGTATTAAAAACTTGGCCGTTCGGGTGGCCTAAAATGTACCCCCCCCCCCACTGTCGGCCATCAAAAACAGCTGTGTCAAATCAGCCATGTCAAACAGCTGTGCAAAACGTGTTGCTTCAGTCAAATCTGATTTCCCTAAGCGTGGCAACACAGGCTAGGCAAGTGAGGCTTCATCTGTGAGTTGTTTCTAGAACATGGAAAAATCTGGCTTTAAGAGCTCCAAACCGTTCTGTCCAAGCCAACAGGCTTTCTGATGTGTTGTGATTCTGAGGATTCAAGAAGACTTACCTCACACCTCTGACTTCTCTGCTTTGAACTTGCTTTTTTACACTAACTTATCAGTCCGTCTCGACTGCTCCTGTCTCTATTCTCTTTACTTACATTGAGTCATTCCTGATAGAGCCATTTGTCCTAGAACCCAGAGCTCTTACCTTGGCAACTAGGGTAAGGAGCTAAGGCCAGATGGTAGGTGTTTTTCATCTTCTACAGCAATGGTTCTCAATGAAGGGGAGGTGGGTGATTTTACCCCTTAGGGGACATTCCACAATGAGGACATTTTTGGTTGTCACAACTGGGGGTGAGTGGGTGGAAACAAGGGATATTGCTAAACGTCCCCAACTGTATAGGACAGCCTCCCCCACCCCAACAAAGAGTTACCTAGCTCCAAATGTCAATTGTGCCAAGGTTGAGAAACCTTGACTTAGAGGCATTCTATTGTATTTTTAAATTCTATGTAAACCAGCAGGACCTCCCATCTTTAGGATGTTGGAAAATTGACAGGTTTATGAACCTTCTCACATATTTATTTGAATTCATCATGAAAATAATTAATATCCTAAAACGATGAATAAAGGCAAATTCTCCAGGGAAAGAGAAAGTATCCAAACAGAAATATAAATTTTTATGAAAATGCAAAAGATGTATTAAGAAGCCAAAGAAGAATGAAATACATAAGCTTTTACGAGTAATGGACAGCCCAAGTGTATGAAAGAAAGAAAACGTAACGGAAGTTTTAGCTAGAAATGTCAGAATTAGTAATAAGGAGGCGTTACAGCAATAATCTATTCATATACTGGTGACACACATGGTCACCAGTACTGGTCACAATTCATCTCGGCAGTATTTGATATATAAATGGGGATCTGGGCACTGCCACAAGGCCACCATGCTGTGGAAAAGAAGGAACAAATACGACAGGCAAAAAATAGGAAGGTTTAAAAGTGTTGAAAATATGTATGATTATAGATGTACTAAAAAAATCGTTATGGTCTTAACTATTTTTGGTACAGCTTACACAGCAGGAGCACAGCACTGAGGTCTTTGGGCAGTCCTTAAATCAGGGTTTGCAACGTGAAACCTTTTAGGTCATCATTAAGTCCCATCATGAAAAACTAAACCTCAAAAACAAAAAAATGTTTTTCTGGTATTTGCTCTGAACTGAATACATTTGGATTAATAAACTTTCTCTTCCATAAGGGAGCCACATTTTGATCCACTAGTCATATGTACTTCCTCTCTTTGCTTAGCAAAAATGCCATTAAAGGATAAAGCTACTTTAATAAAACAAACACCAGCTTGAGAAGTACTATGTTTAGTGATACGTACCATTCCCACTCGCAAGGCCTGAGCAATCGTTATTCACCAGCAGCGTGGTGGAGTGCGTGGAGTTACTGTTTGACTGTAAGGAATTTGAAGAGCTGGACACTCCTTGGTTTACAGTCTGCTTCTTTAAACCATTAGTAGCAGTTTTACTCCAATCTACAGCAGAATGAGCATTTCAGAAAAACAGGGCAGAATGTTGAAGCTCAAATGCAAGAGACAGATCACAGTGGAACTTGTTCTAGCAACTGATCTCACTTCCAGATCCCACTTCCACTTCTTACAAAGAAGGCACAGATTTCATAAGCTGGTGTGATAAAATGTATTTTCATTTAAGATTATTTGCCTTTTGTCCTTTAAAGGACCACCTGGTTAAAAGTAACCTATATTCTCTTGGACTAAAGGCCCTGCTCATTTGATTGTGTCTATAGATATCCACCGAATTAGGCAGTACTCCAGAGCCAAGGACTGTCTTAACAAGAACACAAGATGGGACACCTGGGTGGCTCAAATGGTTAAGCGTCTGCCTTTGACTCACGTCATGATCTCAGGGTCCTGGGATCGAGCCCCACATTAGGCTCCCTGCTCAGCCGGGGAGTCTGCTTCTCCCTCTGCCTGCTGCTCCCCCTGCTTGTGCTCTCTCTCAAATAAATAAATAAAATCTTTAAACAAAAACACAAGAGAACCGCGTTGTGGTGACGGGTGGCTCTTAAATGACTTAAAATGACCAAACTATATGTACTGCCATTTCTGAGTACAGATGTCATGCACACAGGTGTCTGCCATACTGCAAAGGTGGTATTCATAGGTGGTATTCATGTAAAAGGAATTTAGGTTTCCAAACAGTACTTCAGTTTTCTTATTTTCTTGAAAAGGAGCCATTTGCTCTGCAACACAGCAGGGCACACCTGAAAACAACTTCAAAATAACCGAAGGTATGCTAAAGCTTATATACAACATCTGGCCCACTAACAAATTAAGCAACAGACAACCAGGACCTGTGGAAAAAAGGTTGAGCCAAGGCTTTTTTTTAATAAGAAAATAATATGCTTTATTAAAGAATTATAGAATTCTTTTAATGTTTTTATTTGAAGTCCAGTTAGTTTACATATAGTGTACTATTAGTTTCAGGTGTACACGTAGTGACTCAGCCCTTCCACACGTGCTGAATGCTCATCACGACACGTGCCCTCCCGAGTCCCGATCACCTGTTTCACCCCTGCCCCCATCCCCCAGGTTGAGCCAAGACTTAACAAGTTATGAAGGTAAATATGAAAAATTACTTCGGACAAATGGAAAACCTGAGCTCAAAAGGAAAAATGGCACTCTTGTTTCATTTAAGAAGCAATGAGCCCATTAGTCCTATTGTTCACGAAATTCCCAGGTATGAGCAATTATTTTTTAATTCACTACGGTTTTTTTCCCCTAACGTTCATAATTGGGATCCGTTCATTGATTTCCAGATCTGACAGCCTTTTGGCATTGATTGCTTTAGATATTAACTTATGTCTTTTCCTCAAGATTTAAGAGGAGAAAAAGGTCAATCTTTACCAGAATTTTCAGCCAGCCGTAACTTTCCACAACAAAGATACCGCCTCCATTGTTTTCTGACGTTCTCTTTTGCTACACAGTAAAAGATGAATATGAAAAATCCTATGGAGAAAAAAAAAAAAACCTGTAACATAATTCCAAACTGAGACCTGAATGTCATGAGCTTCCTTTGCAAAAGATAAAATCTTTGGCAGCTACAGGCAAAGTGAAATTTTGCAAATGGGAAAATAAAAATTCCAAAGTCCTAAGAAAGTCTGCTATTGAAAGGCAGCCTGAAGGGACTCTTTGTAAGATAAAAAATACTTACAAGAGGAATGATAACTCCCTATTTCCAAAATTAAACTGTCTCTCCTCTCACATCCCATCCTTGGCATTCCCTGTCTTTGGACGTATAAGCCATCCACTCCACTCAGGATGCCAGCTCAGACCTAGGCTCCTACTTCCCCACCCTTCCATAGTTACGATCCATCGTCATGTTCTGTCAAGTGTCACATCCTCCTCTGTCTCAAATCCCTCGCTCCCCCTCCTCTCCAGCCCGTGGCAGAGTCCCTTGCCTGGGCCCCTCCCTCTTCCTCCCAAGCCTGCGCTGCCCCGCCCCGCACCCCCCCACACACTGCTGTCCTTGTCTGCCTTCCAGCCTTCCTCTAATCTATTCAAGGAAATTCTCCACTGGCGTCCTGGCCACGAAGAGAGCAACACTACAGACCTGAAGAGGCGCTGGGGTTCTGCCTGCCACCCATCTTCTTCCTGGTCCTGCAGGCATGGGGCTCCACGCTGCTACCACGCCTCAAGGCTTTTGCCAATGAATATGTGCTGAATCAATGAGACTTCTGAAGTCTCCCTCTCTGGAAACCCCAGTGGATCTTTAAAATCTTCCTTTTACAAATCAGGATTATTTCTAGTACTGTACACATGCCCATCCTAAAAACTGCCATCTTGACTACTGCACACCTTTGTTTATCTGCCACCCTTGGGTGGCTCCCCTTGGTTGCATAAGAGGAGAAACAGCATGTACGAGAGAGATCAAAATGGGCCTGCCAAAGTCCCAACTCAGCTTTACTTTAATCAACCCCAAAGCCCTGTGAATTAAGCATTAGTTCCCTTTTGTAAATGAAATGATGTGTTCCTTTCATCTATTCACATTCTAATGAGAAGACATCCTGGGGGAAATGAAGACAGAGGAAGGTTCAGTTCCCACATTAAATATATGAGGATAGGTAACCTGCTTTCGTGTTTGTGATTAGTGTGATTTGGGCATTTTTTTTTTTCTTTTAGCATGCCATTAAGGCAAATAAAACTTCTGTTTAATACTATGTGGTGTAACACCTGGATATACCAATTCAGGAACTAGTACATTGTAAGTTAAAATTAACAGGGGCGCCTGGGTGGCTCAGTCGGATAAGCGTCAACGCTTGATTTTGGCTCAGGTCACAATCTCAGGGTCCTGTGATCAAACCCCCGCATTGGGCTCCACTTCTCTCCTCCCTCTCCCTCTGCCTCCCCCTGCAAATAATAAAGAAATCAATCTCTAAATACATAAAATCTTTTTTAAAACATTTAACAAACTATGTAACCAACAAGTATATTAACTGGCTTCCTCCAAATAAGAACGGATAGCTAAATCAGGCATCTGAATTCAACCTCAGGCTGGGATTTCTTGGAAAACCAGCAAAATGATCTGCTGCCTGACAGAACTATGGGAGGACGCTATGGGAGCTGAAAGCAACAGGAAGGGAACGATGAAAACGGGCAGAGGAGAACAAATTAAAAGGTACCCCAACAGAGGATTTGGAATAGAAGGAAACCAAGGGACATGAATTATTGTTATTGTTATGTAAACCTATTAGCCTGCTTGGCATTTAATGCCAAAGTACGTCCATTAAAAATTAATTACAGCTGACAAGTCCTTTATAATGCTGATCCGAAAAGAGTTAGTAATTTGCTTTTCTGAACACCACAACTTGATGGGTTGGGAAATGACTGCAGCTGGGCTTCAGGAACAAATGGAAAGGAGTGAAGAGGAAGGAAGCAGAGCCTGCCCCTTTCCCGCCTCGGTCACCACCACTTCTCACAAAAAGCCCCTGGGCCGGGCCGTGGACACTCGGCTCTACGTATTGACTTCACATTTCTCATCATCTTCACATCAAACAGACCTAGAAGGTGGGCGCGGCAAGACGTCACCAGGACATTTATGGTCGTGCGCACTTTGCTTTATGCATGTTCTACCTCCGTAAAAAGATGAAAAACAAACAAAAAAAAGGGCAAGGAACCAAGTGAAGGAGAGTGACTCCCATTATGAGTTCCTGGCGGGTTCCCCTCAATATGTTCTCTCTGAGGAGACAGTATGGATAAGGAGGACAAAAGGACCCGTTTCTTCCAAGGATCTCCAAGCACCCCTTTTCAAAGATGAATCTGTTTTTCAACAAGTAAGTTTCAAGCTACGAAATAAGCTACTTGGCAGACACTCTAAATATGAGACATTTTTAGTTCGCCTGGGATCATTCATGTGTAGTTAGTGCTGTACAGCTTACCTTGTAAGGTGTTAAAGATTGCGAAGAGATACATGAAAGTGACGTTAACTGGTCCCCAGGCAAAGAAGGCAAAACCCCAAGTAATGCCCAGTAAAAATGTAAGGCCGGCAACGCTCCTGAGGTCTTGAATACTGGTTTTCCGCTGGGCTCCCAGTTGTTTCTTCTTTTTAATTCGACAGAGCTGAACCAGGACCACAATGAACATACTGATATTCAGCAAAAATATCACACAGAAATATCCCACAACTGTAATATAGAATACAGCATTGCTGTTGATCCAGCAACTGGAATTTGGGGGGAAAAACAATGGGGAACATATTACAGTGCTGAAATACGGTTCAAAATGATACAATGAATCTATATCATTTTACTGAAACATCTCCTAAAAATATAAGAGAAATAAAAAAGATAAAATCGGCTGTTCTCCAACAACTACTTAAGGCTCGAAGGAAAAAAAAAAAACCGAAGAGTTTATTTTAGGACACTTGGTGATTAGAAGTATTTAAAAACTATTCTTTGAAAACATTCAGGATTTTACCCCCTTTAAATCTTAGTAACTCTATCCATGAGTCTTTACTAATATAATGTAGCTGGTATTTCATTTTTATCAGAGGCTTAGAAAAGTATTTTCAAAATACTTCCAATTCCTTTTTTTGAATACTTAAGTAGTAGTGCAGCATTTCCGACTAGTTTATCTCACCACATACGTAACTGAGAAGACTGCTATAAATGTGACTGGATTTTATTAGAATGAGAGCCACAGTCGATATGCTGATTACATACTCCACTTTCTTGGAGAATTGTTTTCCTGTTCACTTAACATTCCCTCGGGGGCTTTGTACTCACAAGTCGTCAGGTGAGCCATTGGGGAATTTCCCATAGGATCCAAGGCCATAGTTATTCGGGGATATAGCCAGGACGATGGTCACGACCACAGCTGGTACCCCTGGAAGATGGGAAACATCAGTCACACGGAGTTCTAATAACCATGGTGGTGAGAAGAAAGACTAGAGATCACATTCTATTTTCTTTGGTAGAAGATTGCTGAGCTGTTCACCAAACCCTGTTTCTCCTTCTCCTTGGCACACGGCTAGACCTCTCCCAGCCTGCTTTGCAGCTAGCTGGGTGTGGCCACGTAACTAGGTCTTGGTCAATGAGATATGGACAGAAGTGATTTGCTCTGGGGCGCCTGGGTGGCTCAGTCGTTAAGCGTCTGCCTTCGGCTCAAAGTCATGATCCCAGGGTTCTGGGATTGAGCCCCGCATCGGGCTCCCTGCTCGACAGGAAGCCTGCTTCTCCCTCTCCCACTCCCCCTGCTTGTGTTCCCTCTCTCGCTGCCTCTTTCTCTGTCAAATAAATAAATAAACTCTTGAAAGAAAAAAAAGCGATTTGCTCTACCTCTAGGCTTGTCCCATAAAAACTTCCTATGAGATCCTCTACTCTTTTTTTCTCCCAAATTCAGGGCAATTTTGGAAGTCCTGTCTTGAGGCAGAGTTTCCAACAGCTTGGATCTTGAATAATAGCAAGACCCCAGACCTCTCTATTCCTGCTGACTGGACTGTGCGTGAGAAATTATCTTCTCCTGGGATTTTTTTTGTCGGCTACAGCAGCCAGAGTTACCCTTAACTTATACACATCTGGAAAGTAATTTTGAGGCTCAGGTGGCAGGCAAAGTGAAGGACTTCAAAATGTAGACCAAATAATCATCACGGTAGGGTTATCAGCAACCCCTGGCAAATCTTTCATTATGAACCCCAAATCCTCAACTGATTAGCTGGAACCCATTGATGGATGGAGGAGCGGACCTGGTTGATCTGGGGGTGCTGACTGCCACTATACTGGCTCTCTCAAGGGCTTACTGGCACTTCCACTAAGAAGCAGCGCAATGAGAAGGCTCTTCCCAGCTTAAAATGGCATTTGGCTGGGAGAGAGTCCCTCTTAGCCCCCATCCCGTCACCCCTCACCCCACTCCAAGCAGACAACTCACACTCTGTACACAAAGACCAGCCTGACTTCCAATCTCAAGTCTCTGGTAAATAAAAAACAATTGTTCTTCACAGGCTGGGATGCCTGGTACAATCTAACGTAATATTTCATTTAATTCTTTTATATTTGTACCTTCCAGAGACACTGACATATGATGCCATATGATGACTTCCTAAGTGAAACACTTTCCTAAAAATAAAATATTGGGGTTGTGGCGCTCGTCCAGGACACAGAATGTGACCTTTTGGTATTCCACAAAGACAGAATCCATGCTCAATGTCAGTAGCGGTGGTTTATCTTTCTAGGAAGAAGTGACTCATCTCTCTGGAAAGGTGTTCTGTTATTCTTGACAGAGATATAATGACAGGTGGGGTGACAAGGGTGGTAAAGGGTCTGCAGTACTGTTGTGTAGGGAATATCTGAAGGAATATTTAGCCTGAAAAAGAGGATAGGGAGGGATGGTGGCTGTAATTCAGTGGGAGGGACAGGCATGAGAAATCAGAAAGCCAGGCTGGGCTGTTCTCAAATTGTGTGAATTGGGTAAATCATGTCATGTCTTTGAGCTGGTTTCTTCACCTGGTGTTAGCAATAACGGCCTTGTGCTAACCTCACCGGCTTGTCTTTCATGGGGTCACTTGTGTGAAAATACATGGGAAAACATGGCATTTTTCATAATGTTATATATTACTTGCAGATTATTTAAAGGGCTCTTTGGCAGAGAGGTGTCAGCTTATTATTTTTTTGCCTTAGAAAGCAAAAAGAAGACCACTGGGTAAGTGCCACCAGAGAGCCCAGTGAACTTAATGGGAAATCAGAGCTGTAGGGCTTTAGAAAATGGTTATTGGCTGCCTTGTAAGGTATTAAAACCAAGACAACAGACCTAAAATTGAGTCACTTATGGAAAGCCCCAGGTCACGAAACTGAGACTTGACTTAATTACAATTTCAGCTCTCCCAGAAATGGAATCTTACACCAGTCATTCAGGAATCACATTATTAGCACTAGTGAGGTAATCTGCCCGATAGACACTTCTGTCATCCCCTAAAGGAGAGTAACCTTGCAATAACGAACCGGTTTTGCCTAGCGTAACTTGCTTAATCCTGTTCTCTTCTGCCTATCAGTATCTTTCATTTTGTACAGCTCCTTTCTATCTGCTAGACTGGATGTTGCTGATTCACGAATCACTGAATAGAGCCAATAAGATCTTTAAAATTAAGTCAGTTGAATTTTGGTTTTTTTTTTTTTTTTGATAAAGATAATGAGCTCCCTAATAATAGAAGTTCAAGCAGAGGTTAGATTACCTTTAGTCAAAGATAAGTCCAGTCAGGTTGATGAGGCTCCTACATTTGATGGAGAGCTGAATGGAGGAACCTTCAAGATATGCGCGGTGTCTAAGACTCTGTGACCACCACCAACAGGTGGCATGATCTGAAAATTCTGTCAGTGTGGCAATGAAGTTACATCGGGTCTCACCTGTATGTTCACCTCACTCTGCCCTTCTGAGCATAGTGTCGTCCGTGTGTGTGATATCTAGGAGATCTAGAACAGAGTGAGGCTACCTGGGAGGTCGGGGACGGAGAGCTTGACCTCATTATCAGCAAGCTCACCTCTTCAATGTATTGAGCATCTTCTCTGTGCCAGCCCTAACTCTGGGTACTGGAGACACAGAGAGTATTCATAGCCCTAACATCAAGGGTTTTATGTCCATAACCAATATACAGGTGTTCTAGAAAAAGACTGGACAAGGTTGTGGTGCCTGGGTGACACAGGCGGTGAAGCATCCAACTCTTGGTTTCGGCTCAGGTCATGATCTCAGGGTTATGAGATCGAGCCCTGCGTCAGGCTCCGCACTCAGCACGGAGTCTACCTAAGATTCTCTCTCCCTCTCCCTCTCTAAAACAAATAAACAAATCTTAAAAAAAAAGAGAGACTGGACAAGGTTGCCCTTTGGGCAGTGCAACATGTGAGGACATACAGCTGTCTTGGAAACCTGCCAAGTATGACCTGCTTTATCATCGTCTCTACCTGATGAAAAACCAAAATACTGGAGAAAACTTTTGGAGAAAGCCCAGGCCATGTGCAAGCAAAATTATACATACCCCAACCAACAATGCAGAATTTAAGGATGTACTTCCGTATATAAGTATTAAACACTTTCACAAGGGCCAGGTACATATGGAATGCTTCCAGGCCCATCCATGTGAATGAAACCAACAGGAAATAATGCAGAAATACAGCCACCGAGATGCAGAGGCCTCGCATGTCATACAGAGCTATCCACGAGTCCAGGAGGAATACCAGGTTCAGCAGGAGCAGAGCTGTACAGAGCTGGATGAGGATTTTGGAAGGGTAATCCCTCCGAATCTTTCTAAAAGGAAAGGACGAGACAAGAATTAGCATCACATTCTGACAACCCGTATGTGAGCATATCTAAGGAATTTATTTGTATTCTTTGGTAAATGTCTATATGCATCAATTTCTTCTCTGTGTGTGTGTGCCGGGGGTGGGGGTGAGGTCAGGCATTAAAAATCAACAACCAAAACAACAACAAAGGAAAAATCAAAACGGGGGCGCCTGGGTGGCGCAGTCGTTAAGCATCTGCCTTCGGTTCAGGGCGTGATCCCAGCGTCCTGGGATCAAGCCCCACATCAGGCTCCTCACTAGGAGCCTGCTTCTTCCTCTCCCACTCCCCCTGCTTGTGTTCCCTCTCTCGCTGGCTGTCTCTCTCTCCGTCAAATAAATAAATAAAATCTTTTAAAAAAATCAAAACAGAATATCCTCTGTCATAACAATACGGAAAATCTGTATTCGCATTTCTGCGGAACCTTTTACATGCTGCCGACTGACCCGTCCTTTTAAATAATTTGTAGTAGAATCTACCGAGCACCCACCCTCATTTCTCCCCAACGACTTCGAGAAGCATTGCTCTTGTTTCTCATACAATAGGCTCCTATATTCAGATCTTCAAAACCTAGCCAGATCCCCTATTATGTTATTAGTTAAAATGAGATCATGGAAACAAGAGTTTTAACTATAGCCGAATGAAACAGGCAGAGGAAATTAGAGCTAATTGATGACATGTGCATGTCTACATGTGTGAAATTAGACCTGGTGAAATCATTCTGAGTAATGGCTGGCCTGATGGTAATTTAGTCTCATTAATCATATTTCCAAAGGTCCACTAGAAGATCTGTAGTCACAACTGGACCCTACTTTTGGCACTGCAAGTAAATTTGTGCATTTCCTGAGCAGTGTCCAAAATCTAAATCCCAGAACTTACATACTGTTTAATTTAGTTAATGTAATAAAAGTGCCTATTTTCTTTTTTTTCCAACAGAATTTGTTGGAATCCACCCCCCCCGCCCCAATGACCAAAGGGTAAGCCAAGAAGGAGATGCTATTATTTCAAATGTCATTCTTGCTTTGGTTTACAAAGCTGCACTCATGAAATATCTTTTTCAGTGAGGCTTTACACCTTCTATTCTCCTTCATCCCCATACCTGCTACTGTTTTTAATCTTTTGTGTTTGCTCGGTGTGACTTAGAAACTTAATAAATTAAACATAGCTCTCATACTGTACGTGAAGCTATGGTCTACATCACATCATAAGCTCTTAGGTTTCAAGGTCTGCACCCATCTTTCATTTCACACTTACTGTCGGCTACATAGCAGGCATCATTCTAGGGTAAAAAGATGATTAAGACACAACCCCTGCCTTCAGTGAGTATACAAACGAGTAGAAGGAAATGGGTATGTTAACCAAAAAGTCCCATGAAGTTTTGCATATAGGTGGCACCACTAGATGGTGTACAGGATAACGGAGGCCAACGAGCACACTTAATCTATTTTGGCAGTGGAGGTGAGCACTGCGTCCTATAATCCAAGTTTCCAGGGTAGATACTCACTCAAAGGCTAAGTAGGTTACCAGAGTAACTGACAGGAAAATTGATGAAAGCCCACAACCAATATATGTGATAAACGTCAGAGCCATCATCTGAGAAGGTGGCAAGGATGTTCGAGATAGGTCCTGGAAAATAAAATACTGCTTTCAAGACCAAATATTTTAAATAAACAAAAGAGCTACGGTTTACATTTATGGAGTGTTCTAAGTGCCCATCCATTGTTCATTCAACAAACCTACAAGGTAGACACAATTATTATCATCAAGTAAAAATAATGAAACTGAGGCCCAGAGAGGTTAAATAATTTGCCCAAGGTCACACAGTATGAAATGGAGGAGCCAGGATCTAAATTCTGGTCTGGCTGACTCCAAAGCCCACGTACATGATCAGTACAGATGGTTGCATTGGGCTTCCTGTCTTGAACAGAGCAGCCATCCGATGACCAGCCGCCTCTGCCACGTGTTGGTGTTGGGAAGAGTATCCATCTCAACAGCAAGGCTGTTGCATTCTGGTGCACTGGAAAAGCACTGGGCTAGGAGCCTAAAAACCTGAATTTGGCTCTTATACTTCTTAGTTCTATGACTGTGGACAATGGCCTAACAAATGAGTCTTCATTCTAACTTCTAAAAATGACAGTAACAACACCCCATTCCACCTATCTTATTGGAGAGATTACATAAGATAACTTATGACAGAGCATTTTATGAAAATTTTAAAATGTGGGGCGCCTAGGTGACTCAGTCAGTTAAGCATCTGCCTCAGGCTCAGGTCATGATCCCGGGGTCCTGGGATCCAGCCCCATGTCAGGCTCCCTGCTCAGCGGGGCGTCTGCTTCTCCCTCTGCCCCTGCCCTGCTCCCGCTCGTGCTCTCTCTCTTTCTCAAATAAATAAAATCTTAAAAAAAAAAAAAGATTTTAAAGTACAATGCAAACTAACCAATTTTTCTTACCCATTTTAATCTGAATTCCCTAAGCCTTGCTATTTAAAAGTAGAAAACTTATGTGTAAAAATAGACTGGGGGGAAAAAAACTTTCCATGTTCCAGTATTGTCTTTCAAGTGCATTTACTCATTGGAAGAGTAATTTCATTGGTCTGTAACTTTGCCACAACATCCTATCTGCTGATCAAAGTCATCCATCACATTAGACATCATGGTGTGATGCAGACTGTAAAGCCACGTGGTGTGGGGTTATTACCAGTAGGACGCCAAAGCTTGTAAGGTGGCTGCAGGCACAGGTGGTTTCATTGGGCTTCCTGTCTTGAACAGAGCAGCCATCCGATGACCAGCCGCCCCTGCCACCTGTTGGTGTTGGGAAGAGTATCTGTCCCATCAGCAAGGCCGTCTCAATGATTGTACCTTCCTCCCTTATCCCCGCCCCTGCCCACTCAAAACTGAAAAAGGTACGACTGGAACCTACCATTTCTGCCCAAGTCCCAAAATACACATCTCACTGTTAAGTCATCCTGCAGTGGAAAATAAGTGACAAATAATCAATTTATGGGACTGAAAAAACTGAAAAGCAATTGGAAAAAAATATATGAGTTTTTTAAATTTCAGAATCTCATTCTTGATATTGGGAGAATTCTTATTTTCCTCCAGTCCCTAGAAGCAAGTGAGTCTTACATAGCTCAGCACTCCTTAAACTCAGCAGTTGTGCACAGGAATCACCTTGAGGCCTTGTTAAAATGCACATTCTGATTCCGGGGGTCAGCGCAGGGCCTAAAAATGGGCATTTCTCGCAAGCTCCCAGGTGATGCTGAAGGTACAGGTCTGCAGACCAGACTTGGAGTAGTATGGTCACAGGTAACGCTCAACCTGAACTGAACGGAGAGGTGGTTTCTCTTTGGGAGTGAGAAACAGACCTGTAGCCAGATCTAAATGCACTAAAACTGGGCAATTGAGAATAGCTGGCCTTCTGCGCTTCACCTTCTCGGGAGTTAGGTGGTCAGTGATTAGGCATGCTAAAACCCGACAGAGTGACTCTATGATCCTGGCCTCCCACACGGCCTTAACCGAGTTCGAGGTTCTGCTGGTTCTCCTTCTTTCAGGCCAAGTCTGACAGACGTGGTTTGCGCAAGCGTATTTGGTCCATGAACAGACCAGACAGGCCACTCGTACCTGGCTCGGGTTGATGTGCTTTAAGGTAACCATCACATTTCTTGTCAGGTTCTTGACAGTCAGGTTTGCAACGCTGGACGATATGACGTAGCTGATCAGAGAGAGGTTCTCCAGCGCAGGGTCCTAGCACACCAAAGAATCAACAAGATGGATTTTAGAGCTCGCAGGGACCCTAAAGAACAGTAAGTCCACACTGTTGAGGTTATAATCTAGGTGAGAAATTGAGGGTCAGGGATTAAGTGACTTTCCCAAGGACCACGATTAGAAACAGCCGGCTCCACTATACTATTCTCTAACTACTGACTGAAATTTCACAGACCGACACAACAGGACCCTCAGGAACCGAAAAGAGAATAGAGCATTAAGCCGCTTAGACTGTGTGTTCTTGAGCAAGTTAACCTCTCTGCACCTCCTAGCCCCATCTGGAAAATTGGGATAATAGTTGAACAGTTCCTCCCTCACGGGGTTGTTGAGAGGGTTAAACATTTCTAAGTGCTTAGTAGAGCGCTCGGCAATTGGTAAATGCTATATACAAATGTCAGTTATTGTTATTTATCATTACCAGTATCCCTAGATCCTATTTAAAAATAAGCTGAGGGGCACCTGGGTGATGCAGGCGGTTAAGCACCTGCCTCTTGGTTTCCGGTCAGGTCCTGATCTCAGAGTCATGAGATCCAGCCCTGCAGTGGACTCTGTGCTCAGTGGGGAGTCTACTTAAGAATTTCTCTCTCCCTCCCCCTCTGCCCCTCCCCACTGCATGCTCTCTCTCTCTATTAAATAAATAAATCTTAAAACAAATAAATCAAAATAAACTGCAAAAAACCCACAAACAAATAAATCAAAATAAACTGCAGCTTTCATGTGAGAGTTAAAAGAAACAAAACAGCCCCACTCCAAAATCAAACCTAAACCAAAAGCAGTTAGCATTAACCTTACCTGAAATAGGGCAGGTGTTTCAAAGAAGTTGAACTGAACCCTGGAAGCAAGCTCCACATCATTAGCTGGTAAATTACTCATCAGTGATGAAGGCAAAGTAATAACACCAATACTGTTCTCAGGAGCCCGTGTTTCCAGAGAAACCTGAAAATCAAGTAAAAGATAATAAAAATGCCTGGGGCTAGGATAATGAAGAGATGGAAAACACAAGAGCTAATTAAGATGGAGGATCTTGTAAAGGCATTTATTTGTGGTAACCTCTGTCAAATCGGTTGTTCTTGTTTCTCTGATCACTATGAAATTGGAGAGGATGTATAATAGAGAGACAAGGCCTCAGAGCAGGAAAGGGAACATTTGAAAGATACACAGCAACCTTCAGAAAGTGTAGGATGCTATATGTCAATTATAGCTCAACAAAACTGGGGGGGAAGTGCAGAAAGGGTAACTGCAGACACACCGGCTCAACCACCTGTTAGGGCAAAGTCTTCGTAGAACCACATGCACTAAACTTGTAAAGGGAAGACCATACACATGAAATTAAAAGGCAAAAAGGGCAAGACTTGTTCTGACTTGGGTATTTCCAGGCCCTAATCCCTCCATTAGGTGGATAGAAAACACTGGAAGCAGGATTGATACTCAGCACCACTACTGACACCAGTACAGACGAAACACTTGTTAAAATACTGAAATGGGTTAAGTAGCTGATGTCCCTGCTCGCTTGCAACTGCCTAGAACCCACCACTGGACACTTCTCCCCACCTGAGCACCCCACCTCCCTGCAAAACTTCCACAACCTAGCTGCTAGAGGGTTAACACTGGACACAAGGACCTCTCAGATCCTGCTCCAGCCAAGATCAATGTCCTGTTTCTGATTCTGTGGTGCCTCACTGTTCTAGATGTTAAATATTCTGAGTATCACCCCTGACTATAAGCAGGAATTGCCTCCATCACGAAGTACATGGACACTACAACCATAGACAAGAAAAGGTTTTCCCACGATATATTAGGATGTACCTGAAGATTTGCAGGGTCTTGGGCAGCAAAGGTGGTTGTGTCGAAATTACTAGCATTCACTCTGATCACGGCCAGAGCCAAAGAAGGGGAGGTTAGAGTTATGGTCTTGGTTGAAAAATTCAACTGTAAGCCAATGTCATCCACTATTTTTAGCAATCTGTAAAGACAAGTGGTAGTTCAAATTCAGCACTCCCACTTTGTCTTCCCCATCCGAAGCAGAATATGCAGTAGCAATTTAACAAGTCATTATGAACCTCTTCTGTGGGAGAAAAATACTTGGCTGTAATTAATTCTGATAAGAAGTATCGCTCTCATTAGAGGGTCCCCTCTCCTGACCACATCAGTTTCCCAAGTCATACCTTTGGGCCAGAGGAGCCAGCAAGGCAGGTGGGGAATGAAGGAGTTTGCTGACATGGTTTATCATTTCTCCCGCGAGGTTAGGCTCCAAGCTGCCCAAGGACAGAGCCTTTTCCATCTGGGACACTTGGTTCTCAAGATCAGAATCACTGACGCTGCTGGTATAAACAATTTCTGTAACACAGAGCCAAATCATTTTATGAACACATAATGGAGAAATCACTAATAAAGAAACACACATAGACTCTATGACCTGGCGAACCTACTCCTAGGTATTTGCCCCGGGGAAATAAGAACATGTCTCAAGAAGACTTGTTCGTGAATGTTTATAGAGGCTTTTTATTATACTCCCAAACTGGAAACAACCCAACTGTCTGTCAACTGAAGAACGGATAAACAAACTGTGATTCCTCTGTACAACCGACTATTATTCAGTAATTAAAAGGTAGGAGACACTGATAATCGCAACAACATGGATGGATCTCCAATTCTCCAATGTATTATGTTAACTGAAAGAAGCCAGACTCGAAAGGCTGCATATTGTATGATTCTCTTCATATGACATTTTAGAAAAATCAGAAGTATAGGAAAACAAAAAGATCAGTCAGTGGTGGCCAGGGGCTGGGGGTAGCGGATAGGCATTGACTACAAAGGAACACGAAGGAACTTTGGGGGTGGTGAGAATGTTATATATCGTGATGGTGATTATGTGGCTATGGATGTGTAATCCAACCTCATGGAACTATAAAAATTTCATCTACCCACAGATCTGGATTAATTTTACAAGACGTAAATTATACTTCAAGAAAGCCAACTGGGGCACCTAGCTGTCTCAGTCTAAAAGAGCATGCGACTCTTTTTTTTTTTTTTAAAGGTTTTATTTATTTATTCATTCGACAGAGATAGAGACAGCCAGCGAGAGAGGGAACACAAGCAGGGAGTGGGAGAGGAAGAAGCAGGCTCATAGCAGAGGAGCCTGATGTGGGGCTCGATCCCATAACGCCGGGATCACGCCCTGAGCCGAAGGCAGATGCTTAACTGCTGTGCCACCCAGGCGCCCCAAGCATGCGACTCTTAATTTCAGGGTAATGAGTTCAAACCCCACACTGGGTGTAGAGCTTACATAAAATCTTTAAAATAATAAAAGAAACCTAACTGAAAAAAAATGTAAAAGCGCATCAGTGTAGTTAGTGTATATTTGTCTAAGTATAAATATACTTATCTAATTTTTATCATGTGTACAGGATTTTACATGGTAACAAGAAATTCTTTTTGTGAAAAAGAGAACATTATGAAATTAATAGCTAGATAACCAGCTGTAAACTGGTTTTCAATAATGTTTTTAAATTGGAAAACAATGATACAAACCTGTCTAGCAACGAAAAAGTCTCGTAATTCCACCACCAAACATCCTATTGTTTATTTTGCATATTCCCTTCTAATCTTCATCCATGTGTTGTCACATACTGTTGTAAACGCAGTGTACGAACTATTTATTGTTGTGTGATTTTCACTTCACTCAAGACTTGAAAGATGCCCCGAGTTTCGTCTAGCTGTTCTCATGTAGGGCTGCAAACAGTCATTGTGCTGATGTGGTTTTATTGTATTTCATTACTCCTCTGTTGTGGAACTGTTAGGTTGTATGTCCTTTTAAGCTACCAGGTAATACTCCAACACAGCTATTATGTGTATGTCACTTCGCTCCTGTTGTGTCATTGGCTGGAACTGGAGTCCCAGAAATGGAAACGCAGATGCAGGGGGCCATGTTGCTGGCCTTTCTGGGGAGCTGCTCAGGTTGATTGTAATGGTCAATGGGGATAGCTCTGCAAAGGTGGGCATTTTAAGCCCAGGTCAACAAACTTCAATTTTACTTTATTCTTCATCAGCCATTGAACCTTCTCTAAACTGAAGTCCCAATGGTTTTATGATGTGGCTTAAAATGTCCGTATTTATTTAAAAAAAAATTGAGAGAGCAGTGCAAATTCAAAGAAATAACAAGTCACGGGGTGCCTCGGTGGCTTAGTCAGTTAAACGTCTGCCTTCGGCTCAGGTCACGATCGCAGGGTCCTGGGATGGAGCCCTGTGTCAGACTCCCTGCTCAGCGGGGAGTCTGCTTCTCCCTCTCCCTCTGCTGCTCCCCCTGTTTGTGCTCTCTCTCACTCTCTCAAATAAATAAAATCTTAAAAAAAAAAACAAAGAAAAAAGAAGAAAGAAATATCAAGTCATTTGGCAGCTGCTCCAATCTCCTGGGGACACTCACATGGTGAGGGAGCAGAAGCGGCGGAGACCACACCTGAGCTCTAATCTTACATCACCAAGAACTTGGTTTTGCCTCCCACTCCCCCAAAATCTAGAGGAAGGTCTGCTTCTTACTCGCTGAATCAAACTTTCAAAGCATCCAGAATTCTCTCTTGCATCTTCTGCTCTTGTCTTTATCCCTAAGCCTGCTTTGTGTGTAGGGAGCCCTCTGCAGGTTCCATGGCATTCTCCTGTAAACCACAGTTCCAAACCTAGTGCAGCTAGTGTGATTATTTCCATCTTCAAGTCACACAGGCTGAAGTCAGAAGGAGTTAAATGGCTTATCCCAGATCACACCGCGGGTGAGGACCCCTGCAGACCCACACCTAAGTCTTCTGAACGTTTGTCCCTTCCTCAAGGCAACCTTGGCTCAGTCCCATCTCTGTCACTCCGTGACTTTTTTTCAAGAAGGCTAAATTTTTCATTTGTCACCTTCCTAAATGGAATTACTGTGTTTAACAGTACAAAAGTTTTCTTTGGGTGCCTGGGCGGCTCAGTCGGTTAAGCATCCGACTCTTGGTTTCGGCTCAGGTCACGATCTCAGGGTGATGGGATCCAGCCCAGCATGGGGCTCCGATCTCAGCAGGGAGTCTGTTTGAGATTCTCTTGCCCTCTCCCTTTGTCCCTCCCCCCGCCACGCTCTCTCTCTCTCTCTCCCCCTTCTCTCTCTCTAAAATAAATAAATGAATCTTTGAAAAAAAAAGCTCAGACGTTTCCTCTTCAGAATGTTGAAAACAATGACCTAATAACCTTTTGTGGGAGAAAGAAACCTGTAAAATAACTCATCTTGATAAAATGAGATCTGTTTGCCTCAGAGCTATTTCTCCACTGTCTTGGTGAAAACAATCATACTCAACTCAGCCATATCTATGTTCTATGAATGTCTCGAGGAAAGCTCTCGAAATCAAGCAGACATCATAAAAAGAAAGGTTCAACACGGTCTTATTACAGATATCTTGATTTGGCAGGCTAGCACCTGCGTTTCAGGAAGCCAGATTGTTAACGAACAGCAGCAGCGTGGCTCCTCAACTTACCTGTCTTGTCAGGAGGCGTGCTGGTCTTGATGACATTCACAGGGGCAGACGCGGTGGGAGAGGAAAGTGAGGATTTCACAGGTGGCAGTGTGTGCGAAAGATCAGTTTGGGGCATAGGGGAAGAGAAAGTTCCAGAACTAGGGGGCATATCAATGGCAGAGCTGGAAGCTAGGGGAGCTGAAGGCTGGGGAGAAGGAAGGTGAATCATTCGTGTTGGAGAGGGAGGGCTCTGGGTTACAGGTGGATGATTTAGAGGTTCAGCAAAAGAGATGGCACTGGAGACCTGGGACAGAATGGTGGCCCGAGGAACAACTGGGATGGAATTGCTAGAAGAAAATAGTGAGCCATCTGAATGACCAGCAAGACATACAACAGGATCCTGCAGGTCACTAAAGGAAAGAATCAGAGATGTACGTGAGACACGAAGGAGTTACAGAGAGGCTGATTTCCTCTAGCAACCATCCAACACCACCAAGGTAACTTGGCTTCATCAGGGACCTGCCACTCCCAGCCTCTGCCCCTGCACACCTTCTGTGCCCTTGCCACTGGCCCCCTGCCCACTTCCACCACTTCCTCCCTGGGAGAGGAATTAGCCAGAAGGGACACTCTTTGATAAATTACCAGTTCTGGGTCACTCACTCACCACTGCTCTCAGGCTCTTGTGCTTTATCACTTATCACTCAGTTGAAGAGATCCTGTAACACTTCTATGTGCTTTTGGGGGAAGGGGGAGCTGTTACATGCTGTTACCCACCTAGTTGGTTTTCATATATTAGGAATCCGTCTTATTTTTTTTTTAGATTTTACAAAATGTATTCTCAAAAAAAGTAGAATCACATGCCCAAACTGTTCCTAATGTACTGTAAAGTTTTCTAAAAATTGGGTGCCTGGGTGGCTCAGTGGGTGAAGCACCTGCCTTCAGCTCAGGTCCTGATCCCAGGGTCCTGGGATTGAGCCCCTCATCGGGCTCCCTGCTCAGCAAGGAGCCTGTTTCTCCCTCTGCCTCTGCTGCTCCCCCTGCTTGTGCTCTTTCTCTCTCTCTCTCCTTCAATCAAATAAATAAAATTTTTTTAAAAAAAATTTTCTTAAAACTTGGATACCAAAATATCATCTTCTTTGAATATTCGAATCTACATTAACAAAACTGGTTCATCATTTTTAGAACAATTGATTTTACTTTGAAGCTAAAGTATATCCATTTCAAAACTATATCTGTCCATAATGGATTCACAAACTTTTATGTCAACTCAGTATTAACATGNNGCTATGGCAAAAATTGAAAGGCAGCTCTAAATTTACCAATGACCATAAAATGTTCTTCAGATTTTTCCCGTAGTTTTTGCAAAGTAAATAATTCTGTCAACTACATTTACAATCTTCTGTGTATTGATCCGCATTAGAAAAATGTGCAAAAATCATTATTATTGATTTGGATAAGGGAATTTTTTTTCAGCATATTCTCATACTGGTCTTAGTGAGTTACAAGTAAGCCTTTCCTTTCCATGAAACCTCAAATTTAGCTCACTCACATGCAGTGTGATATTGGCTGGGATAGGTAAATAACACTGCCTTTTTTTTCTTTGACTTACTGAATTTTGTTTCAAGAAAATCTTGAACTGAAATTAATAATACATAAATTTTTCTGAAACTGATGAACATAGGAATCTGTCTGAATCAATTTTATACCACTATAGCACAGCACGATGCTAAGTGGCACATTGTAAGTGACCAGGAAATGTTTATTGAATAAAAAACAAATTAAGCTGGGGCCATAGGGGTTCCCAGCTTGTAAATCAGCTACGACCTCAGTGTTGCTTTAGCCCGGTGGTTCTCAACCTAGGCCGTGCATGAGAAAACCCAGAGGACTTTTAAAAAATATAGAGAGATTTCTGTGGCCTACTCCTCAGCATCTGTTTCAGTTGGTCTTGGTGCAGGGGTGAGGCCCCCCGGCCCATATATTTTCACGGCATGGAAGATTGAGAGGAACTCACCTGCTATCAAGATCTACCAGTCTTGGGGTGAGGGGGAAGAGCAACCAGAGGGGGCAACAAACTATTACCTAGAGAAGCCTCTGATGGATCCAGTTTTAGATGGTGACTTAAGAGCACCAACTATAATATGTCTTTAGAGCTTCTCTTGGGTGAGAGGAGGCAAGTATATTAGGTTGAGGAACCCGAGGCGGGTCATACCCACAAAAAAGAAATGCTGGCTCAGTCTAGTCTGGCCAGACACCCGCCAGAGGCCTCTCTACACGGCCTGAGGTTCAGGGTGGCAGTGTGGACGAAGGGGCACCAGACAGTCAGAAAACTGATGAGTCGAGAAGCCGTGGCTGAGGCTCCTGCTCTCATTAGTCTTCTAGGCAATCCACCCCCGTTCTCGGAGACTCAGTTCTCTGAACTGTATGCTGCAGCAACGCCTCAGGCCAAGTCACCGCAAAGGTGCTTTGCAAAGTATAAATTAAATCTCCTTCTTACATCTGGGGGTCTGCAGCCACCAAATCCCCCAGCATGAAGGCTCCCATTCACTGGGCTCCGCCGTGAAGAGGCTACCCTCTCTCTAATGCTCTGGGCACTTCTGCCACACGGAGCCCTCCATCCGTTGGGAGAGGCCCACCGGGAGAGGCAGAACAGTGGTGGGCAAGGCCAACTATATATCAGAACCCTCCGAGCGCTTCAGCTCCGGTGCAGGGCTCCCATCCCAAAGCCACTCAACTGGAATCTCTGGGGTGGGCGCAGGCGTCCATATTTGTCCTACTAGGCTTCTTCACTGAGGTGCGGCCTCCATACGGTAGACTGTACTAATCTTACATTTAGAGCTTGAAGAATTTTGATACTTGTATACACCTATATCATCACCACCCAGATCAAAATAGAGTATTTCCAGCACCCCAGAAAGCCACTTTGACAAGTCAGTAGGTTTTAGAAGGGCCTGAAGCGGACGTCTGGGTGGCTCAGTCAGTTTAGGGTCTGCCTTTGGCTCAGGTCGTGATCTTGGGATCCTGGGATCGAGCCCCATGACAAGCTCCCCACTCAGAGGGGAGTCTGCTTCTCCCTCTCCCTCTACCCCTCCCCCCTGCTCGTGCTCTCACTCTCAAATAAATAAACAAAATCTTTTTAAAAAATAAAAAATAGGGCACCTGGGGGGCTCAGTTAAGTGTATGCCTTTGGCTTGGGTCATGATCTCAGGGCTGTGAGATCAAGAAGAAGAAGAAGAAGAAGAAGAAGAAGAAGAAGAAGAAGAAGAAGAAGAAGAAGAAGAAGAAGAAGAAGAAGAAGAAGAAGAAGAAGAAGAAGAAGAAGAAGAAGAAGAAGAAGAAGAAGAAGAAGAAGAAGAAGAAGAAGAAGAAGAAGAAGAAGAATCACCCCACCCAAGAATCCTGAAAAATCCAGAAGCCTGGGCTGCTCCCCAGACCAATGACATCAACATTTCTGAGGGTGAGAGGCAGGCACTGGCATTTTTAAACCTCCCCAGATGATTCCAACATGCACCCAGGGTTGAGAACCACTGCTCTATGGACTAGACCCCACTACCTAAAGTGAGGTCCATGAACCAGCCGCACTGGCTTCACCCAGTAACTTGTTAGGAATGCAGAATCTCAGGTCTTTCCCAGACCTACTGGGTCAGAATTTTAACAAGATCCTCTGTGACTGACATGCACAGTAACCTTGGAGAAGTGCTGATGGGGCTCACTTCCTCATTTTACAGAGGAGGAACCGGAGACTTATTTCTATTGATAAAGAAGCAACATTCGGATACACAGCGAGCTGATGACAGAGCTCTAGCCAGACAATGAGCTAATATTCTACCCGCTTTTCTGTGTCCTGCTACTTCATCCTAACAGCTCTTTGAATGGGCAGCCAGAGGTCTGTGGGGCTGCCTCAAAAGAGCTATGATCTCTTCATCTGATCCTGGTACTTCTAGAAATTCCATCTCTCAAATGGGCCTCAACCCTCCAGCTTAATGGGGCATGTTAAGCTTAAAACTTAAATATTCTTTACTTTTTATTACAGAATATGCTATAAATCCCAAACTAAAGTCCTTTAGCAATTCCTCAAGGTCCAATGTTTTAATATATCCCAGAAATATGGCCCACACAGGGCAGACAGGCTACAGTTACCCTTTTGTTCCTATATGAGAAGCTCTACATTGACAAATATATGTCCTTTTGTTCAAATACAAATTTTATCTGATCATAATAAAGTATAGAAAATGCTGCAAAAAAAAAAAAAGGAATAGTAATCAAAATATCACCTATGATGACAGTAGGCAGGCCAATCACTGGGAACCCCTGTGAGTATTTTCATTCATTCACTTCCTAGTTTTTTCTATGTTATATTTGTATACACCTGTGATCACATCATCCATGACTTTGGGGTCATCTGCCTCCCAGCTTCCCTCCATTGTGGTGGTGAGTTTGAGGCAGTCATTCTCAACATTGGTTGCACATTAAAATCACCAAGAGGGCTTTTAAAACCCTTAATGCCTAGGCTATGTTCCAGACCAATTAAATCAGAATTGCTGAGGGTAGAAGACTGGAAATCAGGATTTTTGAATTAATTTTAGGCTTACAGAAACCCTGGAAAAATAATACAGAGTTCCCTATACCCCGCACTCAGCTTCCCTCAATGTTAACATCTAAAGTCTGGAACTGGGACCAAACAGCTATCAACATTTAACACATTCCAAAGATGGCATCTCAAATCACTGAGGAAAAGACAGACTTTTTTTTTTAAGGTTTTATTTATTTATTTGACAGAGAGAGACAGCGAAGAGAGGAAACACAAGCAAGGGGAGTGCGAGAAGGAGAAGTAGGCTTCCCGCCGAGCAGGGAGCTCAATCCCAGGACCCCGGGAACATGACCTGAGCCAAAGGCAGACACTTAACAATTGAGCCACCCAGGTGCCCCAGGAAAAGACAGACTTTTCAATAAATGATACACAGCCCCTGGCTAGACATTTTGGAAAAGATTAAATTAGATCCATACCTCACCTCACACACAAGAATAAATTCCAAGTGGATTTAATATTTAAAAAAAGAGAGAAAGAAACCATATAAATACCAGAAAAACTCAAGGGTGAATTCCCTTATAATACCTAGGCATAGGAAAAGGCTTTCTAACTAAGGCTTCAAATCCACAGGCAATAAAGAAAAGACTGGCAAATTTAACTACATTTTTAAAAAAGGTTTTATTTATTTATCTGAGCGAGAGAGCGTGTGTGTGCACACGCATGCTCATGCATGAGGGGTGGGCAGAGGGAGAGGCAGACTTCCCACTGGTCAGGGAGCCCGGCGTGGGGCTGGATCCCAGGATCCCAAGATCATGACCTGAGCGAAGGCAGACGCTAAACCGACTAAGCCACCCAGGTGCCCCTTAACTACATTTTTTAAAAATTTAATTTGCGTGACAAAAACATGAAGTCAAAAGATAACTGACAAACTAGGAGAAAATATTTGCAACATATATACCACAGAGAGTTAATATCCCCACTATATAAAGACTCTTAAAAACTGATCAGATAAACAGGGGTGCCTGGGTGGTGCAGTCAGTTAAGCATTCAACTCTTGATTTCGGCTCAGGTCAGGATCCCAGGGTGGTGAGATGGAGCCCTGTATTGGGCTCTGTGCCCAGCGGGGAGTCTGCTGGAGAGTCTCTCTCTGCCTCGCCCTCTGCTCCTCCCCCTGCTCTCTCTCTGTCTCTCTCAAATAAATAAAATCTTTAAAAAAAAAAAAAACTGATCGGGGCACCTGGGTGACTCAGTCGGTTAAGTTTCTGCCTTTGGCTCAGGTCATGATCCCAGAGTCCTGGGATCAAGCCCCACATCGGGCTCCCCGCTCCACGGGAAGCCTGCTTCTCCCTCTCCCTTCCTCTGCCTGCCGCTCTGCCCACTTGTGTGTGTGCGCGCGCGCTTCTCTGTCTAATAAATAAATAAAATCTTAAAGAAAAAAACCCAACTGATTAGATATCCAACAGAAAAAGTGGGAAGAACATGAATGTACAATTAACAAGAAAGATATAAAAATGACCCCCAAATACATGAAAAATGTTCAAACAGTCCTCATAAGAGAAGTGCAAATTAAAATACCACTGAGATACATTTTCTCAACTACCACACTAGAAAAATTTAAAAATATGATGGCATTCAGTTGGTGAGGCTGGGGGGGGTGGCCAGAATATTTATATTTGCAATACTCCCGAGGTGATTTTAATGTGTAGCCAAGATTGCAAACCATTATTTCAAGGCAACGGTCCAAATGGAAACTTGATACAAGAGAAAACCATATTTCCCCTAAAATTGAAAGCCCTTCTTCACTGTCAAAATCCCAAAATTCCTTAGCCAGCATGGCGATTAAATATTATTATTATTATCATTATCATTATTACTTTTAGGGAAAAGGTCAACATGTTTGCTACATACCACTGCAGTTTTCCTAACTCTTCCGGGGAGGAAGGGCACGGGATCCCGACAGAACAGCAGCACTGCTCTGGAGACAAGAGAAAAGAAAGAAGAGAATACATGGTCAAGAATAAGGCAAGGCAGAAGCTCAGATGCATCAAGTATTACGGTTCCTACACTGGCTGCATTTTAAAGAGCATGTATCTAAAACACGTGATAAAATACAACTGGATGCTATTATACTGACAATCATACATACATAATATGCTCAGAAGTATCTACTGAGTGAATAATTTGGGGGAGGTTATATGCACGCTATATCAATTGCTCTTCAGCAGCTCCCTAGAATTCTGAAGGAAATACATCCAGCAGCAATGGATCTAACACTCCAAATAGTAGTCCCCCTCTCTCAGTAGGGTTTTTTCCTATCTTGTTTTCAAATATAGTATACTGGAACTTTATTGAGAAAGCAGCGGGGGAAAAAAAATCACCTTTTAGAGCTTTCTAAAAACTGTCCAAGAGTCAAAACAGAAAGCTATAACATACTTAAATTTATTGATTTTATTTTCAGTTTTAAAAAGAACACATCAAAGTCATGTGCAAAAGAACACAGCAATAAAGAGAGAGACAACTTACCCATCGGTTGAATCTTTACTTTTTTCAAAGCAACCATTACAGCACATATGTTCATCGTTTTATTCATTTTTATTGTGAATGTACAATTTAATGTGCTGTAAAGAGAAATATATATAATCAGAATGTTATTAAACTGGAAACCTGCCTACATATTTGTAAATGCTTTTTCAAACTTGGGAGTGAGGAAAGGAGACACTGATACTGTGAACTTGGAATGACAGCGCAATAAGCCTGTGAACACCCACGACTTTTGACGATGAGACAGTGATAGAGGTTGACAGTCGGCGAGGTTGCAAACCAGAGACCTTGTGACCACACACAACTGCTGATTCATTTTGCCTGCGGGAACTATGAACTGGCTGGGGTGCAACTTGTTTGCAAAGACAAGCATCTTAACATCCAGAGTCTTACCCCCAGCTGGCTACTTGCCTGGTATCTGTAGGCATTTGAATTTCCATCATGGGAGCCCTGTCACATACTGGAAGAACATCGAGGTCTCTTAAATCCAAAACCTCTCTGGCAATTCAATCTAGATTATCAGATAACTAGCAACTTAAGACATTTTTTTTTACTTTAGTCTTGATTTACATGAAAAAATATTAATGTTGCAAACAACCCAAAGGGATAAGTGAAATGAACTAAATATATATAGTGGACAGGGATTCAATCTACGATTTCATGAAGAATTGCCATTATGTGCACCAGTGAATAGCTTGACGAGCAGAAACTGTCATTTTTGAGGACTTGTACTCTCACAGAATGCTCAGGATTCAGGTGGCGAGATTACTGACCTATGTAAGCCATTAGCTTCTGCAGCCAAGACAGCTGATGGATACAATTTAACATGATCATCTGCGCAACCTCAAATAATTGTCGGGCAATCTCTGACTCATCCCTGCACACTTCTTATCTTCTTTTCTCTTTCTTTCCAATCTTTTCTTCCCCCCTCTCCTTCTTCTCCCAAGCACTGTATTATATTCCTTCTTCTCTGTCTGGCCTTCACTAGACTGGACCGCTGGGAGCCATTTCTTGGTTATACTGGTGGTCCTCGGGGCTAAGGACACTGCTAGTCCCTCGCATCACCGCACCAGAGGCAAATGGCTCAGTCCCAACCACCCCTCTGTGATTCATAAAGAAATGGGAAGATGGATGTAACAGAGTGATGAGTGTTTCAGAGAATAAAAATGTGTATCCACAATGGCAGGAATATGTATTTATTTTAGAGGAACACATTTGAATTTACAACCTAATACCCCTCAATACTTTATTTTTCATGAGTAGAGAAATAATATGGATAAAAGTATTAAAAGTGACTGACCTTTGGGCCTCTGCTGTAGCACACACTATAAAATAAGTCTGAAACAAACAAACAGATTATATATGACAGTTGAGAATGTCAGACAAAACAACCCAGGACTTACCACAGCACCACAGAATCTTAGAGTCACAATAACCCCTAGGGATCATTCAATTCACATTGCTATCAGATTCCTGACGTATCATCAAAGCTACTCAGGGCAAACAGGCTCTGCTTGCATCCTGCTACTGTCAAGAACTCACTACCACACAAGGGAGCTCATTCTGGAGCCCTCATTTTAAGAAACTTTTGGTTTTCATGAAGGAAAATCTATCCCCTTGTAACAGCCATCCACTGTGATTTCCAGTTCTGACTCTGGATCCATGCAGTTCTGATTTCTGGAGTAATGGAACTAGGCTAGTCAATCTTTCATATGACAGATTTGGGGAAGTTCGAATACATTTCTCCTCAGGAACGCAGAACTCCATGCTTTCCCCCCAAAAAGAAACAGTAATTATAAACAAGGTATAGGATGTACTATGATTACCTCACTTAAGGTTTGCAGGGTTTTGTTTAGCTCTGATCGTCTGTTAAAAAAACGAGAGAAATTGACATGAAGGAGATCACTGGTGATGTTAAATTCAAAACAAGTTAGATTTTTAGCAATTAAATTAAGCCTGTGGTATTTATTGCTTCCAGTGTTCACTTTGAAGAAACACTGGGTATACTAAGAGATTCCTATGTGAGAAAAATAAATTATTTATATGACAAGGGAAACTAACCAGACAGAAGTGTATCAGTTCTAGCCAACAGCCAGATATAAATTATGGTTGAACACTCTTGTCATTCATTAGGCTCCTGGGTTCCCAGACAGCTTCTCCTGGCAGAGGGCCTAAAGAAGAGATGGCCCGAGGCAAAATTTCTGAGAGGGGCCCACCACTCACCATGGGGCCCCGCACCCCTGATTTCTTCCTCACTCCCTCTCCACCTGATCCCACCTGCCCTCTAGCACTCTCCAGCCCCCCTTCCCCTCCTCACCACTTCTCTTCCAGGATTTCCCTCACTCCTCTCCTCCAACCCCACTCAAACAACACTTTTATTTCTTCAGTGTGGAAGAGCTTCATGGGAAGTTAGGATAAAAGAAATCTAGTTAAAGAATTCACTCTAGGGGCACCTGCGTGGCTCAGTCGGTTAAGCATCTGCCTTTCAGCTAGGGTCATGATCGGGGGGTCCTGGGATAGGCTCTGTCAGGCTCCCTGTTCAGTGGGGAGACTGCTTCTTTCTCCCTCTGCCCCTGTCTCTCAAATAAATAAAATCTTTAAAAAAGAAGGAGGAGGAGAAGGAGGAGGAGAAGGGGGGGGAGGAGGAAGAGGAGGAGGAGAAGGAGAAGGAGGAGGAGGAGGAGGAGGAAGAGGAGAAGGGGAAGGAGGAGGAGGAAGAGAAGGAGGAGGAGAAGAATTCACTCTAAGGCAGTTGTTCTCAACTGGGGTGGGAGGGGATGGACTCTACCCCCCAAGGGACATTGGGCAATATCTGGAGATGTTTTTGATTGTCACAATTGGGGGCTGGGTGTTACTGGCATCTAGTGGATAGAGATCAGGGATCTGTTACACATGCTACAGTGTAAACACAGCCCAGAATAATAGAGAACTATCAGGTCCAAAATGTCAATAGTGCGGAGGCTGAGAAACCCAGCTCCACGGAATGGGCAATAATTCTAGGTGGTTCCAGGGAAGGTCTGGAGGAAAGAAGAGAAGGACTATGGCAACACTAAGCAGTCAGCTAGCTTTTCTAGCTGGCAGAAGCCGCTCCTCCTCAACTGTGCTCAGAGGCTACCTTTCCGGGGGTCTCCCTGGCCCCTGGGTTCAAGTCCAACCACTCTGCCTGCTCTATATTTAGATATGTAGAACATCTTTGGTGCCCTGGATACATCACATTCATTGTAGGGATTGTACTGTATTGTTATTTGTTTGCATCCTAGGTCTATCCTACCAGACCCTGGACTACTGGTTCTAGAAATTGGCCTCATGATGGAACCACCTGGGGGGCATTCAAAAATACCAACGTCTGTGTCCCAGGCCCAAATACTGATCTAATTGTTATAGAGTGTGCCTGGACATCAGGATTTTTAAAAGCTCCCCAGGTGATTTTAACATGCAGCCAGGGTAGAGAACCATTGTTCTAGAACCAGTTTTCCTTCCTGAGAGTTGGGTTTATCCCCAAGGCCAAACACATATTAAGGTGCTCAACAAATGCTTCGTGGCTTTAAATGAACTCCTCTATATTTCAAGTCTAGTAATTAAGATGAACTACAAGCATATGAATTTGTTTTCTGTTTATAAATTTGTGAGTTTAAAAAATTTTATCTTGGGGCACTGGGTGGCTCAAGTTAAGTGTCTGCCTTTGGCTCAGGTCATGATCCTGGAGTCCCAGGATCGAGCCCTGCATCGGGCTCCCTGCTCATCAGGGAGTCGGCTTCTCCCTCTGATTTCCTCCCTCTCGGGCTCTCTGTCTCTCAAATAAATAAAATCTTTTTTAAAAATGTAAAAAAATTTAAAAATGTATCTTATCAATATTGTTTCCCATCTAAAGTTTAAGATACTTCTAGGACATTGATATCTTCTGCTTTTTATTTCACACATATACTTTGAATAGCTAGGAAAGCTACATTTTTATCAGGAGTTCAAAAAATAGGCCTCAAGGACAGAAATACCACTCCTGTCCATCCCAGTTCTCACTAGTTTAACTGTTTGCGCTACACACTCCAGGGAGCCCTAGAGATGTGTGATAGCCCCCAGGAGGAATCCGAAGATTTCCCTCGAAAATTCCCCTCCATCTATGGCAGTGCTGACTCAGTGGGAGGTCAAAATGCTAATTGAAAGAATGACCCTTAAGAGGAGTTTTCTTTTGTTTTGTTTTGTTTTGTTTTGACCTAGGAAAGGTTTTTTTTTCCTTCAATGTCATCACAGATACAGGCTGGAGCTTTTGGATTTGGTTCAAAAGCTGATGAAAATCTCCTTTGAGGGGTAGTAGCCAGGTTGAGAGTAGATGGATTTTATCTCCCATGCTGTTTCCCGGCCTGAGGGTGAAGAAGACCTGACATTTCCCCTCCCAGGGACACTCAGGTAAGACTGTCTGTGGGCCTAGACTGACATTTTGACCTTGTGTCTGACTGGGAGCATCTATTTTTTGTAATGCATTTCTCATTGTCTGTGCTTGTCCCTGGAAGCTGGTACCTACTTCACGAAGACCTCTCTCTGACTTTTGAATGACTGACTCTTCATGAAAGCATGAACGAACGGAATACATGGCATCCCACCTTGAACTCTCTTCCAACCTTTCTGGCTACCAAATCATATTAAAGCTCAAATACCAATTCAAATTGACCCCTTACATAGCTACAGAGCATCAAAGAGAACAGCCTCATGGGGCTATTAGTTGACGGGTCTATTTGCTAAGAACTCAAGAACCAATTCTTTATAAGCTTTGGGTCTATTTCCTATTCTCAGTTTCCAAAAGTAAAGATAGCTCAACAAGTATCTTTCCATAGTTGATGTCTTAACTTTTACATCAAGCAGCAGATTACTCACTTCGATTCCCTTAGAGACAGGACTCCAGATAAGGTGCCATTAGCCGTATTTTGGTTCTGTTAGGAGCACAAAATCATTAAGAATATAACAAATACTGTGTGGTTTTTTACACTCTCTAACAAGAAGTTGGTCTTCAGTTTCATTGGCCACCCAAAGAACTACAGCCCAAAGACTGAAGGCATGGAGTATTACCCAGCCAACGATCAAATCCATATTGACTGAGCTAGTTTTGGTCTTTATATTTCCTTTCAAAAATACTCTGAATCAGCAAGTCTAATGTGCTAGTTAATTCCATTATTCCAAGGGTTCCCCCAAAAGAATACAATTAAAGCTCTCCACGTGAAAGGTCCCAGACTTAAGCAAAGATCCCAGTGTAAAGAGGGAACTTGGTAGCAGACTTCACTGCATTTCTAGCACCTCGCTCTTCGCCAGGCACATAGTAGGTGCTCAGGAAATAGTGAATGAACAAACCACATTTAGCTGGGATCCTCTGAACCAATATAAGTCATGGGAAGTGTGAGACTACTGCATCTGAAAACCCCATGGGGCGGAACAGGATCACATTCATAAGACTATTGTTAGATTCAAGATATTTCTTATTGCTACAAGTTTCTAATATAATTTAAAAATTTTTAAAGCAGGGCGCCTGGGTGGCACAGTGGTTGAGCGTCTGCCTTCGGCTCAGGGCGTGATCCCGGAGTTCTGGGATCGAGCCCCACATCAGGCTCCTCCGCTATGAGCCTGCTTCTTCCTCTCCCACTCCCCCTGCTTGTGTTCCCTCTCTCGCTGGCTGTCTCTATCTCTGTCGAATAAATAAATAAAATCTTTAAAAAAAAATTTTAACCATAGGATTCCATCATATAAACATTTAGCAGGCAAGCTTAGTGAAAACTGAAATATGCTTATTAACAAAGTACCATGATTATTATGAAGGCAAACCTTCTTGACAAAGCTAGTACTTCAACAACAGATATTTTATTTAAATTTGGTCATAAAAGCAAATATGCCAAATACCATGAATAATCTGAACCTTAAACAAATCTTTAAATGCAAAAGCACTTGCTTTCTTCTAAGACTGCAATAAAAAAAATCTTTAAAACCTACCTGGGTAACATTGCTTTCTTCATATGGAAACATTATCTCACCTCTAAAAAATGCTAAAAATAAATTTGCAAAACAAAATTTGAGACTTGCATCCTTAGAACTTAAGGATTAATACAACACAAGAAAAGATTATCAGATTAATAGTGAACAATCAAATTAATAAAATAAATGGTTTCATCAAATTCTTTGCAATTACTCACATTTACTGTCTTTTCTATTAGAACGGTACTCAATGACCATCAATACAACTTTCAGAAAATGCGAACCATAAACTCTGTGTGGAAATGTGGAAAGAGAAAAAACTTGCCTCCTTGTCAAGAAATTTTAATACTACATGCTGCTCATCAGAGCTTTGTTTCTCATGAAGATGCTAACTTGGGGAACCAGCTCTAACATTAAAAATCTTTTTGGGGGATGCCTGAATGGCTCAGTCAGTTAAGCGCCTGTCTTCGGCTCAGGTCATGATCCCAGGGTCCTGGGATTGAGCCCCGCATTGGGCTCCCTGTTTGGCGGGGAGCCTGCTTCTCCCTCTCCCTCTGCCCCAGCTTGTGCTCATGCTCTCTCTGTTTCTCTCTCTCAAATGAATAAAATAAAATCTTTAAAAAAAAACTTTTTGGATTTTCTAGTTGCAGTTACATACTGCAAAAAAGTGTTTCTCAGAAATTAAGCAGCCTTATGAGAGTCTATTTATTCCTGGCCATTTGTTTTTGTTTTTGTTTTTGTTTTTTTTAATATAGCTACCAAGTGCAATCTCTCCCCTAGGAACAAAGTTAAGATTTTGCTTTTGAAACCTGACTAGTATGCAGGGAGAATCCTTTCTTCAGTTGAACAACTCATTGTGGCTTTCATCTCAGAAATGCCAGAAAACTCTGTTCTTAAAATGCTCACTTCAGGAAATACAGAACTCAATTTCAGTCAACCTGTTTCCTACAGGGTATACACTTGGAGGGGCTCCGACTCGATCAGAAAAAAAGAAAATAGACACTGCTTAACAGAAGTACACTGTGTGCACTTCATAATCTGCAGAGATAGAAAACCGGCCTCTTGGGCAGAAGGCAAAGAGGTCATACAAACTAGAGCAGGTGTCAGCCATTTTTTGGTATCAGATCTGATATTTGAGGTTTTGTGGACCACATGTTCTGTCAGAACTACTCAAATTTGCATTTGTAGCAGGAAAGCAGCCAAACAATATGTACGCGAATGGTATGGCTATATTCCAATAAAACTTTATTTACAAAAACACGTGGCAGGCATTATTTAGACGATGGGCAGTAGTTTGTCAACTCCTGAACTAGAGGGTTGAATGCCTTTTAAGCTCATCTTTTATAGCAACCTAAAGTACAACTGATGCCCACAGCCAAGTACCCAATGGTCCACTTTCACTTAAAATGGCCGACAAAGCCACTGGCCCAGTGACTAACAGGATTTATCTATTTTAGCAACTTTGCTACTGAGAACGTCAACTTCTAGTATATGTGCTGCCGAAGCGAGCACGAGAACGTCAACTTCTGCATATCGATACTGAAATCTCAATTAATGCAGTACACAATTATTAAAAGTAAAGATACTTGATATATGCATAGAACTACTTATCCATTTTGGAAAAAAACCCTTAGCTATTAAAAATGTATTTAGCATGCACACGCGTGTGTGCACATGCCGACACCCACAGCTTCTCTCCCTCACCAGTCTGTTCTCCAAGTTCATCCTTCAGTCTTGTGGAATGCACGTTGCATTTCATAAATGTGCTGGGAGCATAATAGTAGAAGAGCAACAGGGAAGCTTTTGACCCGCAGCCTAACACTGCCTGGTCAGCTCCCAGTTTTTTCACCAGCCTCCGTTTCCCTTAATGAACTCAGATTGGAACCTGCGAGCAATGAAGGTTTCTAGTTTCTGGCAGGATACTGTGGAATTTCTGGTGCCAAAAGACTTGGTTCCCTGATGAGGTTGTTTTCACCAGACACTAAAACAAATGGTCAATTCAGTCACTTAATTGGGGAAAACATTACTGCAACTAGCTTCCTGGCATCTGTTATTCAAGATGACCATAGTTTTTTTTGTTTTTTTTTTTTAACTAAATGTTCAATTTTCAAAGTTATCAAACATCATGTAGACATAACACTAAACTAGACATTAGTCACCAGTTCAAAACACAGATGAAGCGTAAAAATAATGAAATTATGGAGAATTCAGTAAGAGAAGGGTAAGAGAAGAGGGAGAGAAGAAGAAGGACGAGTTACACAATATGTGAAAGTGAAATGTATCTAACAAGTCTTTTTTCCCTTTAATCAAAGCCAGCTAATATTTGCCTACTATACTCTACCTGGCGCATGCTATCAGCAGAATGCTCATATATGTAAATCTCACATTCACACAAGTAGAAAATGTTTGTGGACCATTCTTTGAATACAAAGTTTTCTTGTTTTCTAATACCTTTCAACCTTAACTTTTTTTACTTGAAGTTGTTTCCTATGTTTTTAAAACAAATTATTAAAAGAAACAGAACAAAAGGCACAGAAGAAACGGAAAACATTCCTATAAGGATTCTTTTTTAAGACTTTAAAATGACAAAATACTTCATTACCTTCCTCCTCTCTCTTCCTGTGATCCAATTCTGACCTGCCACACCATGTTTTTATGTTTTTCACATCTGCTTTCATTGGTTTTAATAAGGAAGGGAACCCAGAGAGCCAAACCAACGTGAGAAAAATGGTTGTTTCATTCCTTCTGGCAGCAAAAATATTCCCTTTTCAAAAATAACGTGTTCTCAAGAGATTTCCATCTTCAATTTAAAAAATAGTGGACAGTCTGGGTTAAAGATGGCAAAATACACTCTGGGCACTACTGGAATTAGCATCCAATTAAACTAGGTGTACGTGAGGTTTTCAACATTCTAGTAGAGCGGTTTATTTTACTTTTAGCAAAAGATGACACCCTATGTCTAAGCTATAATACTTAAGATCCTATGGAAAAGCTTGAGGGATCTGTATATCAGAAGTGGCTTTCGATAGTTAAGTTCATTACTAGTTATATTCATGGACCAACTCTAAGGGTATTCCTTACGGATTTAAAGCTATGGCGAAAAATATTTGGTGTAGAGCTTCGTGTTCTCATATTAAGGAAGTTAATCCATCATCTCACTAAGCAACGGGAAGATAATTTCAGGCAGATCTAAAATTTGTTTTTGTTTTCATTTGGGACTTCTTAGTAGCCAGGCGATATGAAAAGAGACAGATCAGAGAGATACACATCACATATTCAACAGGAGAAAAACAAACCTTTTCTCTCTCTGGAGCTCATTTATCTGCTAATGTGTAATGTACAGAAGAACTAACCTGAGTCATTGCAAATAGATGACAAATTGCAGATATTTCTCTGGGGTTTGACTCCTGCAAAGGAAACAACCCAGCTGGTTAAACATGTCAACACCTACATTTATATCCTACATTGTCAAGAGAATTCACAGATTTAGGCATCAAACGTGGACCAAAAATATTGTAAGTTGGATATAACTGGCTGGATGAATTCCACAAAGACTAAAGGAATGAGAGAGGTTTCATTTCTTAGCTGGTCAGCTATAGAACTTGATTCTTTACTATTCTTTAGTATGTCACTGTCTAATCCCCTACTCCTCCCTCAAAATTTTTGTTGTCCTGTTCCCAATTAATCCCTCTCTTGTCTAACACAAAAAGAACAGAGTGAATGCAAATCGAGCATAGAGACTTTAAGTGCAATAGCCCTTACTCATAGATGCTCTTTCCTTTCCTGAGCATTCATGAACGCTCTAATGCTGTTCTGATTTCCTTATGCAAATATATGTTAAGAAATAACATCAATGTCATGATGTCATCGCACCTAGGCAAAACCCACAAAATTCAAAAACTTTTTGCTGAACAACTACCATATTCTACAGGTTTTAGAAGGTTCCAGATACAGACACTGCCCTCAACGAGCGTGCAATCTAGTGATAGTGGCCAGTAAATAAAAAGTTATAGTGAGGGCAAAATGGAGTGACGGCCAGCAAAACAGACTACACAGGCATACAAAGGAGGGAGAGACAAATGGGGGATAAAACAAGCCATGTTAGAACAAAAAACTTCACACATATTCATCTAAAAAACACTTGCTCCTTTGGTGAAAGGAGAAGTACATCTCTTCTTTGATTTGAAGAGAGCTCAAGGTTTACTCCCCTAAAAATCTCGCCTTCATAAATTTCATCCTTTTGGCGAAGTATAAGAAATCTATAATAAATGTCAGGGGCAAATGCTGATAATGTCTTAAGCAAAGGGCCAAGGGGAAAAGATTGTTATATTAAGGAATATTTTGCTGTCCTTGTTAGGTCTGGCTTGTTTAGAATTATGTATGCAATGCCTAATTGCTATTTTATTTCCATAGTACTTTATGAGTGCTTAATTTTTTTTCTTAAGAGAACAAGTTCGGACACAAACTCAAATTAGGACTTGTGTTAGCGCATGTGAAATGGTTTCTGCCAGAATGATCTGGGTGACATTTGCTGAATGGGCATCATGCTTCAACAAAGAGTTTTGATTCTGTGAGCAAACTGAATTTAGGTGCCAAAAGTTACCCAACATGCAGAATTCTATATTGTTTCACAGCAATGTTACCCACACCAAAAGAGAGATTTCATCTTAAATACACGTGTTTTAGATGGTGGGTAGTAATGCTTTAAATGTTCTCTACAACCATCAGTCTACTGTTCACTAAGTATTACATTCCATCATCTCTCATTTTTCTCTAAATTTTAGTGGCACTTTTGTTTCCAGTGATGTGTGTCTTTTGCTGCTCATTAACCCTGAGAATTTTCTTTCCCGTTGCTAGGGCTGTTATCTGTAATTTCCCCCAAGTACATGGCCACAGGTCATCCTTTAAGTCATGAGTGAGAAAATTTTGTAAAGGGTGAAATAATAAATATTTTAGGCTTTGTGGGCCATACAGTCTCTGTCACAACTACTCAACTCTCCTGTTCGTTGTACAAGAAAAGTAGCCATAGATAACATGTAAACAGATGGGCATGGCAGTGTTCCAATAAAACTTTATTTACAAAAATAGGTAGTGGGCCATATTTGCCCTGCAGGCCAGTTTGTCAACCCCTGCTTTAAATCAACCAGAAGCCTTTGTTAAGCATATCACGTATTCCTAGTCTTGCACCAGGTACTTAAAAGTACATCCCTTTTTTTGATTTCAAAAGAGTTTGAGGTTGACTCCTCTAAGAATCTTTCCCTCGTAAATTTAATCCCATTGATAACCACTAGCACCAGCCCTTTTATCTCCCATGCTTCTTAACCATGTCAGAAACACTTGTGTAATCATTTGCCTTTATCTGCATACATGTTCATGTTAGTTATTTCTTTGTTTGCCTTGTCTCTCCCCCGAACTAGAACATTCTTGAGAGTGGGCATTGTGTCTCATCATGACTATATAGCCCCAAACACTTAGCACAACTTCAGTTACCCAGTGCACAAACATCTATTCATTAAGACCAGATTTCATTTTTGAAAAGTAGGAAAAAAGAGAAAGAAAACATAGAAACCAGCCATTTGTTTCATTTTACTTTAGTTATAAAAAAGAAAGTCTGGATATTGATAGTAAGTCATACCTGATGCATTGAAGGTTTTTACTATAGTGATTTTAGTTTTTTCTGCAAAGAAGCAATTTAAATATTAGAGCAGAATTGTTGCTTTTTAAAAAACAATTTGCCACGAGTATCATTTTAGTGAAGTGCTAAGAAAATCATACTATTGACACCTTTCAGACACTACTGGTCATCCCAGCAGCTGAATAAATGGGAATCGCATACCCAGATCATGTATCATTGGAATAGGGTGAGTCTGGGATTTGTATTCCCATGTTTACCCAGTTATCTCACACCCACCACGCACCCCACTGTTTGTATCATCCTACTGCAGTTTCCACGCGCTGCTGCTAGGGGACAAATTAATGTAGAATTGAGTCACTATCAGGACCTTCAGATGACAGGTTATAAAGAAAAGGTGATTCAGAATAAAACTTAATGGAAACACAAGATCTAAAATACCGCATGCTCTATAATCAAGAAAGTGTCCTGCTATTTTCTCTAAGAGCTAACATAATATTATCGCTATTGTGTCAGTAGATAAAATTATTCTCAAAAAGGTTGGAAACACTCAATTACAGTTGTACAATAAGCTCACAGCAGAATCTGGACAGAACAGTTCAAACCACAGGCAAATACGAACACACTCTGAAGAAGCAAACCTTAGAAATATCTTCCCAACACACTCTGGGGACAGAGCCCGTGGTTCATTTCTCAAATAATGGAGAACCAGGTTCAGAAATCCTTGCTTTAGGGATGGACAACTAGAAGAGGCTACGTTTGGGGCACAGACTTGCAAAGTTCTGTCTGCTAGGGTGAGTGGCAAATTCTGAAGAAAACACAAAGCTCAGATCTTGGAGAAGCACTTAAGAATGATGACATTATACCAACAGTTTCTGAAACCTCATTTGTGTCAGGTGTTATTGATGAGTTCCCGTTTCAATGTATGACTGACTCATGGGCAATGGTTGGTGGTAATTATAGAGGCTGACAGTATTTTGCATTATCATTAAGAATCTTCTAAATATATTATTTGGTTTGCCCTGTTACTTTCTTTCCCAGAGCAAACAAAACACATCTGTGAAATGAACTTCCGGTTCTAGTAACAAAAGTGCTTTTGGGGAAAACCGTTCAACCTCACTAATCAAGAATGTAAAACAAAACCTATGGAATTGAAAGATCTAGTAATATATGATATAGTCTCAGCTCTCAGCGAAGGTACAGTGTGACACGGACATCCTCAATCACTGCTGACAGGATGTTACTGGGGACAAGCTTTCAAGAAAGTAACTGAGCAGTAGGTATATCAAGGACCTTACAATATTCATACTGCTAACCCATTAAGTCCAATCCTTAGAATGCATCCTACAGAAATCAGGAATGAATGCAAAATGCTGGCACAAGGATGTTCATTGCAACAATTTCTATTAAAAAATAGAAACAGCTTTAAGAATGTTCAACATACGGTACACAATGGAATATTATCAAGTCATTAATATTAATGAACAGTGGAAAATACTTATAATTTAATATGAAGTCAAAAGGGCAAGACATAAAAATCTATATACACTACGACTATTGTGTAAAAGACACACACACACACACACACACACACACACACACAGTGTATATGTATATATGATCCTGAATGGAAATATATCAAATTATTAACAGTAATAGTCTTAGAAAAGTAACATTAGAGATGATTTGTATTTTTTCATTTTATTTTTCTATATTATCCATTTGTTATGAGCTAAGATATATTACTATTACAATTTTTTAAATGTTATTTTAAATGCAGAGCTACGGTCACAACAGTTTGGAAGTTCAGGAATATGATAACTCCAGAATGACAAGGTCAAAGTGAAATGAGCAGTAAATCAACAATTGAAGGCACAGGAAGTAGGCAAGGAGATAACCTTTAGCAACCCAGAAGACTGACCACACAGTGAGAAACCCAGCAAGGCACAGAAGACGAGCTATTATATTTAGAAAGAACTTGATATTACCTGTTTTGTTTAAAGTGGATAATACACTCGAAGTAGCATCTGAAATAAAGTAACGAAAATTTAGCCTAATTATTGATATGCTTAACAAACACATGCATCTTCTAGCTTCCTTAAATATTTCACTTTTCCCCAAGTCCTAGAGAAGCTAGAGAGTTCTGCAAAAGCCAACTGACACTGTCAAATGTATGTGCTGCCCACCCAGCCACACACTAACCATGCTCCAAACCCCAGACACAATTCCTGAGCAAGTATTCGTGCTTTTAAAATGTGTTTCCTGGGGCGCCTGGGTGGCACAGCGGTTAAGCATCTGCCTTCGGCTCAGGGCGTGATCCCGGCGTTATGGGATCGAGCCCCACATCGGGCTCCTTCGCTATGAGCCTGCTTCTTTCTCTCCCACTCCCCCTGCTTGTGTTCCCTCTCTCGCTGGCTGTCTCTATCTCTGTCAAATAAATAAATAAAATCTTAAAAAAATAAAATAAAATGTGTTTCCTGAACACAGGTGATGTGTCTAAAACATAGCAACACTTCTATAATATTAGATTTAAATAAACCCATTTATGTTGTTTAATATTTTGTCCCTTTTATACTCCATTATAATGCAAGCCCCTAAGGGATATATTTCCAGTTAATACCAACTTTAATATATAGCCCTGTGGATGCTTAATGGTACACTCTTATAAAGCAATCTTTAAGCAGTTCTAGCTTAAAATTAAACTTCTTGAACATTATATTTCACTACCTTTTAGAAAAAAAATCTCATTTTTATCTTGTTTCCCTTAACATTCAATTGAAAATCTATTCTGTTATTTCTTTAAATAAAAATCATTCTGTAATTTATTATTCTGGATGAAACCTTAGGGGGAAAAGGCACATATTATCACACTTAAAAACCCACATACAATGGATCCAAAAACTAATGCCAAAGCTATTTTGAAGATGTTCTTTCACTTGAAAAAGTAATTAAACATAAAAACGATAATATCTAGCCTTTCCCATTGGACCAAATATGAATTTAAACCCGTTTCGATCAGTGTGAATTCCATCTAGGATTCTTTAGTTCCTTAACCACCAACAACATGGTGAGATTTTTATTTTAACCAAGTGAAGGACTGTGAAAAGCATTGGTTTTGGGCTGCACAAAGATGGAGGCTGTCTACCCACAGAGTGGAAGGCACAGAATGTGCCCTGTCCACCTCCCTCAAACACAGCCCACTTCTCCGGCAGGATAAAGAAGCCAGGTTTTTTCCTTCATGGCGTGCTCCTTAAAAATTGATAAAATCATCTGTAAAAAGGCTGTCTTTGAACACTCTGTGCCTCCAAATCCATGCTGAATCGTATTGAAGTCACTGGATGTGTTTTCCACATTTAAAGAATCTGTCATATAAAATGTGCTGGCATTGTGTTGGAAAGCAAAAGAAACGGAATGCTCAAAGTGTCATCAATATTTCTTCTTTTTCACAGAATAGTTAGCGTGGTGGGGGGCTGGCCTCCCTCCATGATAATAAGAATGTTTTCACTTAACCGGAAAGTTGAGGGTGTTCTCTAGGGTCGACAGTTCTGAGGCTCTGTTTGATTTGGGGTGTTTTTTCTTTTGTGTTATTTGAATATGAAAACCTTCAACACCACTCACTACACTTATATTCATATTAAGGGTTATCAATTTTCACTCGCTTCAGAAAAATTCTTACCATTTAGGCTTGTAGTTTCAACCTCTTTTGTCCCGAGGGGGAAAAAAAACAATAGAAAGGTATAATTAAATCCAAAATTTAACAAATTGGGCTAAATCTAGGTTTGAATTTTTTCAAAATCTTGCCTGGAGTACCATTGGTGTAGGGGACAAAACCAACAAAAGATGATTCAACTGTAAGAGGAAAAAAACAACAAAATTTTCAAATTAATATTTTGAAACAATTATTTATTGAATTCTAAGAAGTTAAGACTTTTGAGATAGAATTATGGAAAGAAGTAGACAACATGCTATCAGACCAATATGAATCTGCAAGCCCCATAATCACTCAGAGAATATACACTTAACCAGACAATTACAGAGAAAGAACTCAAGAAATAAAAAGAGTGCAGTTGTCTCATTTTACAGACGAAGAATCTGAGACTCATCCCTCAAAGCCTGTTCCTACCTATGAAATATTATGGAAATAAGTTCAGAAACCACAGCAAAATATGTGACATACCACTTTCAAATTTTTTCAGCCAGAGAATTCTAGAAAACATTTTATACTTTGAATAATTGTCAAACTACAATTATGAAACATATCAGCACATTGGCTCCATTCTGTTATAATAACGCCCGCAACTCTTACCATCGTGAATTGAGGATTTAACCAAAACAAAAACAAAAAACAAAAAAACCGACAACTTTGCTATCACTCAGTACAGTACCACCTAACACAATTTCCTGGTAAGTTATTTTAAAATATGGCTGCTATTAAGACAATCAATCAAGTTATAAATTTTCCATGGAGTAAATCCACTTACACTAAGAGGTCAAGCTACTACACACATTTTGCATGTTTAAATATTAAAAAGATCCTATGGCTTGACTTCTACGTATACACAGGAAAAGTTAACACAAACATTTTACAAGTAACACAAGCTTCACAGTAGGCAGACTGATATTCAGTGGGTAAGGACAACACTTGGGTGTGTCAAGGCGCTTGGCAGGCCTGTCTGTTTTAGACTGCTCATGCGCTGGCTGAAACACACACACCCTGTCTGTCCTACATTATTGCTTCCATATTTTATCATTTACTACATTTTTTTTAATTACCAAGGATATTTCTTTTTTTTTTTTTAAAGATTTTTATTTATTTATTTGACAGAGATAGAGACAGCCAGCGAGAGAGGGAACACAAACAGGGGGAGTAGGAGAGGAAGAAGCAGGCTCACAGCGGAGGAGCCTGATGTGGGGCTCGATCCCAGAACGCCGGGATCACGCCCTGAGCCGAAGGCAGACGCCTAACGACTGAGCCACCCGGGCGCCCCACCAAGGATATTTCTTGAGAAATAAGACAGTTCCTGAGCAATAAGATTCAAAGTGTGGATATGGAATCCTTTGCTGTTGGGGCAAAACAAAATCATTGGCAAAAGCTGGTTTTTAATTAGCAAATATTAATTCTTCTGAAAGGTGATGAACGGTGAGAGAGGCCTGAGTGCACACCCCCCTGCCGGTCCCTGGATGTGCACAGTTAGTGCCACTCTCCCCCAGGGCACCCAGAACTCAGGCTTAGACTGGAACCAGTGTGTGCCTCCAAATGTCCATGCCCCCTATTTCCATGCAAACAGGATTTTGCTAAGATATCACCATGATTAAGTCAGATGATGGCTACTGTACTAGGAGACAAATACAGTGGTTCATTTTACCCTAGGAGCTTAACAGCAAGGGGGCAAATTGGCACAAAGAAGCTTGGGCTTTGGAGGCTTGCAGTTCTGGTTTGAATCCTTGCCCCATTACTTAATTACTCATAATAATGATCATTATTACTTATTGAGGGTTTACTCTGGGTCAGGTGCATATGTTATCTCATTTCATCTTCCCAACTACTCTATGAAGCAGGTACTATTTTATTCCCCGATTTACAGATGAAGGAACTGAGGCACAGAAAGGTGAAGAAACTTGCCCAAAGTCACACAGCTAGCAACAGGGTGGAAGGGTAGTGGCCCAGTTCAAACACAAGGAGTCTGGGTCCACAGAACGTGTGAACATGAGCAAGTTTTATCCTCGCTGACCCTCAGTTTCCTCGTCTAGAACGTGAATATAATAATTCCCATACTGCAAGACTGGAAGCTGAGTGGGATGTCTAGAGACTCCTAAGCATGTAGTATGTGCACAAGAAGTTATAGCTATCGTTATTAATTTTATTTAAATGAATTGACAGCAGCAGCTCATTTTGATACAGCTAAGGATAGGATGTGAGTTGACTCACTCCTTACCATAAAAGATTGTTCTACAACATATGGTATACCAGAAAGAACGCAGAAGGAGGAGGCAGAAAAGCCACGTGCCACCTGTGCATAATGGGGGCAGGGAGCTGTGCGACCTTAGGTAAGTTACTCAGGCTTCACTATCTCATCAAGTCGCACCATATGGGGCTGGACCACTTTATCCCTGAGTTCCAGTTCCGGTTCCAGCTAGCAGTCTCGAATGTGGGTTCTATTCCTGGTTCCTGCCAAGAGGGTCTTAGTTAAAAACGTCTCTTTATTTGCCTTCCCGTTCTCAAGAGGGCTAAGCCCTCAGAAGTCCTTGGAAAAGTATTTGTTTAGAAGTGACTGAGGAGGGGGGGCCTGCGTGGCTTAGTCCTTAAGCGTCTGCCCTCGGCTCAGGGCGTGATCCCGGCGTTCTGGGATCGAGCCCCACATCAGGCTCTTCCGCTGTGAGCCTGCTTCTTCCTCTCCCATTCCCCTGCTGGTCTCTCTCTCACTGGCTGTCTCTCTCACTGGCTGTTTCTGTGCCAAATAAATGAATAAAATCTTTAAAAAAATAAAAATAAATAAATAAAATTTACAAAGTGACTGAGGAAGTATATTGAAGAGAGCATCTAATGCCTCAAATATATAGGAACATTCAGCAGGTTTGTGTTCTCAATACTCTACAGGAGACCCACGAACTAGAGTACTAAAAATAATGGTGAAGAACCTAAGCAGTCCCCCAGATGAAAACCCACACTTTATTCCTCAGCTTTGTCCATAAATGTGGGGGGACCAATTTGCCTGTCCTCTTGTTTATTGACTTTGCAGGTGTAGGTTTAATGACACAACTGAATCAACCTGTGTGGAGAAAAGCAATTTTGCTATATCTGACTACATGCTGTACTGCATGGAGAACTTCTGGAATACTGTCCTGAAATTCCCCAAAGCCATGAAATAACAGTCTTACCAGATGGTGATAACAAACTGGAATTATCGGCATTCTCTGTTGAGGAAAAAGGTGATTTAAAGTTAGTTTAGTTTGTGCATGAATTTGTAGATGAACATCTTTAACAGGAGCGAATGTAAAATGAATTGCAAATAGCTACCAAAAGAGGGCAGTGTATTAATTTACAATTATTTTCAACAGCCTCATCAGTACTTCTCGACTCAATTCTCTAGTCACATCTCCGGTGAAGCAATTCTTCCAATTTAACTGGTGATGGTACTCTCTCTATTCTGTTATACAATGATTTAGTATACTTGAAACTTAAAATGATGACTGAAAACTTCAATTGTTGGCTAGTATTCAATAAAATTTGTAAAAGGAAAGGGGCGCCTGGGTGGCTTAGCTGGTGAAGCATCGGACTAGGTTTCCACTGAGGTCATGATCTCAGGGTGGTGGGATCGAGCCCCACCCCCTCAGCAGGGAGTCGGCTTGAGATTCTCTCTCCCTTGGCCCCTCCCCCCACTTGTGCTCTCCCTCTCTCTAAGTAAAAATCTTGTAAAAAAAGAAAAGAATTTGTAAAAGTAAAGGTATAGATCTGCGTAAATGAAACTTCCATGAACTCTGCTTCTTTGTGTATCTATTAGCACAGCCTTCGTATTATACCTAGTAAGCCGCTACTTCATTCTTAGGAGTTAAACCACATCTGATGCCTCTGGGTTTATAAACTACAAGAACTGCTGTCACTCTCTTTCAGAGGATGCTCAGAGTCCTTAAAAGAAATTCTATTTTTTTTCTCTCCAAAAAACAATATGCACTTCGTCGAACAACTTCAGATAAATTACAAATACACAAAAAAGTAAATTAAAACCATCTATGATTTCACCACCCAGATATAAATGACATTAACATTTTGGCATATATGCTTTGCTTTCTCTATCTCTTCATTTTCCTATCCATATATATATAGATATATGAATATATATGTATATATGTATTTATGTGTGTGAGAAAGATCATATCACATAAACTATTTGTATCCTGATTTTTCTCATGGCACTATATCCTGAATATTCTTCTATATTATTAAACAATTTTCCACGATACCTAACTTGTGATCACTGTATAGCATTTCATTGACTGGATGTACCATTAATTTACACAACCAATTTCATTTTAGTGGCACAATTTTTCATGATTATAAACAATGTTGTAATAAATATCTTTGGCTAAATTTTTGCAATACGTACTTGGCTGCTTCCGTCAGAAATTCCATGATTTTGATTGCCAAAAATGCCCTACAGAAAACAAACCAATTTATGCAACCCTCTACAGCACATGAGTGTTACTTCCCCAAACTCTCACCCATGTGGAGTATTATCTTAAAATTTTTAATTTTTTTTTAATTACAAAGGAAAGATTATTTCTATAGTGGTATCTTGAAATACAATTTAAAAAATAATAAGTTTGGGGGCGCCTGGGTGGCTCAGTCGTTTGGTCATCTGACTCTTGATTTCGCCTCAGGTCATGATCTTGGGGTTGTGGGATCGAGCCCCGTGTCGGGCTCCCTGCTCAGTGGGGAGACTGCTTGAGATTCTCTCTCCTCCCCCTGCCCCTCTCTCAAGTGCTCTCTTTCTCTCTCTCTCTAAAATAAATAAATTGATCTTTAACAAAAAAGAGTATGTATGTTTGGAAACTAAAATTGCACAGTGAAACATACCTGGTAGGCTCCAGAAGCCTGTTTTCCTGAAGTGGTAGGGTAATGATTATTTTCTGGGATCATTAAAACGCAATTCCGCTTGAAAGCAAGACTGAATGATTGCACAAGTTCCCAATTGCAGACAACAAGGCAAATGTATGCAGAGTAGTTAGCGCCTCGATGCCCCAATTTAATTGGAATTGCCCCCTCTTAATCTCTGTCCTTCAATATCTCCCTCAGGCTACTTTAATATTCCACCAATTAAAGAGTCTATTAACGGGAGCTTAATTACTTAAAATACTCTTGGGAGCACTAAGGGAAAATCAGTCATTCACACCTTAGTATGAATTACCTCCAATTGGCCAAATTCTTCCCATCATGTAGTAAAGACCTACCATACTGGGTCATGTTGAAAAGTAATGGGAAGAATCAACATTCAATATGGGCTACTCTGAGAATGACACTTATCAGTGTGGGTAGGTGAGGTGGAGTGGGCCGGGAATGTGGCACAGGCATGGAAGAGCACGAAGGCACTGAGGAAGAGTTCAATACCAGCAAAGAGGGGTAGAGAGTGATGTTTAAGTCCAACAGAGGCTTATACTGCTGCCTCTACAATTTTGCCCAGGGGCTGACCATAGCCACCAGTGGTTCAAACCTCCTCCACTGCCAAATCCACTGACCCGTAGGCAGAGCTGGCCTCTTCCATCTCAGAATCTTGCAGGGCTCCCAGCAACGATCTACACTGATGAAGGGAGGAAATCCGGCTAATAAAAGCCAGAGATTTTTAAATCGTTGTTGTCCACTTTTTTTCCTCTTGGCATTTTTTTTCTTCTGGGGGCCTGATTGCTTAGTGACTAACATTTTATTCATTTTTTTCTGTCTCTCATTACAGTCCTCCCCATCACTCCTCCTGGTCCAAAATAGAGATGTCCCCATAGGCCTTGCATTTTCCTATCTGCCTGTTTCTCTTGGGCTCTCTCCGAACTCACTTCCCATTTGTTACAACCACAGAGGTGGTCGTCATTTCCACTGAGTCATACATTTGAGCTCCATGCCATTCTTAGGAGACAAAACATTTCCATTGTTACAAGGATTCATAAACAAAGAAAGGAAAAACATTTAAATTTTTCAGATTTTCCTTTGGAAACCTACAAAGAGCACATTTTAAAGCATTATTCATTTATTAAAGTCTCAATTTAAGTCAATAAATAAAATTATTGGGGGCGCCTGGGTGGCTCAGTCAGTCGAGCGTCCAACTCTTGGTGTCTGCTCAGGTCATGATCTCAGGGTTGTGGAATCGAGCCCCAACTTGGGGCTCCATGCACAACAGGGAGTCTGCCTGAGTTTCTCTCCCCCTTGCCCTCTGCTCCTCCCTACCATGCTCCCTCTCTCTCTCTCTAAAATAAATAGATCTTTTAATAAATAAATAAATAAATAAATAAATAAAATTATTATGATCTGTCTATAAAGTTCACTCAATATGACTCTAATGATTTTTTTTTTTAAACAAAGTGCACATATTCCAATTACAAAGAGTAGGAAGTTGGCATGCATATGCTTACAATGAAAGCCAAACAGAAACTGGAAACTCAAGAAACCCGCCTCCTCAACAGTCTCTTACCCTCCGTCACCTCCCTGGCACTTTCTTTCTCAGCTATTGCCACCACCTCCTCAACCCCAATCCCACGAGGCCAAGTGTGGTCTGAGCACTGCCATGTGAACGCCTTACTGTCTTTGCCTCTCCAACTCCGTATATCCCAGTACTCCTCCCTCATCACCCCACATCATTTTTATACCGCTGAGTTGCCAAATTTGGTGGTGTTGCTGGTAACAGCAGTCAAATAATTTAAGATGGAAATTTCAGTGTATTAGCTTCCTGTTGCTGCTGTAACATATTACTATGAACTTAGTGGTTTAAGACAACACAAATGTGTGATGTTAGAGTTCTGTAGGTCAGGAGTCCAATATGGGCCTCACCAGACCAAAATCAAGGTGTCAACAGGCTGCATTCCTTTCTGGAGGCTCTAGGGGAGAATCTGTGTCCTGCTGATCTGGGTTACTACAGAATTCAGTTCCTTGCAGTTGTAGGACCAAGGTACTCATTTACTTGCTGGCTATAAATTGAGAGCCATTGCCAGATTCTAGAAGCTACCCACATTTCTTCGTTCATGCCTCATTCTTCCATCTTCAAAGATAGCAACGGTGGGATGGGGTGGGAGGGGGGACTCCTTCACCTGGGGCATCCTTCTCACTCACTCTTCTGCCTTCCTCTTAACACTTTTTAGAACTCCCAGGATTAGACTGGGCTCACCCAGGTATTCCATGATAATCTCCCCATCTCACAGTCCTTAACTTCCATCACACCTGCAAAGTCCCTTTTGTTACATAAGGTAACGTATTTGCAGATAGTAGGCATTAGGACAGGGACGTCTTTGAGGAGCCATTATTTTTCCTACCATACTCAGAAATCCAGTTTTCTAAAATTATAGAAAATATGAATTGCAAGGAAACACCCTCTATAGAAAAAAATATCCCACAGGGATTAAGTGAAGGGCCTGGAAACCCAGAGTTCGTTTCAGCCACAGAGCTGAGTGTACAAATCAAATGCTCACTCTTGGATCATTACCCCCGACTCCTCCCTTTCCCCCACCTCCCACCTCCATGTCCAGGCATCCGTCCGGCGCATTCTTCTCCCTGTACCATGGGGCTATTGCAAGGATTAAAGAGAGAGGATGTATGTGTGATAAATAGCAATAGCAAACAGTGGCTGATGCTTCCTGTGAGCCAGGCTTAACGCTTCATATGCACTGATTATTGAATCAGCCAACAACTCCATGAGATACATAAATTCACTAACATCAGTCTGTGTTACGGCTTGAGAAACAGTCTGGGCAAGGTGTACTGGGCCCCACCAGTAATTCACTGTACAGCTGACATTTGAACCCAGGCAGTCCGACTTCAGAGCCTACCCTCTGAGTCTCTATTCTATCCTGCTTCCAATGACAAACTCTGTTGACCATAAACTAGTATATAAATGTAGGGTATTGGGGCGCCTGGGTGGCTCAGTTGTTAAGCGTCTGCCTTTGGCTCAGGGTGTGATCCTAGGGTCTTGGGATCGAGCCCCACATCAGGCTCCTCCGCTGGGAGCCTGCTTCTTCCTCTCCCACTCCCCCTGCTTGTGTTCCCTCTCTCGCTGGATGTCTCTCTCTCTCTGTCAAATAGATAAATAAAATATTAAAGAAATAAAATAAAAAAATAAATGTAGGGTATTATTATTAATATTCGCTAATCGCTCTCTCATCTGTCCCTTCTTCCCATGCCCACTGCCCCCTTCTAGGCCCAGGCCTTGATCGCCTCATATGTGAGTGAATTATTAGAACCCCAGAATCTTCTCATCGGAAAGGATCTTAATGTTCTTTACATTCGACTTCTCACCCACTGCGGTGAGCCAGCCATTCAACAAACGCATACAATTGGCTCACGATCCCAATTCAGCTGCCAGGCAAGTTCTATCTTGCCCACAGAGTGGGAATCACACTGAATTTTTTTGAAAGTTTGAATTACTTACCCACATTTAGAAATCAGGTGATTTCAAATGAAATTCCATATTTTCACCCTTTCAAACATGGGAATGTTAGAAGATAACCTCCTTGGGTCAGCTCTTTGGCCCTCTACAGCATGCCCTGGCTACAAAAGTCAGCGGAGGTGGCTCTCTCCTCTTTTTATCTTAATTTATTCCTTGACTACACCATTTACTTGACATTTGTCGTACATACACTATGGGGCGCTGTTAGATTTAACTTTTCTACTGTAGGTCTCATTTTCCTAACTAGATGCGAAGCTGCTTGATGCTTTATTATCCTTTAGGAATCCAGTCCAGTGCCCTGCATCTGGTAGATGTTCAAAAAGATTTTGGGATTGCGGCGCCTGCGCGGCTCAGTCGGTTAAGCATCTGCTGGAGTCCTGGAATCGCGCCCCATGTCAGGCTTTCTGCTCGGTGGGGTGTCTGCTTCTCCCTCTGAGTCTCCCGCCTCTCATGCTCTCTCTCTCTCTCAAATAAATAAGTAAAATCTTAAAAAATATATTTTGGGATTGACTGATGACATCATTAAGGAGTCTCCATCAATCAGAGATCAGTCTGGAACCCACGAGTGGTAGTTCAAGAGCAGGAACTTAACACAAATAGTGCAAGGAGTCAGGACCCTGGCATAGAAAGCACAGCAGGGGAAAGATAGGAATGGATCTGAGAGCCATGAGGCAGAGTCTATGAAGGAAAGACTTGAGAGTATTTCTTGGACGATTATTACTCGGAATCTGAAGTTTGGAATAGTAGCTGTAATTGCCAATCACAGCAGACAAATCGCTTAGCAGACCCCACAAGTGTGTGCTAAAATGGTCATTCAAATACACATCACGTACAACATAAAAAATCCAATGACCCTGAGCCTTCACTGCCTACAGCAGTGACCTCAGTAACATACTTTATTGGCTTTTCTGCTTTTCCTAATGCCTTTTTCCTTCCCTCACTCCTGATTTCTGAAATCACCTCCCCAACAAACTACCGGCACCCAAGTCAGGCGAGGTCACAGCTGACCATTTCTGACGTTTTCATTTTTCTGCCCACTCTTTTTGATGCCGTGGGGATTGTACGGCTTAAAATGGGAGGTGGCTGGTTGTCTTAGACCTGGGCAAACAAATAAGGATTTCCTTCCAACACATGTGCCCCAAGTTGAATGGGAAAGATAAAGGCTTAATCTTTGAGGAGTGGATCTAAAACAGATACGACTAGCCCCCCTTGCATGAATATTTTAGACCCAGCTGAAACTTGTAATCTGGTGGCAGTCCTCTTCTGGATCGAATTACTATTCCATAGAGAGATGACTGAAAACTAGGTGCCACACCTAGGCACTCCTATATGGGAACCCCAAACAAAACAATATGGTTTTGTTATTATATTAGCTCTTCAGAGCTTGGAACAACAGAAACTCTTCCAAGAACTGTATTTGCAGATTTTACTACATAACCAACAAAATGAATGAAAACACTTCTCCTTTGGCACAGCCCAAAGTGTTTACTTGAGCTGGGACCATCTCACGTCACGCTGCTCAACAAGTACTCTGACATAACGTTTTTATTAAACGATTAATAATGACATCATTAGAGAAAACTTCAGCTGCTAGCTGACAGAACTTCCCAAAGTGCCAACAATCAGCAATTCTTGGCGGGCCTTGCACTTTACTGAACACTTATCAGACTGACAGTACACCCTTACGTCTTCATGGCGTCTCCCCACATTCCCACGGAACAGACGACCTTCTAGGCAGACCTCATCTCCTCCCACTCTCCCCTCACTCAGCCACACAGGCCTCCCTGCTATTCTTCCAACACGCCGGCCATATTCACACTTTGCATTTGCTGCTTCCTCGGCCTGGAACGCTTTTCCTCCCAAGAGCCCTGGGACCTCCTTGGAAGTTTGCTCAAATGTCACCTTCACCGAGAAGCTGATCCAGACCACTCTACTTGAAATCCCCACATTCCCCCCCCATTTGCCTGACCCTTTCCATCCCTTTATCTCCTTCCATTTATGTGTATGTTTTGTATTTGTGCACACTCACGGATGCAGCGCTAAGAGTGGGCATCTCCTAATACTTTGTGCTCTAGACCCTTCACTTGTCTCATCTTAGTCCCAGCCCTGTATAATTGGTAAGAGTTTCTTGCCTCCAGGACCCAATGTTCACTCCCTTGGGGGCAATATTGCCACTGGAGAGAATGCATGCTCTGTGCGGCTTAAGGAAAGCAACATTTGCTTGCCTGCCCTTCTCCTCCCTGATTCCCACTCCTGTCTAGGGTAATTCTACTGTGAGTTAGTTGACATATTCTTTCATGCCAAAGCACCTGTACTTTATGGGTTAGCAAGAGTTACTTGTGGTAATTTTAAATGCAGAGGCATCTGGAAATGTAGCGTGGGAGCACTAGTGGCTAGGGTACAGAGAGTTTTCTAATCTCTTTTATTTTCTTTTAAGATTTTATTTATTTATTTGAGATAGAGACAGAGAGCACAAGCAGAGGGACAAGGAGAAGCAAACTCCCCACCAAGCAGGGAGCCCAACTCGAACTCAGTCCCAGGACCCTGAGATCACGACCCGAGCCAAAGGCAGATGCCTAACCAACTGAGCCACCCAGGTGCCCCTAGTCTCTTTTAGATCACACCACTCTTTGGCAGCGCACAATCCAGCTAGCGACCCCCCGCTTGGCATCTTACTTTAGGTTCTCTGGGGTACAGAGCCTAAAATAAGGACTTGGGTGCAAAATGGCCTCCCCACTCTCCCCAGCCCCTAGCACAGAACAATATGTATTGTTTTATATGGCTCCGAAACACATGAGGCGGCCAGAGAGGAGGCTGCNNCCGTAGACTGGCCAAGATGCGATGAGGACCTGAACCTGTGCTTGGGAAGCTGGCACAAAAAGAGGTTCAACAGACACTCTAAGATAAGATGAGAGGATGGGGGAGGGTCTGCTGGGATGTCGGGGTGCAGGGGAAACAGGAGTCAGCCCCAGCAGTCCATGTGACGTTGCGCTGAATCCCTCAAGTGTGATAAGTAGCTCACGAACCTAGACTATGAAGCCCAGACAGCCTAGGTCCAAATCCGCCCCTTGTTAATTCCGCACGTTTGTAATCCACCACTAGGTAACTCTGGACAACTTCCTTACCCCACCCGCACTTCAGTTTCCCATCTGGAAAACAGGGATGAAGATAATCACAATAGGACACACTTCATCGGTATGTATGAGAATGCACAGGAAACCCTGCTCATGTCCGTAATAATACGATCATGCTCTCTGTTCCTCATTTTCCTAGTGACCTTCCTAAAAATGGTTTCTCCCTTCTATTGGGCAAGACCTCCACTTCACTTTCTTTCCATTTTATACTATTTGCTTCTGATTTTCAAACACCCTTGGAATCACTTTGGAAACGTAAGGGAAAAAGCAGAAGTCAAAGGGCTTCAGGAGATCAGGTGACTGTAACTTCTGTTTCTTAAGTTCTTAAAAGTCAAGACCCAGCAAAGTTTCAGGGCAAAAGTGAAAGGTGCATCTAATCATGATGTTATTAGGGTGCCCTCTAGTGGGATGCATGGTCTCCCCTGGGGTCACTGGCTGGCTTCTAAAAATTAATATTAGTTTCTTTTCTAATTATAATAATATAATAATGTGGGTTTATGTGGAGAATATTCTAAACCACAGAAAAGTGGAAAGACAAACTTTTTAAAAATACTCATATTCCTTCTACTCAAAGATAATGTTGGCTGGCTGTAAGGCTCTTTGGAATATCTTCGGGCCAGCTGCCGAGCAAAAACAATTAAAGAGAGCCTTGGGAGATGTTAGCATCATGTTTTACTTAGAACTATTAACAGATACAATATTGAGCTCGTTAGGATTCCGGTACGTGTGGTGTCTTGGTAACGTAGCATTGTGGCGAGGCTAAGCTGCATTTCCCAGAATTCCCTTTTCTGTAAGTTTCTGGATAGTGTGGGACATGAGAGAGCTTCCTGTGGGACATACGGACAGAAGCAGAGCAGCACCTGCCTCCCCAGATCCGCTTCAGCTTCTCCGACTCCTGGGCGAGGTGGGTATTCAGTTTTGTGCTAAGGGCCCGGCTTCTGTGGGACAACCATACCACCAAGGTCACAGGTAACAAGAACGGATGTAGGTTGCAGTCTGTTTCGTGGCTACAACTCATGCCTGTGGGTTCCAACTTGTTCCCACTGTTGCCCTTCTTCCTGCCTCCCTACTGCCCACCCATCGTACATGGCAAGTTCTGGCATCAGGTGTGAAGACAGCAGCTTTACAGAGACTGCTGATGCTGAGCCAGCTCCCGCCATCGCGTAAGGTCAAATCCCTGCGACAAATTCCTTTGTGTGTGTATGTCCCTAGTGATTCTCCTTCTGTGACTGAACCCTGACTTACACGGTCTGAAGGAGAAAAATTCTGAGGCAATTAGAACAAATGGTCTAAGCTGTACTGTTCACTACCATAGCCACTAGCCACATGTAGCTACTTAAATTTAAGTTAATTCAAGTTAAATAAAGTTAAGATCCAGTTCCTCAGTGACATTTCAAGAGCTCAATAGCCACATGCCGTTGGTGGCTACTGTATAGGGCAGCACAGATACGGAACACTGCCATCATTGAAGAAATCTCTCGCCGTGCGGGTCTCTAGTGAGAACGGCCAGTATTTAGGGAGTTCTCACCGTATGTCACGTGGATTACACGCATCTCTCCATGCGTTAATTCATTCAATCTGCGAGTAATTCTGTGCGAGATACTGCTACTTTACAGATACGGAGATTGAACCACAGTGACTAAATACCTTGTTATAGTCAGCTAATAAATGGCAGATGTAAGATTTGACCCCAAAAGTCCAGAGCCTGTACGTCTTTACCGTATGGCGAACTGTGACAGTCCCGCTGGCCTGGGTTGGCACAAAGGGAGTAGATGGCTCTGGCGGGCCTCCTGCCCTCACAGGACTCTCTCGTGATTGCATAAGGAGCATCTCGGTAGTGACCACGATAGACTCCCCCAGCTTGGACTGTATGAACCTGGGCTCTTCTATGATCTCATGGAAGAGGAGATGCCTATCCCATCCCACCCCACCTTCCAATGGCAGAACGAGATGTACCAACCACCCCGGCGAGAAGGGTCGTAGATGTATTAGTTAAGGTAAGACAAATTGCCGCAATAATTAAATTCTAAAATCTCAGGGGCTCAAAAATACGGAAGTTTCTTTTCTATATGTCAAGTCCAATCAGCAGCCTGGAGTGGAGAGTAGGGTAGCGCAGAGAGAGGGGCATCTGCTCCATGCAGTCATCGAGGGGCCCACGAGGACAGAGGCACTGCCGTGTTCAACACGCAAATTCCAGGTCTGCTCTGGAGAGCAGTATCCAGCAGGCAAACAGGGAAAGAGAGAGTGAGGGGAAGCAGGTGGGAGATTTTTAATGGCTAAGCCTAGAAGTGGCAAACTTTGTTTCTGTCCACATCTATTAACCAGAACTCAGTCACATAGCCACTTCTAATGGCAAGGGAGGCTGGATAACGGAGTCTAGCTGTGTGGTGAGGAAGAAAAAATTGAAGTTTGGTGAGCTGCCAGCCAGTCTCTGCCACATCGATTTAATTTGAGTGCTATGGAGTAATTAATATCCATTAAACTAATGACGGGACAAAATTAATGCTAAAATTACTCTCCCCAACCACCACTTTCTTTTTCTTTGCCATGAGGTCAAAAGTCAAGAATCAATAGGAATTGGAGGAGGAGGAGTCCCTACCACTTTGAGGCTAAATATATGAAATCCCCTTCTTTGTGACTCACCTCCCTAGTTTTGCTCCCAGCAAACATCCATATTATCATTTTTTCATGACCCTCAAGAGCAGGACTCGCATATAACAAACCACTTCTGTAAACAGCTACATACTAGTAAAAGCCACTAACAAAGGCTGGAAGTATGGATATCCCTTCTGTAGCCTACTTAGTTGGAAAAGTTGTATTTTGGGGGCTCCTGGGCGGCTTCATTGGTAGAGCATGTGACTCTTGATCTCCGGATTGTGAGTTCAAGCCCCAAGTTGAGCGGCAGGCAGAGAGATTACTTAAGGAAATTTTTTAAAAAATTAAAGGAAAAAAAAAGTTGTATTTTTGAGTTGCCTCTATTTCAAGGCTGTGTAAACCTTACCCTTTCCTGTAGCACCTCTGGACAGAAATTCCCTAGCAGGCCTTTTGGCCTTTGTTCATTAGTGGCTCGTGTTCTAATGTCTTCACCTTATATTGTCTTTGGCTTCTCATGAGCTTTGAAAGACTGATTTGGGGGTAATCTCCTCCATATGAATAAAGTGCTCCTTAACCGAGCTTTAAATGTGATTAACAGACTGGGCTCCTGAGGGAGACTTACTTGGGTTCAAATCCTGGCTCTGCCTTGAGTAAGTTTCTAACATCTCCCTGCTTGTATTTGTGCATCTGTAAAATGGGGGTGATTACTTTGCATAAAATTACATTTATGAAGTATTTTATCATAGTTCCAGCAAAAAATTGTAATTGTTACTAATACAGATTATATGATCCTGTGCTCTTGGATAAAGTTCACTTTTATGTAATAATCTAGTTTTTTTTTTCCTTAATGCAAACAACAGATTAGTAACTCATAGAGGGGAACTTAAAAAATCATGAAGCTGGGGTGCCTGGGTGGCTCAGTCGGCTGAGGCTCCAACTCTTCATTTCAGCTCAGGTCATGATCTCAGGGTTGTGGGATTGAGCCCACGGTCGGGCTCTGTGCTCAGCACAGAGTTTGCTTTTCCCTCTCCTTCTGCCCTTCCCACCTCCCCCCGCCCGCTCTCTTTTTCAAATAATAAAATCTTTTTTAAAAAAATCGTGAAACTGGTTTCTTTCCAAAATTTGCATGAATGTGATTTCCACCTAACCATAAAACGTTCTTTCCTATTCACTAATGCTTGATTAGTGGGGCTATCTATTACAACACTGTTTGTCTAATTCAAGTTTCTGTAGCTCAGGACCATAGGAAGGCATCCTAAAAAGATCATGGGGTTCCATCTCTGCATTACACGTCAGGAAACTGAAGTTCACAGAAATCCATCTCAGAGGTGAAGGAAACTTAAATAGGATGACCTAGTACAATTTTTCGATCTAGAAAACTGGCCAGGGTAGTCACTTGGACTATATATAATTCTTTCAAAAATTGTTTATTTATCCACAATAGGCCACATGAGAAAATTAGTGTGATTTTTTTAAAAATTATATCTGCACTGGTTGTCTACTGCTGTTCACAAAAACTGGATACAGTTATATGTATCTTTGCTCAACACAAAAATGGGGAAAATTTTTTTCTTTTTTGAGGTTTTTTTTTTTTTAATTCTAAGGGTTTTTTGTTTTTCTTTTTAATTTATTTGTCAGAGAGAGAGAGAGAGAGAGCAAGCACAAGCAGGGGAGCGGCAGGCAGAGGGAGAAGCAGGTTCCCCACTGAGCAAGGAGCCCGATGCAGGACTCGATCCCAGGACCCTGGCATAATGACCTGAGCCGAAGGCATCCCGAAAATTTTTTTCTTAAATAAATCGTTTCAAAGATAGTATCTTTTAGGACTTGGAAGTTCACTAAAGAATTACAAAATAGGTCATGGGTAGGGAAAAGACTAGAAACCAAACAGGTCCATCCCCTGCAGGCTGTGAGTAAGCAAGCTCAAAAACATGAAGGGGTTTGCCCAAAGTTTATTCATTTGTTACAATTTTTTTAAAGATTTATTTATTTTATTTGAGAGAGAGAGAGCATGAGTAGGAGGGGCAGAGGGAGTTTTAAGCAGACTACACACTGAGCCCAACATGGGGCTTGATCTCAAGATCGTGACTTGAGCAGAAACGAAGAGTCCAACGCCTAACCGACTGTGCCACCCAGGCACCCCCATTTGTTATAATTTTTTAAGGCCTACTGTGTATGCCAGGGACTGGGGTTATAGCAGGGATAACACAAAGCCCCTGGCCTCAAATAGAGTTTACATTCTAGTGATATTACTCAACTCACTTGAAAGTTTTAAAATTCTACTTTGAAAATATCCTATAACTGAAAATTTTTCACTAATTCAAACACATGCCCTCCTGCCTGCCCACTAAAATCCAGAATGTTAGACTTTACTGTGGACCCAAATCAGTGCAATAACAAATCATATATTAGGAGCAAGACGAGAAAGAATATACCGTTGAAATACAATCCAGTATAAAAGGAACTGTGTGTTCAGTTCTTATTCATTCAATTAATGAGATAATTATAAGCAATTATAATTTACTCACCAAAGCAAGGCTATTGCCCATTTCATATTTTTCACTTCTCTCTCAACACAATTTTATACTATAATGAATACTACAGCAACAAGAGAGTAAATTTTCCTTCCAGCTACGTGCATTCCTAAAAGAAACTAACACAATTACCACAGACGTCACTGCAAAAGCATCCTCGATTTATACTGATGGTTTTTTACAGCATTGTGATCTTATGAACACAAGACTTCTTGCCAAGATCAATGTGTTTCTTAGGATTTCCTTGAAGTAAGGATACACCCGCATCAAGGTACATTTCAACAACGTGTTCTCTTGGAATATCAACTTACTCCCTAACAGATTCAATCACTGAAGCTATTGCTTTTATTCTTCAGATCTCCCTCAATCTTTGTCTCGTCCTTTGGGGATACAAATCCATCTCAGGATGAATGATTATGGCTACGTTTCAGTCCAAGTTGTGTAAAAACCATTTTCAACCTAAACACTGAGGAAGCAGTTAAGGACACAAGTTCTAGAATCCCACCACCTCCACTTTCCAGCTGTGTGAACCTGGAAGTGACTCAAATGGTCCAAAGCCTCAGTTCCCTCAGGCAGGAAATAAGGGATTAACATCTGATTCTTGCTGTTGTCAGGATGCACTAAGGTAACATATGAAGCATTTATAACGACATGACACGTAGCACGACTGACCCCTGAACAACACGGTTTTGAACTTCGTGGGTCCACTTACACGTGGATTCTTTCCATAAACACAAGCCATTGCTGCAAATGTATCTTCTCTTCCTTATGATTTTCTTTTTTTTTTTTTTAAGATTTTATTTATTTGTCAGAGAGAGAGAGAACAAGCAGGGGGAGTAGCAGACAGAGGGAGAAGCAGGCTCCCCGCTGAGCAAGGAGCCCTATGTGGGACTCGATCCCAGAACGCTGGGATCATGACCTGAGCCACAGGCAGACGCTTAACCAACTGAGCTACCCAGGCTCCCCCTTATAATTTTCTTAATAACATTTTCCTTTCTCTAGCTTACTTTATCATAAAAATACAGTATAAAATGCACGTAACATACAAAATATGCATTAATAGGCTGTGTATGTGATTAGTAAGGCTCTGGTCAACAGTAGGCTGTTAGTAGTTAAGTTTCTGGGGAGTCGAAGTTATAGTGCATTTTTGACTGTGCAGGAGTCAGGCACCCCTAACCCCCATTTTTTTTCAAGAATTAACTGTAAACCTTTGTAAAGTTGACTCTTACATTCATCAGAATGCTTTCAGAGGCAAGTACCATAAACATTAAGGATATTCATTGAGCCCACTTAACAAGAAACCCAAATGCAGACAGTTCTAGGGTTGGTCTTGCAGCTCAGGGAGACCCAGGTCCTTTCCATCCTTCTGTTCTTTCATCCTCAGCATACTGTTCGTTCAGGGACTCAATGTCTTCAAAATCTCAGGCAATCCACATTTTCCACTGGCACTCGCTACCTCCTTTCAATGCTTTGCAGATGGCTACCACTGTTTCAGGCATCAAATCCAGACACAAAAACATCCAGTCCAGCAACCACTAGCCCCCCGTGACTACTGAGCACTTAAAATGTGGCTAGTGTTGACTGAGGAACTGAATATTTACTTTCGTTTAATTTTAATTCATTTAAATTTAATAGCCACATGTGCCACCTAGTGCGATCATATATCGGAGAGTGTGGGTCCAGAGGCAGAAGAACTGTTTCTCCTTGACTCTCATCTGAAGAGTGGGGAAATTTTTCCTAAAAGTCCCCCAGCAGCTTTTCCCGTGTGTCTATATTGGTCAAAAGGGAGTCACATGCCCACTCCTAAATCAAACACTGGCAAGGAACAGCATTCCACACTTGGCTTAGAATAATTAGGATTTACTCCTGTGTCATGTGGAAAGGGGTGAGCACCCTATGAAGCCAGGGCTTGGCCAAGAAGTAGAAAGCAAGGAACAGTTGGCACGTAAATGTTCAGTAGTGTGTGCTGCACCACTTCTCAGTTTAGATCGGGCATCTGGGAATTACAGCCCACAGGCCAAAGCCGGCCCACCAACTGTGTCTGTAATAAAAGTTTTCTTGGTGCCAAGACACGCCCATTTACATATTGCCCATGGCTGCTTTGCCTACACCAACAGAGTTGAGTAGTTGCCACAGACACTGTATATGGCCCATGAATCCAAAAATATTTATTATCTGGCTCTTCATGGAAAAGGTTTGCCAACCCCTGGTCTAAAGAGACATTCCTTATGATTAAAATCACCATGGTTAAGGATCTTGGCTACAACAGAGTCGTATGGCCAAAAGCAAGCACTCTGTGCAGGCTGGGGGAGACGACAGAGTTCTGAGGCGCTGCTTTCAGGACCTTGATACTATTTCTTGCTGAGTAACTTTGAAAGTTACTCCATTGCTTTAAGCTTCAATCTTCTCATCGGCGAAGTGGGGGACTACAATGTTCTTTGCCTGCCTCGGGGAGGAGGGGGGCACGGTGAGATGATCTACGCCCAGGTGCTCTGTAAGCCATGAAGACCTACACAAATATCCAGTTGGGTTGCTGCTGCCGCTGCTGTCTTTCATGTTCAGTACTATGAGCTGTTGCTACTGGATCCTACCAAGAGACACTGGGACTTTTCCATGAAGAGTAAGGCAAGGATAGCACCGGCAACCAGTTGATTTACCAGTCGGCAAAAGCCACTTCTCGAGCTTTTATCAATTTAGAAATCAAGAGATTCACTGGTTTCTCTGTAACTTGAAGAGCCCTTGAAATCACCTTATGTTAAAAAAAAAAATGTAATTAAAAAAAACATTTTCAATTGTTTCCAATTTCACACTAAGAATTTTGAACACGAGGGGCACCTAGGTGGCTCAGTGGGTAGAGCATCTGACGATTTCCGCTCAGGTCAGGACCTCAGGGTCTTGGGATCGAGCCCCAAATCAGGCTCTGCGCTCAGCGGGGAGTCTGCTTGAGGCTCTCTCTCCTTCTCTCTCCCTCACTCTTCTCCCTCCCCTCTCTAAAATAAATAAAGAAATCTTTTTAAAAAAATTTTGAATGGAGAGCAGCCTTAAAATGAGATGGCAGAGATGAATGGTTCTCAGTTCGACGCAGCTCCCAAGGATCCCTGGTAACCCAGGACAATGAGTTAGGAAGCTGAAGACTCTCCCTACTGGGTAACTGAACTCACAGAATGTGAGAGTGTGAAGGAATCCTAACATGCAATCAGCTCAGCCCCTTCATCATATGCAGGAGAGGAAATCATTCTTTAAGGTTAATTCTAGCCAATGGACAGCCACTTCATTGAGGTCTATGCAAAACGTTAGAGGAGTAACATATGTTGTAAAAGAACTCACTGGGTCCAGATGAGGGTAATGCTGGTGATGGAAGCTGAAGGGAGAGGCCTGTGTTTTAGAGTATCTCTAGGCTTTAGACTAGAGTCACAAATCAAAACCAGTCAAACAACCAGAGTTTACTGAGCACTTACTATGTACTAGATAATGGAGGACACAGAGAGGAAAAAGTTGTCACCCTTACCCTCAAGGACCTGACTAGATACTTCTTCAGACCTGAAAAGGTAAAACCAGAAGGAAGAGCAGAATTCAGGATACGGTGATCACCTTCAACAATCCCTAGCAGAGTATCCTAACACATCTTAATAGGTATTCGTTTTAGAGTTACTTTAAAACTTACAAACAGAATTAAGATGTACAAACAACAGCAACAATAAACAGACACATAAAAAAAATACCCAAGCTTCCTTTAATATCTAAGATGGCGCCATCTTATTTTGGAGCCTCTACTCCAAGGGTACAGGAAAGGGATCCTTAAACCTGTGATTTAAGGTAGCTCTCTTGCTCTGAGATATCTCCAGGTAATCAATGTTTTTTGGACAAATGCACAGTCTTTGTTTTGCCTCCTCTTCCTTCTGGTAGTCAAGATGGCTTCCAGTTTGGGAATGGGGATGCTAGTGTCCTTCTGGCAGCAGAGAAAGGGGCCCGGATCTGTGAGCCCACCCCATGTTGAGCACTGGGTTCTCAATGGCCTCTCCAGAGATTTCCCTCACCCTGTGGGGTTCCTGAGTATCCGGCTGGCACCCACGGCTGAAGACTGTGTCCACTGGCCCCCATGGTCTATTCTCTCAGTAGCCCACCCTGGCCTGGGGTCCCTCTCTTGTTGACCCAGGTCCCCTCAGGTCTTACCCCCGAGTGTCTGTCACATCCTTCATCTGGCTCCTGGTCTAAATTGTCCACACCATCGCTTTTGCAGCCCTGTCCCTGCTCCTGGCTCACAACATAACAGCTACCCACAAGGAACATGAGGGCCATTTAGAATCTCTACCCTGCCCACAAGAGACAAGAAAGACTTGAAAAAGACACCATCCCCAGCCTTCTCTCTGCCTAAACACACTATGTCACCATCTTTTATCTCTACCATGGCCACCAAGTTGATGTACAGGCTGCTATGAGTTCTGACCAGGAGTTCTAAATGGAAAGTGGGACACAATGTCCTCTGCTTTCAGTTTCCCCCTCAATCTATCCAGAGCCTCTACCATTCCCTGTCACCACTTCTATCTGCCAGGGAAGGAGTCAGGGTCTACCAGAAGTGACCTCATGCCTGTGTGGGGGTAATGGGAATTTGGGATGCTGTAAGATTGGCTGAGCATGTATCAATGCCATGGTATTTATAATCTCATTTGCGCAGGTAGAGAGTTGAGAGAGAGGGAGTGCAGCACCCGGTTTGGTACTGAAGGACAAAGTCAAACAAGACAGGTTCCCTGCCTTTCAGGGCCATTACAGTCTACCCTCCTACAGCTTTACCATGCTCTGCACAAGGAAGAACAAAGACTTTGATGGACAAAGCATGACAGGGTAAGAGGAAACAAGATAGTGAGGCCTTGGGAGAGGGGAATTATAGAGGAATCTATCTCTGGAAATGCCTGCAGCACAGAAAGATCTAGGCCCAGACCAGAGAGAGAAAGTTGGGGATTATAGTTCATGAGCTCACCAAACTGGCTCAAATGTGTAATTGTTTCCAAATGGGGAAGACAATTCTACAAGGATGAAATTATAACCATCTTCCACTATTATGTCATCTCACCCTCTGGAAAATAGTTGTACCTAAAAGAAGACCTCCTTCAAAGACAAAAAAAGAAAAAAGAAAAAAGGCATTGGCACAGCCCAGGAGAACTAGAGGCTAGAGAGAAGTATAGTTATCTACCAAAGTTCATGTGGGCTTCTGGTAGACCAAGAATGATTCCCTCACACATTACCAAATTACACAGCTGAAAGTATTAAGGTCTAAGGATTCTCTCTGTTGGCCAGTGGCCTACCAAGAGAGTGTCAGACCTGTCAAGAGCTACTGAGTCGGGGCGCCTGGGTGGCTCAGTCGTTAAGCATCTGCCTTCGGCTCAGGGCGTGATCCCAGGGTCCTGGGATCAAGTCCCGCATCGGGCTCCCTGCTCTGCTGGGAGCCTGCTTCTTCCTCTCCCACTCCCCCTGCTTGTGTTCCCTCCCTCACTGGCTGTCTCTCTGTCAAATAAATAAATAAAAAATAAAAATAAAAAAAATCTTAAAAAAAAAAAAAAGAGCTACTGAGTCATCTCTCAGGCTTCCAGGGTGAAGCTACTGTGTTTGCAGTCCAGATCCCCCAGAGCCAGGGGGAATGGCTGCTCTCTGGCAGCATGCCTCAGCTCCCTCTCCATCTTCTCCCCACACCTCAGTGACACGTTCTTTCAGCTTTCAGACACTTACGAGGCAGCCTGGTAGAGTATGAACAGCACGAGCTACAGATCCCAACGGGGAATCCTCTGAGCTATGAGACTCTGCACAAATGACTTAATCTCTTTGACACTCAGTTTCTTCATCTGTAAACTGAGACTAAAAGTATCTATCATGATGAATTTTTGTGAAGATTAAATGAGATGATATACATAAAGCACCTAGCAGGGCCTGGCCCAGAGCAAGTCCCCAGCCCTCATTACGTTTCCTCCCATTAGTTTCCCATCTACCTCACCAAACCCTCCTTCTCCCTTCTCACCTGGCACTGACAATGCGCTAAAAGGACTCGTGATGCAAAGGAAGTAACTACCGCTGTGATAGAAGGGGACAAGTATAAAAAGATATGAATAAAGAGAAAAAGAAACACTGGGGAGAGGGATTTAATTCTTCTGAAGAGATCAGGGCAGGTTTTATAGAGGGAGCAATACTTGGCCGGACCTTGGACCATTCGTGCAGTTCCAAGTGGGGAGATCCCAGAAAGCAGAGGGAGGGAGTAAGGAAGATAGGGAAGGGAGTAAAGCCGATAATGGGTACATTAATGAGTAGATTACTACTGGGGGCAACTGGGGCACACCCCAACAATCTACGAGCTGTGTAGAACACAGCTCAGCATCATCTCACCAAGGGACGAGGAAGCTGGCATAGGTCAACGCCAACTCTCACCCCTCACTACTGTGGAGTGTTAACTCCCTGGCACTTCGGGCTTCTTCCAAGGACAGGCCACGCACGGTCGTATAGGCACAGATCATTCGCAGAGAGACATGGGAGCCATTGGCATTCACGCACTTTCTTGTTTACCTGCTCCATTTTAATCACTTTAAAATATACTTTTTCAAAAAGACTTATTCCTACCAAGCTGCTTTCATTTTGATGACTTTTTTCCCCTTATGTTTCACTTTCCTTCCTCATCTACCCTGTGGTGGAAAAAGCACTGAAACGTGAGACTGAAGATCTAGTATCTAGTCTGGCTCCACCACTTCCCAACCAATCACATCCCTGGGGACGTTTACTCATCAGTAGAGTGGGGACATTTGATTTCTGCTCTGCCAATCCCACAGTGATGTTTTAATGCCCTGAGAAGATGACGTGTGAGCAGTTACAGGAACATCACAGTACCACAGCAGAATCTGTAGCCCAGGATATTTATCTGGAGGAATTTTCTCTACCTACTTCTGTCTTCTGCCAGTTGTGCAGGCAGTGGTCCTCAAAGTGTAGTCTGAACTGATCACATCAACATCACCTGGGAGCTTGTTAGAAACGTCCATTCTTAGCTCTGGCCCTATACCTACTGAATCAAAACCTCTGGGGGGAGGGACCCAGGAATCTGTGTTTTAACAAGTCCTCCAGGGGATTCTGATATTTTGAGAACTGATGTTTTCAGAGTTTGCGAACTCTGGTTTTCTGGTTATGACCACAAAATTCGGAGCTGGCTACAAATTCCGGTCAGCCACTTCCTTGAACAACTTACTTATCTGAGACTCAGTTTCTTGATCTGGCAAACAGGGCTAACATTAGGACCTCTCCTTCACAGATGTGGTTGAGAAGCTTAAGAAAGTGAATATGTGTAAAGCACGGAGGGACCCGACCCATCGTAAGCAGTCAGTATATGATTAGCTCTTACCATTTCTTTTTGTAAAGTATTGTGGCTTCTTGACATGCTTAAGTGCCTGCTTTTTGAAGAATTGTCAATTGTGTTTTAGCCTGTTGGGAAGTTTTCTATTTAGTTGGCGTATGTGTGTTGTGCATCTGTTTTGTTTACATGTCATTGTTTGCTGCTAGTAGATATTTGCTTTATCCAAGGAAGATTCCTTGATCCTGCCACTCTCCTCCAGGTAAGAAAGGTATTTCTCTGTGTATCCTTAATAATTCTTCTTAAATAACATTCCTGGTGAGGATACTTTCCATTTGCATAGCACTGTATTTTCTTGGCAGTTGTACCTACAGATGTTGCAGCTAGGATTTCTGGCCTTTTTGTTGCCTTCCTTAGATAACTTTTCTTTGTATTTCATTCTAAAGATCCTCTCTTCTGAAAACCATGCTGCTTCGTTTGACTGATTCTCTACCTCCCTTAACGTTTCAATGCAGAAGTGTCTTCAAGTGGATACTTTAAGAAACAAATAAATACCAGAAATAGACCCTCACATATGTGGTCAATTGATTTCTGACAAAGGTGCCAAGACCATTCAATGGGGACAGGACAGTCTTTTCAACAAATAGCGCTGTGAAAAGTGGATGTCCACATGCAAAAGAATGATGCTGGGCCCTTACCTCACACCATATACAAAAATGAACTCAAAATGGATCAAAACACCTGACCACAAGAGCTAAAACTCTAAAACTCTTTGAAGAAAATGTAGGAGAAATCTTCATGACATCAGACTTGGCAATGGTTTCTGGATAAGACAGCAAAAGCACAGGCAAAAAAGTAAAAACAGATAAACTGGACTTCATCAAAAATAAAAAACCTTGGTGCGTCAAAGCACACTATTAAGAGAATGAAAAGACAACACAGAATTGGAGAACATATTTGCAAATCGTATTATCTGGTAAAGGATTTAATATCCAGAATATATAACGAACTCTTAAACTCAACAACAACAAAAACAGCCAAACAACACAATTCGAAAATGGGTCAAAGGTCTGAGTAGACGTTTCTCTAAAAAAAGACAGACATTATGTCCAACAAGCCCATTAAAGATGCTCCACTTCACTAATCACTAAGGAAATGCAAGTCAAAACCACGATGAGGGGCGCCTGGGTGGCGCAGTCGTTAAGCGTCTGCCTTTGGCTCAGGGCGTGATCCCGGCGTTATGGGATCGAGCTCCACATCAGGCTCCTCCGCTAGGAGCCTGCTTCTTCCTCTCCCACTCCCCCTGCTTGTGTTCCCTCTCTCGCTGGCTGTCTCTATCTCTGTCAAATAAATAAATAAATAAAATCTTTAAAAAAAAAAAACCACGATGAGGTAACATTTCACACCCATTATCAAAACAACAGAAAAAAAGACGTGTCGGTGAGGACAGAGAGAAACTGGAATCCTTGTGCCCTGCTGGTAGGATGCAAAATGGTGCCGCCACTATGGGAAACAGTGTGGCAGATCCTCAAGAAGTTAACCACAGAATCACCATATGATCTAGCAATCAATTCCACTCCCAGGTATATGTACCCAAAAGAACTGAAAGCATGGACTCGAACTTGTACTTGTGCACCAATATCCACAGCAGGATTATTTACAATAGTCAAAAGGTGGAAATACCCCAAATGTCTATCAACACTGAATGGATAAACAAAATGTGGTCTACACATACAATGGAGTATTATTCAGCCTTAAAAAGGAATGAAATGCTGATACATCCTCTAACGTGGATGAACCTTGGAAACATGGTAAGTGAAAGAAGCCAGACACAAAAGGACAAATATTGAATGATTCCACTTATATGAGGTACCTGGAATAAAGACAGAAAGCAAAGAGGGTACAAAGGACTGGGGGGAAAAGGGAATGGGGAGCTACTGTTTAACATGTACAGAGTTTCTATTTGAGATGATGAAAATGTCCTAAAAATGGATAGTGGCGATGGTTGCACAAAATTGGGAATCTATTTAATGCCAGTGGTTCAATGGTTAAAATGGTAAGCTTTGATATGTTTATTTTACAGTAAAAAAAAAAAAGAAAAAAACGAAAAACAAAAAACCTAAATAAACATACATACACAGAGATAAAACAGGGGAAAAAATGAAAAACAAAACAAAACAAAACCCAGGCACCTTACCTTCCAAGGATGTAACCAGAACAACATGAAGACAAATGATGATAAGAAATATCTTGAACATCAGTAAAAGTTCTTCAGGTCTGCCAACATGGCCACACTGCCTGCCAGAGAAAAACATCCTGGAATAAAATAAGAGGGAAACATATCATCATAGCATCCCATAATCACAAGAGAGCAATACCCAAGAGGTCAGTTACTTAACGAAGGCAACCTGCAATCCTGCTTCCTTTAACTTACTCTGGTTCCAGACAACTGGCAATGCCAGATGGGGCACTGGCTACTAAAAGCAAAACCTCTGTTTAATATTGGAGGACCACCCAGTGGGATGTCATATTACATTAAAAATCATTTAAAAAAAAAACAGAAACAGACTCACAAATACAGAGAACAAACTAGTGGTTGCCAGAGGAGACAGGCAAAATAAGTGAAGGGGATTAAGAGGGACAAACTTCCAGTTATAAAATAAATAAGTCACAGGGATGAAAAATACAGCATAAAAAATACAGTCAGTAATACCGTAATAAATTTGTATGACGTCCGATGGTAATTACGCTTACCATGGTGAGCATTTTGTAAAGTGCAGAATTTATAAAGTGCTTTGCTGTACACCTGAAACTAATGTAATATTGTATGTCAACTATGCTTCACTTAAAATTAATTTTTTTAAAAAGATAAGCAAGGTGGTCCCTGTGAATTTATGGAAAACATCAATACATGCAAAATATCAAGAGGAGAAATTAAAAACACAAAGCTCTGCATCTATAATTATTACCACTATATAAAGGCTGGTTAAAAACTATGCTAAGAATCAGAAGAGTTGGAGAATCCTATAAATAGTCTACTGTAAAAGGATTTCCTCTTTATTACATACAAGTCCATTATCGTTGCTTGCATCTTTACTAGTCAGGAGGACAGAGTCAACGTTGTTTTAAAAAAGCAAAGTTCATATCAAAACTGAGTTTAAAAGCCTCATTTACCGTTCATAGATTCATTCATTCAACAAATATTTATTGAGGGGCAATTTAAAAAAAAGCTATTGAGAGGGGAGCCTGGCACACAGAATCGCCAAACCTAAGACTCTGTTCCTCTCACAGTGGAGGAGCTGGCCGATCGAACCCCATGACCAGCAGTCAGCACCAGCAGCGGCAGCGGGCATGGGGCACCGAGGGCGGAAGAAGCCAGCCGGGAAAGCCCAACCTGCCCACGGGCTCGGGCACAAGCATGGGGAAGTGAGAGCCCACTGAGCAGGCTCCCTCTACACGGCCCCAGGGCAAACGGCCAGGCCAGACCAGCCTGGATGTTCTCAGCTGGCAGAACTCTGAACCACAGAGCACCCCTGAGCCCGGCCACCACTGCAGCTTCGGCCAGCCTCAGAACGATAGAGTGCGCATGCACGGCCGTGGAGACTGACGAGCAGGAGTTGCAAGGTTCCGGCTCTGCCATGCAACGTCCGAGTGACTTCGGACAAGATATTTCCAATGGCCAGGATTTGCTAGATCCCCATCTAGCAAACGGTGACAACAGCATCAAGCAAATAGCGTTGCCGTGGTGAGTAAGCCCTGTGAAGCCACTATAAATGTCTGCTGTACTCTTCTTCACTCGTTCAGTCGACAGATACCTATTTTGCACCCAGCAAGTGCAGGGTAAAACAGTGTGGGGATTGCAGGGATGAGGGCACAGAAAGATGGGGATAAAACACAAGTTTCTCAGCCTCAAGGAAAAGCTGGCAATCTTTAAGGATCCTGTAACTTAACAGCCATCACCAGTACCAGGGAGGGAATTCTTTCCTTGGACATGGCGTGATAATGTCTTCGACAGGAGGTGAGTCCTTCTCCTTCCAAAGAAGATTTACATTTTTAAATCAATAAACTATATTATGTATTAATAATACACTATGTTAATAAGTTGTCAAATGCCTCTGGTTTGGCGCTCCTCTTCACTTTTATCCTCTGTGTTCACAATGGCATATTGTTGACCCTCCCAAATGAGTCACTCCAACCAGAATGCAAAGATGTAGCAATGTCTCTCTGGAGGAAAATGTAAGCGTCTGCTACAGCTACACACAACAATATTGATGAATCTCAGAGACATAAAGTTAGATAAAGGAGCCAGACATGAAAGAATGCATATCGTACAGAATTCCATTCATATGAGGTACAAAAGCAGGTAAAACCAATCGATGGAGCAAGGAGTAGGGAGAGTGGTTATCCTTGGAAGGGGGGGTGTGGGTGTAATAATTAGAAGTGGACACGAAGGGGTTTCTGAGGTACAGGTAACATTCTGTGTGCTGGTTATGTGGGTGTGTTCGGTTCCTGAAACTCACTGAATTGTATACTTAGGCATATGTCACAAAAAGTTTCATTTAAAAGTTTAAAAATCAGGGGCGCCTGGGTGGCACAGCGGTTAAGCGTCTGCCTTCAGCTCAGGGCGTGATCCCGGCGTTATGGGATCGAGCCCCACATCAGGCTCCTCCGCTATGAGCCTGCTTCTTCCTCTCCCACTCCCCCTGCTTCTGTTCCCTCTCTCGCTGGCTGTCTCTATCTCTGTCAAATAAATAAATAAAATCTTTAAAAAAAAAAGGTTTAAAAATCAATCTATTTTTTATTTCTGAACTCAGTTCCCCCTCCAAAAGCACTGCTATTTTTTTTTTTTACATCTGTATTTAGTGAACCAAACCTCTACAAAAGGAAAACCTCTCTCCTATACAAATGCCTTGGTTCAACGCTACCTGGAATTTGTAGAACTAACTTAGAAGATTTACTGGTTAGGGGCGCCTGGGTGGCACAGCGGTTAAGTGTCTGCCTTCGGCCCAGGGCGTGATCCCGGCGTTATGGGATCGAGCCCCACATCAGGCTCCTCCGCTAGGAGCCTGCTTCTTCCTCTCCCACTCCCCCTGCTTGTGTTCCCTCTCTCGCTGGCTGTCTTTATCTCTGTCGAATAAATAAATAAAATCTTTAAAAAAAAAAAAAAGATTTACTGTTTAAGTATCTAATTTCAGTTCCGGAAAGAGTATCAGAGCAGTTTATTTTTGGAAAGGAACTCAGAATTCACCTACCCTCAAATCCTCAGTCTACAGATGAAGGAAGAGGTCCAACATGCTCTAGGAGATGGGTCATGGTCATTTGGCTGTTTGGTGGGACTCCTACTCTTTCTACCAGGCCACAGTGCTGGCCTGAGAATGTGTCTTCTTGGAAGTAAACTTCTGAGTCCATCAGGTGAAATGAATCAACGAACTCAAAATGTTTATTATATATTATATAAATATTATATATTATATAATTTCAAAATTTCTGCAAACTCATTCTTGAGCTTTGCCAACTCCTAGGGCAGGACCTCCTGAGTGGTATATAAGATATGGTCAAAGTTGGGGCAACTGGTGCTCAGTCATTACAAGCTATCTGTTTCTGTTGTGGCACATCCCCAGACCGGATTAGTCCCACTGTGGCCTCTTTCAGTTAGGAGCCTGCTTCTTCCTTTCCCACTCCCCCTGCTTGTGTTCCCTCTCTTGCTGGCTGTCTCTCTCTCTGTCAAACAAATAAATGAAAAATCTTTAAAAAAAAAAAAAAAGATATGGTCAAAGTTAAATTAGTCATGGTACACAGTGACTGGTTATTATATGCTGGAATTGGCCCGCTGATCAAAATAAGCCACGCCTTTTCACTGAGGAGCTTGTACTCAACTCCCAAATGAGAGCAAGAAAGGCCAGAATGAAGGGTGATGCCAGCAATCATCTCAGAAAGAGAGTATGGATCAAGAAGGACTTACTACAGACCAGCCGCCTCTGAAAAGACTGCTTTCGGTTATCGAGCCTGAAGTATCATTCCTCAAGACTGAATATACATTTCCTAATAGGAGCAGTTTTACGGTATTTAAAATAATGCAGTTCCTATTGCCTTCTGTATAAGCTAGAGGACGTCACGCTAAGCTATAAAGTCCTAGGATTACTGAGCAAAGAGGGAAATCAGTGGATTTTGTTGAAGCCTTATTCATTATACATGACAGTCATTTCTATCTTTTTGAGCTGGAACTTTTCTTCACCTTCCAGGGTTAAGTTGGGTTAGCTCAATGCCCTCCAGGTCATAAAGAAAGATAATTTAAACAGCCACTGATTCTTAGCAAATTTTCAAGGTGCTGAGGTTAGCTGGTAAGATCACATCAATTGCAAAGACAACTATCTGCTAGCATTTAAATAGTAAAATCTAGACCTTGAGGCTAGACAACCACTCATAGATTTTCCAAGCTTCATCATGGTCCTGGGCCCAAGAACCCAGGTTGCGGACTCTGATGTAAATGGCAACCCTTGGGGCTGTACGGTGCATAAGCGACATGACTGTAGGCCATGGCCCTGCTTGTAACCCTCCAAGAAATTGTTCTAGATCTCTCCAATTTCTTTAAATATACTATCACTTATCATATTTTTAAAGACACATATGTCATCAGTGCAACCCTGAATGGCAATAAATGATAAATTTATCTTTATCTAAATATAGAATAATTAAAGAATAAGATTTAAAAGGGGGGGCAATAGCTTAATACCACTTTAGGGCAGGTCTGGGTAGGGGTTATTCTCTATTACCTCTGATTAAATGGCATAATTTGATTATAACATGGTGGCTGTGATATATGCAATGATGAATATTTTTGACTGAAGTAACAAGGGGTGTGGTAATTGTTCCCTAAGCCTCCTAGAAAACTTTATGCCTTTGAGATATTTACATTGAGTCATAAGTGTTGGTTAACCAGACTTGCACAAGGGGAAATTTAAAAGGGAGGTACTAAAGAGGTTCTCAGTGCAAATAAAGCAATTGACTTGGATCATTCAACTGTCAAAGAAGTCAAAGAATCTCAAGGTTGCTTTTTTTTTTCCCTCAGAGTCTCTGGTCATGTGTTTAACCACTCTGAAAAAAGGATCCAGAAACCGTTACTAAAAGCATAATTAAATTTTATTTGAACTCTACTAAAAGACCCTGATACAGCAAATACCTCAGGAAAAAAAATTTCTTCAGTGTTCCAAGAATATGTTGGGTTCAGTTATTTAGACCAAACCTTCTGCTGAAGACAATCAAAAATTAAAAATGGAATATTAAGAGCATTTTCTTAAATATATCAAAAAGCTGACAAGATAGAAAAGAATCACCAGGCCAAAGGTGAAGTGAAAGCAGGAACTCAGGGAGGTAATATAAACAAAGGAACCACTGTCTGCCTGAGGTTATGGGCCTAATGAAGTAAACCTAAGCTCCAGATACAAAATACAAAAGAAAAGTTCAGAGACATGGAGAAAAAAACACAAGGTCTAACATACACTTAAAATTCAAAAAGGAGGGACACCTGAGTGGCTCAGTCGGTTAAGCGTCTGCCTTCAGCTCCGGTCATGATGCTAGAGTCCTGGGACCGAGTCCCACATCAGGCTCCTTGCTCAGCAAGGAGCCTGCTTCTCCCTCTGCCTGCCACTCCCCCTGCTTGTGCGCTCTCTCTCTCTCTCTCGCTCTCTCTCTCTGAAAAATAAATAACATCGTTTAAAAGAGAGTGAGCAAGTGAGAGAGTACGAGCAGAGAAAGAGGGAGAAGCAGACTTCCCACTGAGCAGAGAGCCTGATGTGGGGGTTTGATCCCAGGAACCTCAGATCATGAATGAGCTGAAGGCAGATGCTCAACCGACTGAGTGACCCAGGCATCCCAATAAATAAAATCTTTTAAAAAAATTTTTCAAAAAGGAGGAAAGAGTCAAGGTTTGAAGTGATAATGACTGAACGACCCCAAACTGGTGAAAACCAGTTTGAATCTATCCACAGATTCAAGAAGCCTAAAGAATCTCTACAATAAATAAAAGGAAATCCACACCTAGACACAAAATAATGAAATTGAAGAAAACCAAAGACAAAGAGAAAACCTTAAAAGTAGCCACAGAAAACAAGACAGTTAACCTTCAAAGGAGCATGTGATAGACTGACAGCTATCTTCTCATAAGCAACAATGGAAGCCAGAAGAGAGACAAACAAAAACTGTGATATTGTTCACTACCTGCAAATCCTCCCTGAAGCAAATCCTAAAAGATGTACTCAGGCAAAAGATGCAAGATCTGAGATGCAACAAAGAATGAAGAACAAAGAAAGTGGTATGTGACCAGGCCCATTCCTAACATTTGTGATATACAGGTTAAGAGTTTAAAAGGAGGTCCAGGGGCGCCTGGCTGGCTCAGTCGGTAGAGCATGTGACTCTTGATCTTGGGGTCATGAGTTCAAACTCCACACTGGGCATAGAGCTTACTTAAAAAAATGTTTTTAAATAAAAATAATAATAAAAGGAGGTACAATTTGCCCTTATTCTTCCGCTAAGGCTCCATCTCAAAATACAAGAGTTTTGTGCACGTGTATGTGGACACCCAGCCTGTATATCCAAATCCCCCTCTCTCCCTGCAAGCAGCTACCCCTTGGTCATTGCTTAGGTCTAACGGTATGGACACCTGCAGCATGACACACGCAGCCTGGGGGGAAAGAGGCCTGCTTAGGTCCTGGAAATAGGCACACAGTGACTGTATAGGGAATTGCAGGGTCCCAGGGTCCCAGAGCAAGATCTAGGAGCAAGGGTTGGGGGCAGAGTAAGGCAGGTTCCAGGTGGGCATCATTTCTTTGTGTCACAAACTTCTCATCCTTACAGAGGGCTATGAATAGGGAAAGGTCAGAGAGGGGGACCTCTAAAGCATGAGACACAGGCCAGAGGCCCCAATTGCCCAGAGCTAAGAGTGGCACTAGATACTGGTAAATCCAAATGAATGCTTTTTAAAAAAAATTATCTTATTTAAATTCAGTTAATTAACATATAGTATATCATTAGTTTCAGATGTAGAGTTCAGTGATTCATCAGTTGCATATAACACCCAGTGCTCATTACAACACGTGCCCTCCTTAATGCCCAACACCCAGTTACCCCATCCCTCCACCCACCTCCCCTCCAGCAACCCTCAGTTTGTTTCCTATAATTAATAGCCTCTTAGTGTTTGTCTCCCTCTCTGATTTCGTCGTCTTTTATTTTTCCCTCTGTTCCTCTATGATCCTTTTTTCTTAAATTTCACATGAGTAAACCATATGATAATTGTCTTTCTCTGATTGACTTACTTCACTTAGCATAACAAATGAATGCTGACTATATAAAACATTAATAATAATATCTTGCAGGGATACGTGAAACATAATAGCATAAAAATGACAACTATATTATTTACATATACATTATATAATATAGGAGATCATATATATATATCGCAATTAGGAGATGAAAAAATGAAATTAAGAAATTAAAGTCTTCCAAGGTCCTTATATTATCTTAGAGGAGGCTAAAGGTATGGCTTATCTTAAGACATTGAAAAGTTGGGTAGACGTTGTGATTTTTATATTACCTACTGAAAAATAGAAGTGGGGTATATAACTTCCTAACAAGTGGATGGGGGGGTAGAATATTCAGTCAATTTGAAAGAAGGCTCTAAAAGGGAGCAAAAGAAACAAAAAATGATTAGGAAAAATAGAAGATGGTAAATGTAAACACACACATGAATCAATGATTCATTAAATAGAAATGGACTAACTGATTCAATGAAAAGGCAACGATCATCAGACTGGGAAAAAATAACAAAATCCAAATATGCTATTTAAAAGGACACAACTAGAACATACACAACAAGTTTGAAAATAAAAGGATGGGAAAGATATGTAATGCCAATACTAATCAAAAGAAAATATGTTTATACTAATATCAGACAAATTATACTTTAAAGTGAAAAGCAGGGGCGCTTTGGTGGCACCGTCGTTAAGCGTCTGCTTTTGGCTCAGGGCGTGATCCCGGCGTTCTGGGATCGAGCCCCACATCAGGCTCTTCCACTGGGATCCTGCTTCTTCCTCTCCCACTCCCCCTGCTTGTGTTCCCTTTCTCGCTGGCTGTCTCTCTCTGTCAAATAAATAAATAAAATCTTTAAAAAAAAAAAAAAAGTAAAAAGCATTGCCTGTAAATAAAATGGTTCATTCATAAAAGGTTTGATTCAATAGGAAGATGACAAATTAACATCTCTATCATCAATTGGTAAAATTCAAATAGGAAAGTCACTAAGGATATAGAATATTTGAATGACACATTTAACCAACCTGACTCAAAGACCACGTGTAACCCTCCACTCCACTTGAGAGCATTTATGAAAACGAAGCCATCTTGGAGTTGTGGGTTTGAGCCCCACGTTGGGTATAGAGATTAGTTAAAAATAAAATCTTTTAGCAGTGCCTGGGTGGCTCAGTTGGTTAAGCATTGGACTCTTGATTTCAGCTCAGGTCATGATCTCAGGGTGGTAAGATGGAGCCCCGCTCAGCTGGGAGTGTGCTTGAGATTGTCTCTCTCTGTCTCTGCCCCTACCCAACCCACCCACTCTCTCTCTCTCTCTCTCAAGATAAATAAATAAAATCTTTAAAAAAAAAATAAAAAGGGGGGCGCCTGGGTGGCGCAGTCATTAAGCGTCTGCCTTCAGCTCAGGGCGTGATCCCGGTGTTATAGGATCGAGCCCCACATCAGGCTCCTCCGCTGGGAGCCTGCTTCTTCCTCTCCCACTCCCCCTGCTTGTGTTCCCTCTCTCGCTGGCTGTCTCTATCTCTGTTAAATAAATAAATAAAATCTTATAAAAAATTAAATTAAAAAAATAAAAAGGAAATAATAAATACAAAAGCATAAAATAGTGATATAGAAAAAAAGACATAAAATAAAAGTTATTAACACAGCCAAGGTTGTTCTTTAGAGAGACAATTCTGGCAAAATTAAGAGGAGGGGAGGAGGGGGAGGGAAGGGGGAGGAAAAGAGAACAAGTATCAGCAAACAACCAATGGAAAGAATTTAAAAAGCAACATAACTGAAAATGTTATAAATATACAAGATAAAAGGATCTTAGGGAGAACTTTATTCAATAATTTTGAAAATTTAGATAGAAATGGGCAAATCCCATGGGGCGCCTGGGTGGCTCAGTCATTAAGCATCTGCCTTTGGCCCAGGGCATGATCCCAGGGTCCTAGGATCAAGCCCCACATTGGGCTCCCTGCTCCTCTGGGAGCCTGCTTCTTCCTCTCCCACTCCCCCTGCTTGTGTTCCCTCTCTTGCTGGCTGTGTCTCTCTCTGTCAAATAAATAAAGAAAATCTTTTAAAAAAATAAAAGAAATGGGCAAATCCCTTTGCAAAACGTAAAACTTAACCAAAAAGGAATCAAGAAGAAATTGTAAATATGAATAGATGTATAATCATTAAAAGTCTCAAAAATTTTCCCAAAGACAAAGTCCAGTCCCCGATGTTTTCACTGGTGATTCTATCAAATATTTAAAAAACAAGAATTCCAATCTCACAAAAACTCCAAGAATAGAGAAAGAGAGCACAGGCCTAACTCATTTTTACCAGGCTAGGATAACCCTGTTGCCAAAACCTGACAAGGAAAACCTCACAGTTTTACCCATTTTATAAATCAAATGAGACTATTTACAGAAGTCTCTGGGATGGTCACAGAAATGTCTAGCAGCAATATCAAATCTTGTAAACTGGGGTAATCTGAATAAATATAGGACAAAAGGAACCATTCCGAACTTCAGCAACAAAATTTTTTGAAGATGAAGTCACCAAGAACTAAAGCCAGCAATGCTGTAGTAAGAGAAACGACATCTCATATGCCCAAAAAAGCCCATGTCCTAACAACAACAGAAACTGGGTTAAGTGGTAAGTGCTTCATATGAACTCCAAAATGGCGGCTTTGTGTATCATTTGTCATAGCACAAAGTTAGGTCAATGGGGAACCATCCAGCATGATGGTAATATGAAGTTTTCATGTCTCTAGAAGCAAATGGAAGAACATGATTTGTTTGGTCTTTACAGTGCAAAATGATTTCCTTAATAAGCATTAAGTGCTTTCTAATGCGGGGGGGGGAAGCTTTATTCAATAAAACAAGTGAATCAGTATCAAATATGCAAGATTAGAAATAAATTGTGCACTTAAAGTAAACAAATACTCACAAAACTCTGTGAAAGGTCTGATATTTTCCAACTCCCTCATTCATGTCCAAACTCCTCTACTGTCCTACCTGCAATCGCCCAGCCTCTTGAATACCCAATGTGTGAATACCCAAGGCAAAGCGAAAGCCTGCTTCATGTCTCCCCTCATTCTTTAGGCTCCTTTCCCAATGCATGGTAAATATGTTGAACAAGAGCGTGCTTGGTAGAGCCATAGGCCTGCCTTCGAACCCAGCCTCCACTGCTTACAGTGTAACCTTCATCTGTTCCTTAAGCTCTCTGGACCTCAATTCTTCATCTAAAAATTGGAGGCCATGATAGAATCTACTCACAGGGCTCTGTAGAAATGAAATGAAGTACTATAATGAAGGTCTTAGTACAGTCAAAAAGTGTTATCTATTATTGCAAGCAGAATTATAAAACAAGTTTACAGTACACTCTGGTCTAAATGTAAATAGATTAGGAATTATTTCCTACATTCATTCATCTAATTTATAAAACTGTGTTGAGTTTCTATTACATGCAAGGTACTACGCTTGGGACTTATGACACTACAATAAACAAGACAGATATCTTCCCTGCCCTCGAGAACTTACAACCACTATATACTTAGATCCATTGGTCATTGGTATAGCCAAATAAATAGTGACTTTTTTTTAACTTTCTCTTCATGGTCCATGAGACTCAACTTAGCCTAAAAAAAAAAAAAAA
>NW_024423319.1:109831423-109834040 GCF_017311325.1 Ursus maritimus | reverse complement strand
AAAAAAAAAAAAAAAAAACCAAGGCACCGGAACACAATATCCTCGCCTATATAGACTCGGTCTCCACCTCACCCCAAGCCCAGCAGCATCCAACTCCACCCACAGCAGGACTCAAAAAAAAACGTTTTTAAATTGATTTGGTCTGGTATGTATTGCTGTGGAATAATTCCATCAATATGTAGAAGAGAAAAATAGGAGACTCTCCTTAAAAGCATCCTCAAGATGGTGATCGACACTGGGGGATGGGGACAGGGATGGGGTGGAAGTACATGGTTTGTAGCATCGGAAGATCATATTTGATTAGAAGTGAGGTACTAAGGGGCACCTGGGTGGCTCAGTAGGTTAAACGTCTGCCTTCGGCTCAGGTTCTGATCTCAGGGTCCTGGGATCGATCCCCACGCGGGGCTCTCTGCTCAGCAGGGAACCTGCTTCTCCCTCTCCCTCTATGTTCTCTCTCTCTCTCTTTAAATAAATAAATAAAATCTTTAAAACAAAAAAAGTGAGGTACTAAGAAAAGCGAACCACCCACCAATATTCTGTGCCCTTCCTTGCTTTTGTCATCACACCATGCCAACTCCTGCTTCAGGTCCCAGCTTGGCCATTTACTAGCTGGGTGACCCTGCTCGGATATTTTAACCTTATCCATAATAATAACAACGTACCGACATTTAACATAATAACTAAGTTGCTATTTACCATTTAAATTATAATAGGATCATTATAATTTATATTAATCGCAATAAATACTTGCATTGGTTACAAGATTTCTCTTGTTTATACCAGTGAAGTCCCAGAAATAACCAATATTTATGAGTCTCAAAGGAAACAGGAAGTGTAAGTCAGTAGTGGTTTAAAAAGTTCTGTGTAGAAGAGTGGGAGCAGAAATCTGGTTGGGAAGAGCCTTTGGAAGCTGCACGGGGCACAGCACTTTAGGTAAAAAGGAGAACATTCAGGGGCACCTAGGTGGCTCAGTCAGTTAAGCGACTGCCTCCAGCTGAGGTCATGATCCCAGGGTCCTGGGATGGAGCCCTGCATTGGGCTCCCTGCTCAGTGGGGGAGTCTGCTTCGCCCCCTCCCTCTGCCTGAGGCTCCCCCTGCTTGTGCTCGCTCTCTCTCAAATGAATATATAAAATCTTAAAAATAAAAAAACAACCCAAATGTATTAAAAGAGAGAGAGAACATTCAATAGTCCATTCCCAAGCATGAGAAGAGCTGTTAGAGACAGGAAAGCCAGTCCAGGGAGAAAGAAGGAAATAGGAAGAGCAAAACCAAATCCCAAAGAGTTCTCTGGAAATGACTGTTTTCCTTCCCCAGATTTCACCGCACCAAGTGACTTCAAAAATCTGTACCCATTTCTGAAAGCTCCTAAAAAACAATTGGATTAGCAAGAAGAAATAGGTCCACAAAAGAATCCCCAAGGAAAAGAAAATGTCTGAAGAAGAAGGCTCCAAGTAGGATTAAGGAGTTAAAGACAAAACAAAACAAAAAAGAATACAGTGGTTAGGGGGATAGGCATCTGAAATGAAAGGAGGTCATTTGAGAGAAACAAACAAAACAAAACAGCCAAACATGTTATTTCTACATTATCACATTAAAAAAAAAAAAAAAAAAGCCTCACCTGACAGCGGGGAATTCAAAAGAAAGGATGGAGAGACTCTGCACAAACCTGAAAATGAGAAAAAGAAAATTAGATCAATGGAAAGTGGGCCTTCTTGGCACCATAATGCTTCAAGCTACTGTCAGCCCGTTGGCCGTGGCCGCAGACCCCCTGCTGTATACCAGGGCTTGAACTTGGAAGCAGAGATAACAAAAGAAATGGAGGAAGCAAACCCTGCTCCTAAGGAACTCATTTTAAACTGGAAGACCAGCCCGATGCTGGTGGTGGGGCTGACTGTGTAAATGCTTTAGTAGCGTCTATTACTGCTCAGTCTCAGGCTTCGTTAACAGCATGGCAGGGGCACTGGACCATGCAGTGATCGGATCTGAGAGGGAGGTAGTCCCTTCTAGAAACCATGCTTTGTTAGATACTTCTATATGGTTTCGTGACTTAACTTCCCTACAACCTAAACTCCTTGATATCAACAACTGGGTCATTTATGTCTCTTGTGCCCCTAGAACCAGAGGCAGAATTCCTTCTCCAGAGAGGGGCCAAATAAATAAACTCTATTGATTATTAAGTTTGGCTCAGAGTTGAAAGGGGGTGATGGGGGTACTGGCAATGACAAGAGTGAGGGACGAGGTGGACGCATACCAGTGAAAGGGAAGAGTCTGCCCACCCAAGGCAGAGCGCATTGTTGACAACCCAACTTGTATCTTTCAGAATATTCCATTATGCTTTACTTCGAAACCAAAACACTGGTATAGCTATTAATTCAAAGAGGACAGTCACATCACACAATGGTATCCCCTCATGTGGAATACAGGCATGATGATTTTCAAATCAAGATTTGTGAGAGGAAACAGTCCGCAGATGATCTTGGAACCAACTGACCTACTTCTGGCTTCAGCCAACAGACAGAAATTCAATGCTCAAGGAGGAATCTAAGATATGAATTCAAAGAAGAAATAAGGAGTCATGGTGAATTTCTGTTGATTATGATATGTCTTTTTTTTTTTT
>NW_024423319.1:109809021-109831413 GCF_017311325.1 Ursus maritimus | reverse complement strand
TTTTTTTTTTTTAGATTTTATTTATTTATTTGAGAGAGAGAGCATGAGAGAGAGAGAGAGAACATGAGTGGGGAGGCAGAGGGAGAGGCAAGAGCAGACTCCCTGCTGAGCAGGGGGCCCAACATGGGGCTCGATCCCAGGACCCTGGGACCATGATCTGAGCCAAAGACAAATGCTTAACCCACTGAGCCACCCAGGCACTCCTGATATGTTCTTTGCCCAAAAAAAGTAGTTCTTGGGGCATCTGGCTGGCTCAGTTGGTAGAGCATGTGACTCTTGATCTTAGGGTTGTGAGTTCAAGCCCCACATTGGGTGCAGAGATTATTTAAAAATAAAATCTTTAAAAAAAAAAAAAAGTAGTTCTTATTAAAGCCTGACATGTCAGAAAAACTTCATTAAGCAATGTTTAAAGAAGACAAAAATGAAGGCCAAGCATGTCGTCCTGTCCTAGGATGAACAAATTACAAACACACGGCCCAATGTTCAATGTGGAATGAATGGAGGATTAACAACTGAAAAACATTCAAATAATGAAAGAAACAAATTTATTGTGACTTGAGTATGGAAATAATTTCACTTCACATTTGTGCAAACGAAGATTTTCTACCTAGGGATTTTTGATGAAATTTCACACCTCAAGCACATTTCCTCTTCAAAACCTTATTGACAGCCACCCTGAAGCATCCTTCATCGTCCCTGGTCACCAAGTTTATTAATAAATAACATGAGGCTCTCTCTGCTCCTTTGGAGTACTTTCAGGTAGAGAAAGAAGTCAAACGACAATAAAATTTGTTTTGCCCACTAGACGAAGAAATATAAAAAAGGCTAGTAATATCCAAAGATGTAGAGCATGTGGGGAAATAAACACTCACATTCACTGTTGGTAGAAACGTCAACTTTGGGGTGCCTGGGAGGCTCAGTCGGTTAAGCATCTGCCTTCAGCTCAGGTCATGATCCCAAGGTCCTGGAATCGAGCCCTGCATCAGGCTCCCTGCTCAGTGGGGAGCCTGCTTCTCCCTCCCCCTCTCCCTGTGCTGCTCCCTCTGCTTGTGCTCTCTCACTTGCTCCCTTCCTCAAATAAATAAATAAAATCTTTTTTAAAAAGAAAGAAAGAAAGAAAGAAAGAAAGAAAGAAAGAAAGAAAGAAAGAAAGAAAAGAAACGAAACCTCAACTTTAAGAGAACAGTTTAGTTAACGTTTTGAAATGTTAAGTGTGCATACCTTTTGATCCAGAAATTCTCATTCCAGAGGCTGTCCCTACAGAAATACTAACACACACAAAAAAGCTATCATTGCAGCTTTGTTGTGACTGGGGGGCGGGGGAGGGTGGCGGCTAAGTCTCCATCAGTAGATGAATAGGTAAATAAATGACGGTTCATCTATACTATATCTATACTATGGAATATTATGCAATGCTGAATAAAATTAAGTTGATCTACATGTATTGACATATAGAGACTGTGAATACATGGAAGCCAAAACAACAAATCAAGTTTCTTAATAATACATATACTAGGATCTGCTGAGAAACAAGCAAAGCTATACATATGCATGCTGATTTATGTAGTGACAAGTAAGAATGCACACGAGAAAGCCTGGAAGGAAACCCACCAAGCATCCACAGAAAGCAGTGTGACAGGGCGGGGGAGAAGATGAAGCCCAAGAGAACACAAGACACATATTTGTGTATTACTTATGCAATTAAATATATTTCTTCTAGCAAAGAAAAGCAGAAGAGATGGAGGGCCGAGCCATCCAAGTTCTCCAGAAAGAGCTCCCAAACTGAGAGCTCGAAGGGAGGCTAACTAGGAGGTAATGCCATCCTTCGCTCCCCTGGCCCTGCCCTAATCCAATTAGAAAGGCCCCGATGAAAGCACAAAGACTTCTGGTCGCAGAGCCAAGAAACCAGCTTCCCAGCCGGGGAGCAGAAACTCACTTGAGCAAGTTGCAGAAAAGAACGTGAAAAGCAATGATGTGCAAGGCCTGATGGGCAGAGAGGCCTAAACTTAATGAAAGAGCTCTACATCCTTCAGCCCCCCGGGACCCTCCTGGCCACTGTCACCACACACCCACCGTCCTTTATCTCCTACAGAAACTAAACAGGAATCGGAACCCAATCAGCACCAGCCTCCAGGAACAAAACATTAGTGACTGCCAATGTTTGGGCTTCTTACATCATTGAAAGGAAAGGGCAAGTCACAAAAAGAACCATATCGACTTATGTAAGACATGGCACAGAACAGCAACTGCTCAGAGGAGAACAGCAAATTCACCAATTGCTAGGATTAACTGAAACCGCCCCCAGTTGCAGACTGCCCCAAACCATGACATCAGGGAGGCTCGAAATGCATCCAACTTCCTCTATTTATCAAGCTGGCTAAAAGCCAGGGTAATACCAGAGTGAGCAGGGGAGGGGGAAAGGGCAAGCAAACTGTACAAGTGGTTTGGGTGGGAAGGAAATGATCTCTGTATGCAGTTCAAGCCCTATTCAGCGTCGAGTAAGCGCTCAGAGAGGAAAGCCACATCCAAAAATCAGGACTCCTGTGCTCGGAGACTGCTCAGAGGCCCCGGGTGCCAGCCACAGGGCCCAAGCATCCTGGGGATAATCAGCAAAACAGGCCAAGTACACAGGTAACAGCCAGTCAGCCCCAGGCTGTACCACTGTCCTCTGGGGTAATATGCTGCTGGTCCAAGGATCAATTTAAAAAAAAAAAAAAAAACGCTGGTGACATACAGCATCCTGAAAGACTCAGCACTTCATTTGAAACCTAATGATTAAATTAGTGGCCCAGACTGAGGGGCAAGAGTGGCTGACAGTTCCTGGTGTTGACACCAGCATGGAAGAAATGACCAGAGAACAAAAAGGCTGTGATAATTTGGGAACAAGGGCAGGAAAAGCAAATTGCACAGATAGAGATGATGGTGAAGATTAGGCTTATGGGCATACACAGGAGAAGGTCAGGGATATGCAGGTTCTTGACTGTAGGGTAGTATGTATCACCATCAAGGAAAAAACAAGAGTGATTCTAGAACCTTCTGTTGGCCCCATTGCTGGTCAGACCCAACCTAGTAAGATCTTTACGTACACAGACTGGTGTGTTCAGTTCTGGATGCCACCATTCAAGAAGAGTTCAATTGTGACAAGGCTTTGGAAAACTCTAAAGATATATTCAGCAAACATTTACTGAATGCCTACTACATGCCAATAACGGGGCCACACTGTATGGTTGTGCAGGTTGCACCCTGCACAAGGGTGCCTGGCCAAGAGAATCAACAGAGCCTGAATCCAGAATGTCAAGTTTTCTGGAAGAGCCATATGAACCAGCTGTGGGCTCTGTCACAGGCACAGCAGGAGCTCCGAGGAAGGACAGTAAACCAGTGCAGGTAAAGGGATCCAAGAGCGTTTCCCCAAAGAGGTAATAACAGTCATGCACAGTGCCCTTTACGTGAAGAAATGGGAAAGAGCATTCCAGAGAAGAAATAACTTAAACCAAGACACAGAGCCAACGACTGGGATGGAGTGGGCAGGACTTGGAATCAGTTGGATGTTGCTGAAGCATGAAGAGCGAAGCAGAGGATGGCGAGGAGGGACCCAGGGAAGATGGAGCAGAAAAGCAATGGAACGGATTAAAAATATAATCTTAACAGGCTGGGAAAAAGTCACACTGCACGTCCACATGGAGGTTGTGGTGGATTATGAAAATGGCTGCTGAGTACACAAGGCACTCACAGAAAGAAAATGGCGGCTGGGTGTTCTCCAGCTGCACCACAGGCAGAGAGGATGTCGAAATGGTGGCTTAAACCATAGCCCAAGACATAAGTTAATCAGGAGGAAGAACGTCCTGGTATTGATCATTGTTCTACTGTAGAAGTGACTATGAGAGCGCTTTTGGAATTGCTTTCTGAAACATCTAAAAAGATGACCTCATAGTCCCTGTGGTGAGGCTTCGTTCCAAGATGGAATAAACCCGGCCAGGAAAAGTAGCTGGTGGGCCTCTTGCAACCGTTAGCACCAGGCTATTTTTTTTCTGCAGAACTGAGCTGTCTTTTCTCTCCTCCCCTCTCCCCATTGTTCTCTTCCCTTCTACGGGCGTAACTCGTTTTATTGCGCCTCCCTTTACTGCGCTCCAGAGACACTATGGGGTTTGGGGGGAATTTTTTGTGGTTTTTTGGTTTTGTTTTGGTGGGGTTTTTTAACAAATGGAAGGGCTGTGGCAACCCTGCATCAAGCAGGTCTATCAGTGCCATTTTTCCAACAGCATGCTCACTTTGTGTCTCTATGTCACATTTTGATAATTCTCACAATATTTCAAACTTCTTCATTATTATTGTATTTGTTATAGTGATTGGTGATCAGTGATCACAAGTTGCTGAAAGCTCCCACGAGGGTTAGCATTTTTTAGCAGTAAAGTATTTTTGAATTAGGTATGTACATTGTTTTCTAAGACGTAACTCTATTGTATACTTAATAGACTACGCTATAGTATAAACATAGCTTACACACACACAGGGAAACCAAAAACTTCGTTTGACTTGCTTTGTTGTGGGGGTCTGGAACCAAACCCACAGTATCTCTGAAGTATACCTGTACTCTCTCTCCTTCATCCTACAGTTTTCCCTCTTTTCCTCCCCTCCCCTAACCTAGCTTGACACTTGCCAAATTATTCCAGGGCCTAGAATGTGGATGGTTACCTCCGTCCAGAGCTGGAGAAGCAGCATTGAAGACCACGTGATGAGAGACCCACCTTGGAATGACTCCCTGACAACCAGACCCAACCCTCTGAGGGAGGTGCCCACAGCCCTCCACCAGACATGGTGGAATAAAGGTGTTTCAAAACAGGGCATGACTTGCTTTAGCGTACAAATAATTACCACCTTGAAAGTAAACGTGTAAGCAAGGATATAGCAACTAATTCTTTCACAGAGCATTAGTTTACAGTTTCACAAGAAGAACACCTTTAATGCAAGGCTTACAGTAAGCTATATTCATACAAAGTTAACCTGACGTAAACCATCTTTCATTTCTTTGAAAACATTTCACCAGGAAAACTGAATTTAGGTAACTATCACAACCTTAAATCAATCCCAATTGTCATACCTGATATTTTCTCTTAACTTCTCTTCCCACTGGGTAGTAACAAATGCTGGGCATTCTTCTCTACTTAAACTATGTTTTGATATTGTATTTTCAATAATGAAATAAAACACAATGAAAACATACATAAATGAGGATAAAAACCAAATACTTGTGCCTGTAGGGTGGCTTTCACCAAGCAACTAAGAAAACCACCACATAGATTTCTCCTTTATAGTATCAAGCGTACAACAACTTATTGGGGCTAGAAATAAAGTCTGGTGCATTAAAATCTTTGTTTCCAACTATATTTGCCACATGAGATGCACTAAACACTTAACTGTCCTTAGTCCAATTTTGGGGAGTAAAAGACAAACTTTTGCCCATAAAGGTTTCATTGTTCCCACTGGAAATGAGTAAGAAGTTACATTATTATCCAGCCATATTTGACAGATAAAGTGTGGAAGATAGGAACCCGGTAATTTATTAATATCATTTTTTAATCCAACTTGAGAGCCTCACACTCAAACTCTATGCTGTTGTCTCTCTGCCAACTGTGGCCACAAAAGAAATTGCTAGTCCTTCCCTTTGGTGGTAGATTGCAAAACTAGCCATACATTCTTGCTATCCCAGTATGCTTGTCCATTTGCAAGGTGACTTCACAGGTTCTCCTATCAAAAGGTGGAGTCTATCTCTCCACCCCCTGAACGTGGGCTGGCCTTGCCACTTGCTATGCCCAATAGGATATTAGCAAATGTGATAGAACCAAAAGCTTGAAAAGTGCTTGGGCATGGAAGTTTGCGCTGTATGGTGCTCTTGAAACCTTGAACCACCAGGTAAGCACATACACAAGCCTGAACTAGCCTGCCAGATGGCGAAAGCACATGCCCAGTCACCGCCACTGTGCCAACCCCCAGGGACAGTCATCAGGCTGACTGGCAGCTGACTGCAGGTGCATGAATGAGGCCCAACTGAGACCAGCAGGACCATCTAGCCGAGTCCAGGCCAACTGCAGACTCCAGAACGGAGAATTAATGAAATGGCTGGGGCTCTACTAAGCCGCTAAATTGGGGGGCGTTTTGTTACACAGGAAAAGCTAATTTATATACCTATTCTTTCTCCCCCTCCTTCCTCTTCATTCTTTCCCTCCCTTCTCTATCCTTCCTTCCTTTCGTTATTTCCCCCCACGCTTCTTGCTTTCTTCTTTTCCTAATACAGGTACTACAAAGTACCCATTTCGGACCCATTGGTACAAGCCACTGGCCTGGGCTAGTTCTAATTCACAGCCTGCCCTTTTTTCTTGTAATTCATTCCTTTTGAAGCCTGCCGAGCCTGCTCTGCAGACTTCGCAAGGTCTATGGCCCCACTCATAATGTGATTCAGCAAGATGTTTCTAGGGACCAGCAGGCCGTAAGGTGGACCCTTGGCAGAGTTTGCAGCCCATCTCTGAACATTTGCTGGTAATAATCTCCCTGGGGGAGGCATTTGTCACTGTGACCTGTTGAGTGGGCTACTGAGGGTTCTAGCCCCGCCCCCACCAGCAGAAGGGAAGTGTCATAGGAAAATGGACCTTTCGGGGTGCTTGGGTGGCTCAGTGTGTTAGGCATCCAACTCTTGGTTTCAGCTCAGGTCATGATCTCAGGGCCGTGGGATCAAGCCGCACACTGGGCTCCACGGATCAGTGTGGAGTCTGCTTGTCCCTCCTCCTTCCCCTCTGCCCCTCCCTGCACGCGCTCTCTCTCTTTCTCTCTCTCTAATAAATATATACATATCTTTAAGAAAAAAAGAAAGAAAATGGACTTTCAAGCCAGACACCTGAGGGTTAAAGGGCATAGCCCAAGACCCCTTCTCTCACACGGCTGCTCAGGCTAAGTAAGCAGAAAATATATTTATAACTACAGGAAACAACGCATTGTGAGTGGTAAAATGCTGACATTTCCATTTGTTTACTACACGAATAAAAGACAATCAATAGGATCATCTTGCTAATGATATCAAACCACTCAGTACAACTCAGAAGCCAGAAGGTCATTTCTTAAAATGCTTTTCTTTCCTCTTCCATATTTATAGTGGGCACTTTATTCCCTTTCTAACTTATTTTTCCCCTGAATGATGTTTTTTCAGAATTTTAAAAGCTTACTTTTCCCTGCTGGTCTGGAACCTACCATTTGTTTGTGGTTACAACATTAATATTTAGAAAGGTCAAATTAGATGTCAGGGTTGGATAAAATATTCGTGTGTGTGTGTGTGAGAGAGAGAGAGAGAGAGAGAGAGGTTTTATTTATTTATTTTTTAAGGTTTTGTTTATTTATTTGACAGAGAGAGAGAGAGAGCAAGCATGACCAGGGGAGTGGCAGGCAGAAGGAGAGGGAGAAGCAGATTCCCCAGAGCAGGAAACCCAATGCAGGATTCGATCCCAAGACCCTGCAATAATGACCTGAGCCGAAGGCAGCCGCTTAACCGACTGAGCCACCCAGGCACCCCCAAGAGAGATGTTTTAAATGGAACTCTCTCCCTTAGGATTCCCTGGAGAAGTTCTTTCCTTCTCTAGGTGAATGTGTCAATGTACTTCTAAACTGAGCACCAAAATGTCAGGTGGACGGAAATTTTAATGGTTTCCATCAACAAGTGTAAACTGCAAGTAGACCCTCTGGTAGAGATTTCTAAGGTTTTCTCAATTTCTTAATGCTGCCCTTGGCAGAGCAGAAGACTGCTGCCTCAAACATCTTCCAGTATTTCCCTTCCTATGTTCTAAAACTGTCTATAGAGCCTCCCCATTTAGAATTATGTGTGCTCCTTCCCATCTGCTAATAGTAATAACCCCTTCCATTTGTACAGTGGTTTATGATAAGCAAGCTGCTTTTACAAACATTATCCCAACTGATCCACAGATGTTTTACAGAGTAGCTGCCAGGCAAATTCCACGCCCCATGCTAGGTAGTGGGGTTACACTGGAAAGCAAAGTTAAGTCCTGCCTTCAGGAAGCTTATTGTCTGGTAGGGGAAACATAGAAGTGATACCAAAATTTAACACCAAGAAATGCAAAACTGCAATTGTGGTAAATGCCACCAAGAAAAGCTTGTGGCCCTCTGAGTGAAGACGGTGGGATTTGACCTAGGGGGACAGGGTCCCTCTGGGGTCAAGCTTCCCTGCGGAAGTGATGCTAAGACCAGAAGGGTAAGTGGGAGGAGTCAACCCAGAAAAGAGGCAGGGAAAGACTATACAAAGTAGAAGCAGAGTGTGCAAAGGCACTGCGGCAGGAGAGACTATGACCCACGTGAGGAACTAAGACCATGTCAGACGCCAGGACACAGAGGGCCGGGGGTGCACTCAGAGATGAGGCTGAAGGAGCAGGCCGACTCAGCTCATACGGGCTCTTGGTGGCCAAGGTGAGGATTCATGTCTTGTTCTCAGAGCAACGGAAAGGCACGTAAGGATTTTAAACTGAGGGTGATATGGTCACATTTTGACAAGATTGTTCTGGCTGTTGAGTGGAAAATGGATTAGAGGCGGATAGAACAGAGGTGGGGGTTCCAGTTTGGGATTTCTGCTCTCCATCTCAAACACCAAAGTAAGATGTATAATCAAGGAAATGGAAACTATAGATTTATGTCATACATACACACACACACACACACAATGGAATTAAGAGATCGGAAAAGGAGGAAGATTCAAAATAATTATACAAATCAGTTTTCCCAGGGCTCAGCAAACTGTTTCTGTGAAGGGCCATGTAGTAAATATCTCTAGCTTTGAAGGCTGTAGGATCTCTGAGGCAACTACAGGTCTCTGCCACTGCAGCAAGAAAACAGCCACAGACAAAATGTAAACGACTGGGCGTGGCTGTGTGCCACTGTGACTTTATCTCCAAACCCAAGGGGCTGGTGGGATCTGGCCCATGGGCAGTAGCTGGTCCGGCTCTATACCAATGAGGAAGGGATGGTTGTATCTGAGAAGAGAGAGGCTAGTTTGAGGATGGTGGTGGTGGTGGTGGTGGTGAGACACAGACATATTTGAGAAGTATCTGGAAGGGAGCACTGATGGGCCTCACGACTCGATTGGCCATTAAGCGTGAGCCAGTGGAAGGCACAGCCTCAATTTCAGTTGAGGCAAGAGAGGCTCAGAGGTAGGCAGCAGCCAAGTGTGGACTAGACCCCAGTTCCTCGGACTTCTGCACCCCTGGCCCAGCGTGCCTTCCCGCCACAACCACGGCCCCTCAGGTAGTCCCATCCACAGCTTCCTACCGGCCCCCGCAGGGCCCCAGCATTCCACCACTGCTAGCTTCCAAGTGTACAGGATGCTTCCTCCAAGTGCTTTTGGTTTCTGTGGTCACAAACAATTTCTGCAGTGTTAACATCAGTTCCCGGCCTTCCCCTTCACATCAATCCCTGTGAGGCAACTTGCAAATGAGTCAGGTATCAACAACAACAAAAAACAGCATAGTAGACAGCCAAGGCCTAACTGGGGGCAGGGGCACAGAATGAGAAAACCAGAGTGGGTAGAATTAACCAGAAACCGGCCCTAAAAAGATGAGCTTAGGGGCACCTGGATGGCTCAGTCGCTGAAGCATCCAATTCTTGGTTTCGGCTCAGGTCATGATCTCAGGGTCCTGAGATCAAGCCCCTCACTGGGTTCCACGCTCAGTGGGATGTCTGCTTCCCCTCTCTCTCTGCCCCTCCCCCCCATACACACTCTCTCTCTCCAATAAATAAATAAATCTTTAAAAAAAAAAAGAGCTTACAGTCAAGTGTCTGGTGAGGAGGAGGAGGGGCAAAGGCAGGAGGAGGAAGGGCAAGCCCAAATGTGAGAGGCAGATTTGAGAACCAACACTTCCTAATGCCACCAGGGAAGGCACATAGATTAATGTGGGAAGAGCAAGAAACCAATTCTGGAGCTCTGAGTGGTAGGTACACAGGCCCTTCTTTTATGCTCTTGCCTTCCAGCCTCGCCCCCCTTACCCCTAGCATCTTAAAATTCTGTCCTTGTACCTGTCCTCAGGGGTTACACAAACCCAGGAGGTCTCTGGAGAGGTAGAGAAAGAATTTCACACTGGGCTTGCGTCTTAGAATCTCTAGTAAAATTTTCTTTAGAGACCCTACTTGTTCCATGGAGGCCAAGAGGTAATTAACAACCAAGACCACAGATGACAAAATGGCATTCTGTATGCCCCACTCCCCACAAAGAAAAGCAGCTTCAAGGAGAATATATAAATCAGAGAAGGAGGGGGGTGCTTGCGTGGCTCAAGTGGTTGGGCATCCGACTCCTGATTTCAGCTTGGGTCGTGATCTCAGGATCATGATCTCAGAATCCTGGGATCAAGCCTTGTGTTGGGCTCCATGCTCGGTGCAGACTCTGTCCCTCTCCCTCCCTCCGTTTGCTCTCTTCTTCTCTTCTTCTCTCTTGCTCTCTCTCTCTCTCCCACTCTCTCTCAAATAAATAAATATCTTTAAAAAAAAATCCAAGAAGGAGGTCAACCAAGGAGAAGAACTAGAAAACAGATAACTAGGTCCTAAGGCCTTCTTATTTGTATCGTCAAACCGCAAATGTGGCTTTTTGGTGCCTAGACAGGAGAAAGAAATCAATCATATTCCATTCTGAACTCTTATCCATGAAGAGAGAAAAACAAAAGAATCCTTCAAGGTTGGGGCTCTTGGCTAGCTCAGTCAATAGAGCGCACAGCTCTTGATTTCAGGGTTGTGAGTTCAAGCCCTAGGATCGGTGTGGAGATTATTTAAAAATAAAATATTTTTTAAAAAATCCTTCGAGGAAGCAAAGTTTCTCCTAAGCTAGTTCTTAACAGAGCCCACTTAGGGGCCATACTCGGTCTCTCCACTTCTTTCTTCCAGCCTCTCTTGAATGGATTTCAGTCAGGTTTCTGGGCTGCTCCTATCAAGGTCACCCATGACTTCCACCTTGCCAAACCCAGCTGTCACTTCTCAGTCCTCCACTTGTCCTTTCAGCAGCCTTGAACGGCTGATCACATCATCTGCAGTTAGTTGTGGCTTCCAATTAAGACTCTTCAAAATGGAGGCTAGTCTGTGTTTGTACAGGAAAAGGATAGAGAGACATGTTCTGTGAAGGGAAGAAACATCTCCAGTCATCTCCTCCACATGGATGAATGGTGTCATACCACATGCTCATAGTCATAAGAACACTACTGTGAGGAAGAAATGATGTTCTGTATCAGAGGGACTGAAGATGACGGTAACCTGGAAGGCCCGTGAAAGCTTGCCTAGATTAGGACTCCTCTCTTACCCTAAAAGTTCTTAGTTTTTAACTGCCGTCTAAAAGACCATTTCTCAAGGATTCTTTTTTGTAAGGCCTTGCAACCCATTATAGAACACAAATTTCAACTACTATGGTCACTAATAGGTAAGTGTGACTTACCTGATCAGGTCAGCTTCAATGGTGAGTAGGGATACCACAGGCACGGATGATTAGGGAGGGCCCAGTGGGGTCAAGCAAGGACAACAAAGAGAATTGAAATGGGAACTTGCTGTTGACTTGGAGAGGGCGAAAGGAGAGGGATGGGGAAGAGATTCCCAAGGAGGGGCTTTGCCTATAGTATAGGTCTGCTCAGCTGCTCCTTAGAAACTGGAAGTCAATGCCATTGCGAGCAGCTCTCATCCGTCCAGGAAAATCTCCCATTTGAGACTGGCCTTCTCATTTTATTTTGTTTCCTCCCTCATCAGGATGTTCTCTCAAAGCATCAATACTACCTTTTGCTCATGGTGCCTTCAAATGACTACTTGGCTCCTCCGGAAGTGGAGTTATTTTTGCAGACTGGATGGTGTAAGATAGGGTGGAAGCCTGTGATGGTGGAAACTCCTCTCTCACCGGCGAACTTGGCTGTGGCACCAAGCCCTGGCCTCACACCAGAGCAGGCCATCCATTTTCTTCTTCTTTTTTTAGTACTCTCCTCTTTGACCTACGCAGTGCTGTGATTTGTCAGTGTGTTTTTCCGGGAGAGCTGGCAAACAACTTGACAGGTTCAATGGTTTTCATTGACAGCCCCAGTGGAGTCCTCTGAAGACTGCAAAACTGGACACACAAACAGCCCATAAAAATCCTACCTCCCACAAGCGTCTGAACACTGCCTTTTCCCAAATGACCCTCCAGCACTGATGCCGCATGGGTGGCTTCACACTATTTTTTTTAATGATTTTTCCAAAACTGAAGTATTCCAAGTGATGTGGGAGTATTATTTTTTCCCCTTGCAGTATGAGTCTAAACTCCCCAGATATTTTGGGGAAATGGGAGCATAACTCATGAATGAAGCAACTCTCAAAGCTAATCACCTGCCACCAGATAGACCCCAAAGTCTCCATGAACTGTGAGATGCACTGAGCCTGCCGGTTAAAAGGTCTGTAAGTCACTTTAATACACTGCAGGGAAAGTAGTGTGGTAACAGATGTGCCACCTAGTTTGACCTTGAACTCTTATGAGGGGTCAGCAGACTTGACTGCAGAAAGGCCACTCTCCAAAGGTAGCGACTCCAAGTACTTCTGCCATCCAGACGTTGACCAACAATCCACGCTTTGCTAGTCAGCGTATAGAATGCCAAAAACCTTGTACTGGTAAAAGCAGTGACTCAACAAGAGTGATGAATAGGATGCGGAGGAAAAAAGCAAACATTATTACTCTCATCTGAAGTCTAACAGTCACATAGGTTAGTCTCGGGGATGGATGGAAAATTTTACAGTAAAAAAAGTTCAGGGTGAATATGAAACAGAATATTTCAGACAGTCTCCCAGGTTCTTCTTGAAAAGGGTCAGGTTGAAAGGAAATGGACCAAACTGGCAAAGTCAGGTTAGAGCTAGTGGGCTTTGTCAGGAACATTCACTAACTTGCTAACTCCCTGTAAATTGTCAAGAAATATTAACCATAAAGAAGAAAGGTCACCATGCCCACTCATGAAGTAAATGGCAGTCGTTTCAAGGGACATGAGCCCCTGCCTTTGAATTCTGGCCATGCCACTTGCTGCCCCTAAAACCTTGGGCAAGTATAAGTCAGTCTCTCTGTGCACTTCAGTTTCTTCATCTGTAAAATGGAGAGAATATCAGTAGTGCCCTTCTCACACGTGTTGGGACACATAAATGTGTAAATACATATAAAACACCTAGGGGGTACCTGGGTGAGCATCCGGCTCCTGGTTTCAGCTCAGGTCGTAATCTTGGGGTCGTGAGATCAAGCCCTGAGTTTGCTTGAGATTCTCTCTCCCTCTTCCTCTGCCCTTCCCACTTGTGTGCTCGCTCTCTCTCTCAGATGAGTAAATAAATCTTAAACACATACACACACACACACACACACACACACACACCTAAAACAACCCCTGGCACATAACAAATGCTCAATAAAGAGTAGGCACCAGTATTATAGTTAGAAATAGAGATTGAAAGGGACGCCTGGGTGCTGCAATCAGTTGAGCATCCAACTCTTGGTTTTGGCTCAGGTCATGATCACTCAGGTCATGATCTCAAGATGGTGGGATCAAGCACGTCAGACTCCGTACTCTGCGGGAGTCTGCTTGAGGATTTCCTTCCTCTCCCTCTGCTCTTCCCCCGGCTTGCACATTCTCTCTCTCTCAAATAAATAAAATCTTTAAAAATAAAATAAAATAAAATGGACCCCTGAGTGGCTCAGTCGGTTAAGCATCTGCCTTTGGCTCAGTTCCTGATCTCGGGGTCCTGGGATCGAGCCCGGAGTCAGGCTCCCTGCTCAGCGGGGAGTCTTCTTGTCCCTCTCCCTCTGTTCCTCCCCCACCCCACTGCTCATTCTCTCTCTCTCTCTAATAAATAAATAAAATATTCCCCCAAAAAAGAAATACAGAGTGAAAAATAACATTTGATATGAAAATGATCCTGCCTGAATAAAGATGCAGTATGCTCATGCAAGTGAAAACGTGTGCAATATATCCAAATACCTGCTGTTAAAACTCACATTCAGAAGTATTATAAACCGCCCTTAGTTGTTCTATAGAAATAATGCCAAATTATTGACAAAACTGAGAAAGCATTTTCACATACAGGATATCACAGGAAAAAAGGGAGGCACAGGGAGGCAGCAAGATGCTTTTACTGAGTCATGATACGAATGGCCAATATTTAATGTCAGCCTATCGTAAGTCGCAGGACGCAGTGTTCAGGGATATGCAACGCCTCTCTACCTCGGATTCCTTACCCATAAAACAGGGATCATCAGTGTATTTGTGTCTTGAAGTCCTCGTGTGCAAGAGTGGGTAAGACAGGAAAGGAGCACCGCGTAGAGCCTGGCTCCCAGCACATGCGCAAGAGTATTAGCTCCCGGTGCTCGCACCAGCTTGAGCTGCTGCGCTGTGTCTGCACCTTGCTAACTGCATCCCACGCCTGGGCTGTGGGGGAAACTGAATGTGCTTCTCCAGAAGAGACTGTGTCGGCGGTGGGCCCACTGCCCTGTCCGCACTCCTTCCTCCCGGGCTGTCCCACCCTGTCCAGCCGCTCTTCTGCCTCCCTTCCCTGTGCTCCGCTCGTCATCCCCAAACCCTCACAGTCGCCCCAGGAACGTAGCCAATGTCCGCTCCCGATGCCTGAGTGTCAAGGCCTACTAAGCCTCCCGGCTCCAAGGGCACGGGCACTTTAAACCAACTCGGATGCGCGAACTGTGCACGGAGTCATTCGCTGAAGGCATTCGGAGACTAGCAGAGAAAGTGTATTTGAGGGGCCAGGGCCCCTTTGAGGGGTTCATTCTCTCGCAGCCCGCGGGATCGTCCCCACCCTGAGGCCGGTGGAGGACCGCCTCACGCACGGAGGGCGACATGCGCTGCCCTGCTCAGGAGCCTTCCCATTCAACAAATATTTAGTCAGTAAATACCACATGCCAGGCACTCCGTGACGCACTAGGAACACACCAGTGAGCAAGACAGATACAGCCGTGCCCTTCTGGAACTTACATGCCGTGGGGCACTCAAACAAATAAAAATGGAAATGGACAAATATATGAAACAATGACAGGTTTTAAAGAGCACTGTGAACCAACACAGGAGATGAATCACATTCTTAGAGGAGACGGTGACACCGACAGAATGTGTAACTTGCTCCATATTATAAAGAAAGTCAGGGCGCCTGGGCGGCTCAGTCAGTTAAGGGCTCGGTCAGTTAAGTGTCTGCCTTCGACTCAGGCTCTGATCCCAGGGTTCTGGGATCAAGTCCTGCCTCAGCCTCCCTGCTCAGCGGGGAGTCCGCTTCTCTGCCTCTCCCCTGGCTCGTGCTAGCGCTCTCTCTCTCGCTCTCTCTCTCTCTCTCTCAAATAAATAAATAAATAAAATCTTTAAAAACAAAGTCAGTAAAGAGACTAAGTCACCGCATGATCATTTCTATTAAGATGCTCGTGTTAGCAGCAGTCAGGCAACACTTTGCCGACATACCAGGAAACCCTAACTCCAAGTGAGGGAACATTCCTTTTCACTCAGCTGCTCCTCCATCTTTTTTCTTTACTTCTACAGCTGGGACTAGACCAGAGCAGGGATTTGATACTTTCTCTCAGACCAGTTTCAGATGAAAATATCAAGGAGAAAAGTTAATCTTAAAGGGATTAAATTTGTAACACTGTAAATCTTCATCTGCTTATGAGCTGCTTAGCTAGAGTTATAGGAGTAGAAAATGTACTCCCTCTAGAGCTGGTGCAAACTTGCTTTCTTAGTGCACCTTAAAATGCCAACTCTAGGGGGAAGGGTAGGACTCGGGCTGGATTATATTTGTTTCATTGAGGTTTTCTGGAATTCCTAAAATTTTAACAACAAAGATACATTATTTTCAAAAACAGGAAAATAAATCTTCTTACAGGCATAGTGTAATTTGGGGTGGGGGTGGTTCTATCCTAGTAACAGCAAAACAAAACTACACTAAAAATATTATTAGCTGCTCAATTAAATCTATAGGTTATTTGTAATAAGTATCATGTAGAAAATCAAAGCAGGTAAGTGGATACGAAGTGCGTGTGGAAGGGGAAGACAGTTTTTGAGGGGTGGCCTGCGAAAGATGCCTGGAGGCCCGCTGGGGGCTGAGGGCCGCAGGCAGAATTCGCTGGCCCCTGGAGGAAGGCTCCTGGGATGGCCCGTTTCCCCAGACAGGCAGCATTACTTCTGATCCAGAACAGCCTGGACCTAATGGAACCAACCGACTCAGAGGAAAATGAAGTGATGGGTTGGCATGGCACTGAGATAAACGACAGGCAAAGTCTAGTAAATGCAGGATCCTAAGTGCTTTATTTGTACTAACTCGTCTCTGCAACATTCCTAGTTAGGGTACATACATAATTTAATGTCCAGACTCGGGTACTGAAGAGCAAAAGGAGAGGCAATTAATTAATGCAGAGAAAACAGCCATAAATCAGGGCTGCCTCAAGCAAACCGGGAGATATCACCACCCCACCAAAAAGGCACACTATTCTGTTTTATAGAAAAGGAAACTGAAGCAGCACGGAGAGGTTAAATAACTTGCCTGAGGGGTGCCTGGGTGGCTCAGTTGGTTAAGCGTCTGCCTTCGGCTCAGGTCACGTTCCAGGACCCGGGGATTGAGCTCCTCTGTCAAATAAATAAATAAAATCTAAAAAAATTTTAATAAATAACTTGCCTGAGCCCACAGAGGTAAGCTAGCTGTACAGTGAGGACTTGAATCTGGATGACCAATCTTGAGAGCCCCCACTCTTCATGCCTGTTCGGAATCGCCTTTCTGTGTTTTGTAAGCTAGGAAGCTCCTGGTGCTAAAAACCTAGGTTGTGTTTATCATCAGGAGTAGGAAATTAAGCTGGAAAAAGCACCAGCTTTTAGAGTGAAACGCTACCACTTGACAAGGTCTGCAGCCCTAGACAACCACAGTAACCTCCCCAAGCACCAGTCAGTCACCTGTAAAACAAAGCTAGTGAGACCCACCTCGCAACACCACTGACTGCAACGCTCAGATGCAGTGTTTGTGAAAATGTTTGGAAGATGGAAAGCACAACATGGACAGTAATTCCAAAAAGTTATACTACATAAAACTCTGCATTTTCTCTGCAAAGGGCCAGATAGTAAATATTTTCTGTAAAAGGCCAAATAGTAAATATTTTCAGCTTTGCATATGGTCTCTGCTGCAACTGGTGGACTCTACCGGTGTAGCATGAGAGCCGTCACAGACAATCCGTAAATGAACAGGTGTGGCTGGTGCCAATAAAACTTTATTTACAGGGGCGCCTGGGTGGCTCAGTGGTTAAGCGTCTGCCTTCGGCTCAGGGCGTGATCCCGGCATTCTGGGATCGAGCCCCACATCGGGCTCCTCCGCTGGGAGCCTGCTTCTTCCTCTCCCACTTCCCCTGCTTGTGTTCCCTCTCTCGCTGGCTCTCTCTGTCAAAAAAATAAAATCTTAAAAAAAAAAAAACAAACTTTATTTACAGAAACAGGTAGAGGGCCACAGGCCATTATAATTAGCCAACCCCTGATCTAGAGAAATGCTATTTAAAATTGCAATCCCTTAATGCTCCCTGTGCCTCTTTTCTGATTCATTTTTCTCCACTATCTAACATAATGTCTATTTTACTTATTTATTATCTGCTTCCCCCACTAGAAAATAAGGTTTGTTGAAGGCAGAGGTTCTGTCTGTTTGGTTCACTGTCGAGTCCCCAGTGCCGGGCACATAGTGGGAACTTTATCAGTATTACTGAAAGATGCATGGATGAAGGAATGGAGTGATTTTGAAGAAGTTGGACACATTATTGGGGGAAAAGGGAAATCCACAGCAAGTAAAAAAAGGAAACAGAAAAGGAATATCTGAAAGCCTAGGGGAGGAAAAACCACTGCAAATGAACTCAAACTCAAGTTTGCCATTTCTTGTGGGCAAAGGGAAATAGGATTAGGGTTTCTGAAAAAGTTCCACCACTTCATTGTCATGCTAATTGCTTCTCCCGCTTTAGACTTTACACCATTTTGACTTATAAAAGGTTTCACAGGGATGCTCTACTTCTGGATAGCATGGTAAACCTGTATTTCCAAAACCAATTTTGGGGGTTGTGAACATTTGGAAGAACTGAAGCCTTATAAAAGGATCTCCAAAATAGCTGGTTAAAATCTAAATGAATTACTGGCTTGATTTAGGTTTAGTTAAGAGAATAGCTTGAGGTTTGCTGCAGCTCAAATAACGTGCGTGAGTGTGAGTGTGTGTGTGTGTTTAAGCCCTCCTCTTCCCCAACCCTGGCAAATGCAGGTCAGTTGTTCACTGGGAGTCGTCTGGGGAGCAGTAAGGAATCGCTTCAGCGGGCTGTGCAGGGAAACACATACATCTGTCCCTAGTTTGGCTCAGGTCTTGGCAAGTTGTATTGTCATTTGTTCTTGTTCTTCATAGTTCAATTGAAGCTCATGGTTAAAGTTAACAGCAAAATACTGCTTCACTGAATAGGCACATTTCTACAGAGAGGATTCTTCGCGTAAGGTGCTTCACATCTGTATTTCGAAGCAAGCTCTATCATAGCACGTTGAACGCGCTACCCGATGTCCGATGTTCGCTGTAAGAAAATACTACTCCACTGCTACAAAGGCAAGTGTGCATGTCTAATGCACAGCTCACAACCTAAACAATATTCAGCCTCCCAGACACACTGCTTAGCAAAAGTTTGGCTTGGCATAGAGTAAACAACCCTGGCAAGATGCTTCTAAAGAATTCTGCCGCTGATCCTCTATTCTGGTGCACTCTGCAAGCCAACGGGGAGTCTGAAGAACTCTGTTGTTAGGCTCATGAGTAATCACTTCACTGTGTCCTTAACTTCTTGAAGAAATAAATTTCCACTTACTGATTGATTTAATATGGTAACTGTGAAAAGAGCTGGACCCAGAGTCAAAAGACTTGGCTGAAGGACTGAAGGAATAAAGGAATGAAGGAAAAGGAATAGAATGAAAAAGAAAAGAAGATGAAAATGAGAAAAGGAAAAAATGAAGAAGGAAAAGAACAAGGAATGAAGTTCTGATTCATGACAGGGAGGACCCTTGAAAACATGATGCGAAGCGAAAGAAGCCAGACACAGAAGGCCATACACTCCATGACTCCATTTATATGAAATGCCCAGAATAGGCAAATCCTTAGAGACAGAAAGTAGATGAGTGGTTGCCAGGGGCTGGGGGGGGGGGGGGGAATGGAGAGCGACTGCTAATGAGTCAGGGTTTCTCTTTAAGGTAATGAAAATGTTCTGGAATTAGATGGTGGTGATAGTTACACAACCTCGTGAATACACTAAAAAAACATTGAATGGCACATTTTATTTTATTTTTAAATTTATTTATTTATTTATTTTAATAGAAGTACAGATGACGCATTAGTTTCAGGCGCACAGCGTAGGGATTGGACGAGTCTACATGCTATGCTGTGCTCACAAGTGTACCCGCCATCTGTCACCGTGCGTCACTATTACAGTGTCGCTGACTATATTCCCTGTGCTGTCCCTTTTATCTCTGTGACTTCGGAATGGTACATTTTAAATGGGTGAGTGGTATGTTAATGCGAATTATATCTCGGTAAAGCTGTTAACAAAAACAGCACCAACAAACCTTATGCTATTGACAACCTTTGTGAGCTATGGGCAAGGCATTTAATTTCTGTAATACGTTTCCTCAAATGAGAAATGGGGGTAATATTAACCTACCTCCCAAGTGGTTGCAAGGTGCAGATGAGAGTATCCATGTCAAAGTAATTTCGGAAAAAATGTATAATGCCACAGGGGCGCCTGGCTGGCTCACTCAGAAGGGTGTGTGACTCTTGATCTTGGGGTTGTGAGTTTGAGCCCCAACTTGGGTGTGGAGCTGACTTAAAAATAAAATCTTTAAAAAAAAATGTATAATGCTACGAATTCAAGACAGTTTCCCTTAAATCTTAATGCGGTTCTTCAGGGAACTTGATGGTGATTCTAATGTGTATATGTAAAAGTACGGCCAAGACAGCATAACAAAGAAGAACAAGAAAGGAAGGCTTCACCTACCAGACACCACGACTCATTAGAAAGCTGTAGCAATCAAGGTAGTGTTCTCTCACAATTAGACAAATACAGCGGGAAGGCAAATTTCAGCGAACCCAGAAGCAGATTCACACATATGAGGACACTTGGTAGAGCAAAGGAAGTGGAAGGGTAAAAGCAGCTCAGGAGGGCAAGGATCTTGGGACAACTGGTTTTCCAAATGGAAAAACAATCCAGATTCCTCCCTCAATTCCAATTAGACGAAGTAGTTCAAAAGTCAACATTTAAAACTTTGAGTAGACAATACAGAAGAATATCTTTAGATCTTCAGGATAGGAACACAAAAAGAACAAATCATAAAAGAAAAAAAAAGCAGAAACTACATTAAAAGTAAGAACTTTATCAGAACACACCATAAAAAGTGACAAAAGAAGCCACAGACTGGGGGTCACTGTCTATAACACACATCACAGAAAATTAGTTTCCAGAATATATAAAGAACGTCTACAAATCAATACAAAAAAATACTAACAACCTGATAGAAAATAGGCAAAAACCTGGAACTAGAATTTCACAAAGATGAAACTGAAATAGGCAGTGAACACTGGTACTCAAGAAATGCAAATCAAGGGGCACCTGGGTGGCTCAGTCAGCCTTCAGCTCAGGTCATGATCCCAAAGTTCTGGGATCAAGAGCCGTATCGGGCTCCCTCTCCCTCTGTTGCTCCCCCTGCTTGTTCTCCCTCTCTCTCTCTCTTCTGTCAAATAAATAAATAAAATATTAAAAAAAAAAGAAATGCAAATCAAAACCAAAAGACATACAATATCGTACCTACCATCTTAGCAATATTCAAAAGTCTAACTATGCTAAGTGTTGGCAAGGACTCTGTGGCTTAGGAAAGTAATCTGACAATGTCTAGTACAGTTGAAGAGGCATATATCCTACCATCCAGCTCTTCCACTTCTAAATATAATCCTTAAAGAAATATTCATGTATCAATACAAGGAAATATGTTCAAGGCTGTTCATAGTAGCTTCATTTTTAATAACAAAATCTGAAAAAGGGGCGCCTGGATGACTCAGTCCTTAAGCGTCTGCCTTGGGCTCATGCGTTTGCCTTGGGCTCAGGTCATGATCCCAGCATTCTGGGATCAAGCCCGCATTGGGGCTCCCTGCTCAGCGGGAAGCCTGCTTCTCCCTCTCCCACTCCCGGTGCTTGTGTTCCCTCTCTCGCTGCCTCTCTCTCTGTCAAATAAATAAATAAAATCTTTAAAAAAAAAATCTGAAACAACTTAAATGACCATCAATAGGAGAATGTATAAATACGTATTTACATAATGGAATACCACAGAGCAGAGAAACAGAAATGACCTAGAGCTACATGTAACAACAAGGACATATCTCACAAAGCATGTTGTTTGAAAATGAAAATTGCATAAGAATGGGACAGTAAGCAGTAAGAAGACACCATTCATATAAAGTTTAAAAAGCACACAAGTAGCATTCTCTTTTGCTTAGGGAAGTATACATATGTAGGATAAGTGTGAGGAAATACATGAGAAGATAAACACCAGTTTCAGGATCGTGCTTACCTCTGTGTACTTTTTTAAAGCTAATGTATGGCCAGGGTTGAGGACCTCCTGATGACACCAATGATGGAGCAGGTCCAAAGCAGACGGTAGTCCACGCACTTTCCTCAGCAGAACTGAACCAGCACTGACCTACCCTCAGTGAGTCCCCGTAGGAGCAAAGGCCACATAGGGGTCACAGCCGTGTGCCTGATTGATATACACAGTATTCTGATGACCCAAGCCGATTTCCCATAAGCACCTGACCCCAGCAATAACCCACGAGAAGGGCTCACTTCACCTCAGGCAGCGTTTCGATTCTAGCAGGGGAGGAAGCTGCAGTATCAAAGTGGAAATATCCTGGCTAATAAAGGATTACCATTTAGTAATAAACAGTAACGAAGACCATCAAAATCACAGTTAATATGAAAATCATCCCATACATATTTTAATCTTCAATAACTCAAAAAGTACTTTAGATTCCAGGAGCACATAAGAGGCCTTACGAAAACACTTATTGTCATTATACATAATTTTCTGGCTAAACAGAACGTCCATGTTGATAGAAGGCTGGATAAACCAATGACAAGTTGTACTTCCACCTCTCCCTTTGCACAGAGTCAATAGGACTCCTTCTTTAAAAGGTAGTGCTATGGGGGGGCGCCTGGGTGGCACAGCGGTTGGGCGTCTGCCTTCGGCTCAGGGCGTGATCCCGGCGTTGTGGGATCGAGCCCCACATCAGGCTCTTCCGCTATGGGCCTGCTTCTTCCTCTCCCACTCCCCCTGCTTGTGTTCCCTC
>NW_024423319.1:109797267-109809011 GCF_017311325.1 Ursus maritimus | reverse complement strand
GGGCCTGCTTCTTCCTCTCCCACTCCCCCTGCTTGTGTTCCCTCTCTCGCTGGCTGTCTCTGTCTCTGTCAAATAAATAAATAAATAAAATCTTAAAAAAAAAAAAAAAAAAAGGTAGTGCCATGGGGTGCCTGGGTGGCTCAGTCGTTAAGCATCTGCCTTCGGCTCAGGTCATGATCCTAGGGTCCTGGGATCGAGCCCTGCATTGGGCTCCCTGCTCCGCTGGGAGCCTGCTTCTTCCTCTCCCCCTCCCCCTGTTTGTGTTCCCTCTCTCACTGGCTGTCTCTCTTTCTGTCAAATAAATAAATAAAATCTTCAAAAAATGCATTAATTAATTAATTAAAAAAATAAAAGGTAGTGTCTTTCAGGGCACCTGGATGACTCAGTCGGTTAGGTAACCGACTCTTGATTTCAACTCAGGTCATGATCTCAGGGTTGTGAGGATGAGCCCCGCGTTAAGTCCCAAATCCAGCTCCACACTGGGGATGGAGCCTGCTTAACATTCTCTCTCTCTCTCTCTCCCTCTCCCTCTGCTTCTCCTCACCCCCCCACACACAGTCTCTCTCTCTAATTAAAAAATAATAATAAATAAATAAAAGGCAGTGTCTTTCAAATCACTCACACACCCAGGATGCAGAGTCAAATACTCAATTCTCTTGTTTTAAGGGTTATTTTACATGAACTGATAAGAAAATAGTTCTGAGGACTTGAACAGGCCTTGGCAAAATAAAGGGACAGACAATGCTTGGAGAAAACCAACTTTGTTTTTAGTACCCTTTCTGTCCTCCCGGTGGGACCCATTCCCAGCCTGTAGGTATCCAGTGACCTCATACTTTTTGAACCCCTACCTGCTCTTAGAAGACCTCACATCAAGGCGCATAAATCAAATTCTATGTCCATTTACATTTTAACAATTCTTTAAACCAAAGAAAGACTCTCTAATTGTGGAATTTCAGGAATCTTTTAGATGAATAGGAAATGCTGGGGTGGGGGGGGGGAGATGGGCACAGTTATTGCTATGGACCGGACTACGTTCCCTCAAAATTCTTATGTTGAAGCCCTAACCCCCCGTGTGACTGTATCTGGAGACAGGGTCTTTAGGAGAAAATTAGGCTAAATGAAGTCATAAGGGTGGGGCCCTAATCCAATTGGACCGTGGCTTTGTAAGAGAAAGACCTCTCTCTCAAACTCCATACCCCACCACCACCACCATTTGAGGATAATGCAAGAAGGTAGCAGTCTGCGAGCCAGGAGAGCCTGAAGTCACAGGGAAGCAGTCGCCTAGCCATCCATCCTTGATGTTTTTACGGATGCTTACATTAAAGCTAGCCCTACTGGGGCGCCTGGGTGGCTCAATCAGTTAGGCGTCTGCCTTTGGCTCAGGTCAGGATCCCAGAGTCCTGAGATCGAGCCCTGCATCAGGGTCCCTGCTCATGGGGAGCCTGCTTCTCCTTTTCCTCCCCCTGTTCACGCTCTCTCTCGCTATCTCTCTCTCTCAAATAAATAAATAAAATCATATATATATATATGAATGAATGCATGAATAAAGCTAGCTCTGCTGATGTAGCATGTACCCTTAAAATATCAAATCTAAAGAACCAAGGGAACCCCCAGAGGTCCAAGCAAAGACATGGACATTCCCTGGTTGGCAGCACACCCTGGCAGAGGTGCAGCAAGATTGGGAGAAATCCAGTCCAGATTCAGATTGGCAGGTCAGGCTACCCTCCTGAACATGCCTGCATGTTGTGAGTTCCCACCATGCAAGGAACCACAGAAAGGAAGATTCTGCCTAGAAGGTCTCGAGGGGAAAAGGCTGGGTCATAGCACACTTGTGAACATACAGAAGGACTAAGAACCCCAATGTGGGTGCAGGAAGTCCTTAAATGTACTGAGAGGCTTGAATTATGCCAAGGTTCAGGCCCACATCCAGTCTGGGGAAGGTGGCAGGAGGAGGCAGCGGTCCACCTGAAGAGGTAGCTAGGAGGAGCACTGATCCTCGATTCAAAGCTTGGGAAACAGGTGTGGGTACATCCTTGAAATTTAACATCAGGTTAAACTTCACGGTAAAAGGAATGTCCAAGAAAGAGCTTCTTGTCCTAAGGGGCTGGACAGAGAGCCCACCATAGAGAACCGCAGGGAGAGGAGTATGGAGGAGGATGAAGCCAGGGTGAGGATTGTGGGGGCCACAAGATGTGGTCAAGCACTCTGAGGCAGAATTCAGACAAACACCCCACTGGGCGGGGGTCAGAAAGAACAGAATCAGCTCTGCTGAGGAGCCCAGAATATCACCTCTGCTGACATGATCCCCAAACAGCCCAGAAACACAGAAGCATTCTCTCTTCACGTTTGGGCACATTTCCAGCCATCGAAACGGTTAGTGTCATGCCAACAAATTAACTAGACACTGATGAAACCCCCTGGAACAAACCCCGCGGGGCTCCCATGCTGCTTTCTTGTAATGGAGTTTTATTAAAACAAACTAAAGTACTTCCTGACTGCTGGCCTCGAAGCACCTTGCCATAGCGCGTCCAGAAGGTGGCTGCGGAAGGATTCGAGAGCAGGTAGTTAGTTGACTTAGGATGAGATCCCAGTGAACAGGGCAATGGGGAAGTGAGACGGCAGCAGGAAGGCAGCTAATACAGGTGCATTACCTAGCCAGTTAGCACTGGCGTGGGGGGGGGGGCAGTGTAGACTGCCCATCTGTCTCAGCTACCCCACTTTGCGGGCACAGGAGCTGGACTATTGTCTACCAACCGTCAGCAGCCATTGGTTGAGGGCTGCTCCCGGGGTCGGGTGCGGAGTGTTCATTCCCTGGCACTCGCCACCTGCCCCCTGGGCAAGCAGAGAGGGCTCCGGGCAGCTGCTGGCTGGAAGGGGGCTGCTGTGTACTGAAGCAGGCGGGGCCGGGGATGTCGAGATGGACACCCAGTCTCTCTGGACCGAATGAGGAAGGATGAAGTGTTGAAGCCCAGAGAGACGAGGTTGGTTTCATGCCCGCCCTGCCTCCCGCCTCTCTTCAGGTCAGTAGCGGGGGGTTCAGTGGCTGGGTGTGGGTGTGGGTGTGTGGGTGTGGGTGTGTTGGTTTGGCGTGCGTTTGAGGAGTTCAGTGGTTTTTCTTCAGGTGTTTGGAATGTTTGAGAAGAGACTAGCTGAGGGAGGTTAAAAGGAGTTTCTACTTGAGGATAAAAGAAACATTTAAAGAGCAGGAGCTTTGTCTGCCGCTCCGCCGCGGACTGCACGGAGCTGGTTCTAAAGCCCGCGCTCTGGACTAGCAGAGGCACCTGGGCAGGGCTGTTTATCATCGGTAAACGGGCAATGGACAGAGGTTCCACATAACCCCCAACTGTGCCCCAAAGCCTCGCTATTCAAAGTGTGGTCCCTCGAAATCTCCAGCCCCACCCCAGAGCTATAGAATCCGCATCTGCATTTTAACAAGACCCCACCTGATTCGTTTGTACATTTGAAAAGCACGGCTATAGATAATACTATTCCGCTAATTGTTCTCTGTATAGAGTTCATTCAGCGACTGTGTCTCCCACCAAAATCAAGTGGAAGGTATTTGCCTGATTTCAGTCTATATTCGTGCTCTACAGTTCGTGGAATAAACTTCAGATCTGCTTAATGCAACTTGGGACACTGGAAGAAACGAGTGTCCAAACCTGCTGACCTAGGTGTAATCGCAACAAAATAAAGCACCTTAGGGCTAAAAACTTGAGTTTTTCAAAACTTTCAATTACTTCTTTCTGCTCTTCCTTCTTTTCTTGGCAAAATCAGGAACCAGTGCTTAATAAGCCTGTACCATTCCAAGTCTATTCAGGTGGGTAAACCTTTGCCTCAACATCTGCGAAATATATTCATCAGTTTCAGCAGTGTTTTCCATTTCAAAATAAGTGTGTGTGTGTGTGTGTGTGTGTGTGTGTGTGTGTGTGTGTGTGTGTGTGTTTTGCAGGAAAATAAAAAGTACACCAAAATTCTTAAGATTTTTTTTTTAAATGACATTGGAGGTATGTACTTAGTAAAGGAGTGAGCGTAGAAAGACTCCTAGAAAAAAAGAAAACAACTGATGCTAAAACTGAGTGCAGATTATGAATAAAAAGCTTCAATACTGTATACAGATACAGACGTGTATGTCCAAAGGTAGCTACTAATCCTAACTGCATTCAGAGGAGAAAATAACTGACAACTGTGAAAATGATTAGAAATAGTTGCCCCTTGAATAATGCTGGCGTTAGGGGTATTTGGCCCTCCCCTCCCCACACACATACATAGCTGAAAATCTGCATATAATTTTTGACTCTCCCAAAATTTAACTAATAGCTAGCTGTTGATCCGAAACTTTACCGATAACATAGTCAATTAACACATATTTTGTATATGTATTATATACTGTATTCATACAGTAAAGTGGGCTGAGAAAAAAACATTAAGAAAATCATAAGGTGGGGGTGTGCGTGGGTATCTCAGTTGGTTAAGCATCCAACTCTTGATTTTGGTCCAGGTCAAGATCTCAGGGTTGTGGGATTGAGCCCCATGTCAGGCTCAGCTGGAGATTCTCTCTCTCTCCGCCCCCCCGCCCCTCCCCCTGCTCTCTCTCTCTCCCAAATAAATAAATCTGAAAGAAAGAAAAAGAAAGAAAGAAAGAAAGAAAGAAAGAAAGAAAGAAAAGAAAGAAAGAAAGAAAGAAAGAAAGAAAAGAAAAGAAACAGAAAAAAGATCGGGGCGCCTGGGTGGCTCAATAGGTTAAACATCTGCTTTTGGCTGGGGTCTTGATCCTAGGGTCCTGGGATCGAGCCCCATGTTGGGCTCCCCGCGCAGTGGGGAAGCTGCTTCTCCCTCTCCCTCTGTCCTTCCCCCTGCTCATGCTCTCTCTCACTCTCTCTCTCTCAAATAAAATCTTTAAAAAAAAAAAGAAAATCATAAGGAAAACACGTTTGCGGTTACTGTATTGTAAAACACACACACACACACACACACACACGTAAGTGGACCTGCACAGTTCCAAAACCCACATTGTTCAAGGGTCAACGACAGATTTTTTTAAGATTTTATTTATTTATTTATGTGACAGAGAGAGAGAGAGACAGCCAGAGAGGGAACACAAGCAGGGGGAGCGGGAGAGGGAGAAGCAGGCTTCCCACTGAGCAGGGAGCCCGATGCAGGACTCAATCCCAGGACCCTGGGATCATGACCTGAGCCGAAGGCAGACGCTTAACAACTGAGCCACCCAGGCACCCCACAACTATATATTTAAAGCATTCTTTTGGGTATTGAATGGAAGCAGAAGAGGACACACCATAATGTGCCTGTTTGGCATAAGGATTACCTTGAGGCTGATTATTTTTAAGAAATGGCAGACACAGGAGGAGCTCCGAAAACCCAGAAGTTACCCTTTTGTAAGACACATTTACATTTACAAGGGCAATATCAATTTGTAAGGGAGTTTTCCTTTGTGTACCAGGAGGATACCCCAATCTCTAGAAACTCTTATCAATGGAGAAGGTAAGTTCTTAGATCTGCATAACAACCTTACCTTGTCTATTGTGATTTTCCTGGTAACCTTCCATAACTGACTCCCCACCACCCCCAACATCTTCTTTTGTCTTTAGCTGGAGATGGCATTGAAGATGATGTCTTGCACAATTTGGGGGAGTTACTCAGTTTTCCTGGGTCTCTCCCATGCATGCAGGAGGTATACATGTTACTAAATTTGTTTTTCTCCTCTTTTATTCCAGTGGGGGGAGGGGGAGGTCTCAGCTAAGAACCTGAGAGGGTAGATAGGAAATTACTTTCCTCCCCTATGGTATTTACTGGATAGTAATGCACACATGTGTTCATCAAAAAATATGTCCAAGAGTGTATCTCACAGCAGTATTTATAAAAGCCAAAAACTAAACAAGTCACTGGTCCATCGACAACAGAAAGGATAAACTGTGGTACAGTCATAAATAGAATATGGCAACTGTGCCTACACACAACAATACAGATGAATCTCACAAACAGCACTGAGTGAAAGAAGTCAGATGTACTGTGTGGTACCATATATATGAAATTCAAGAATGGGCAAAATGAATCTGCGACAGCTGAATCAGAATAGCAGTTACTTTTGGGAGATAGTGACCAGAAGGAGACATGAAGAGGGCTGATTCTTCATGTGGGGGCTGGTAATGGGTGTGTGCAGTTCATGAGAAGTCACTGAGCTGTTCATTTATAATATGTATAATGTGTATTTCAATAAAAAGTTTAATTTAAAAAATATATGTAGGGGTGCCTGGGTGGCTCAGTTGGTTAAACAGCCAACTCTTGATTTTGGCTCAGGTCATGATCTCAGGGTAGTGAGATGGAGTCTTGCATCGCAACAGGCTCTGTGCTCAGCTGGGAGTCTGCTTGAGATTCCCTCTCCCTCTGCCCCTCCCCCTTTCGCTCTATCTCTAAAATAAATATTTAAAAATAATAATAAATTAAAAATACATGTATATACACTTAATCCATTTTCACAAATGAGTCAAAAAGAATAAGACTCAATATATCCATATCCATGAAATGGTACCTGACACACTTGCCTACTCTCACTAAAGATGGATGCTGATTAGTCAAAGAAAATGACTAACAATGATGCATAGGTGACAAACATCACAAGAGTGAATAATGGTACACAGCTGTGGACTCATGTATGAACAATAAGTACAATCAGCATTTGATTCAATTAAAGAACATAAATCCTACTGGGTCAAGGGTAATGGTTTCTCCAAATAGCCTAAAACATGATACATTCTATCAAAAAGTTAATCATCTATATAACAAAATCACTAGTTGAGTTCATTTGTACTGACTTTTCTGGAACTTTTAGTATGATATAGAACCCACTACAAGAGTTTAGAAAAAACCCACAGCTAATCTTCAAATAATGCCTAAAAGGGAAATCACTTCGGCACACATCCTCCCAATCTTTCTCTCCCTCTCCCACATATTCAATTTATGAATATCTAGAGGGTTTAGAAAATTCACAGGTCTAAATGCCAAGGTAAACATGTCATCTTTTTAAGATTTGTTTTATTTATTATTTTAGAGAGAGAGAGAGGGCACCAGGGGAGAGGGAGATAGACAGAGAGAGAATCTCCAGCAGATTCCACACTGAGCACAGAGCCCAACATGAGGCTCGATCTCACGACCCTGAGATCATGACTGGAGCCAAAATCAAGAGTCAAGACACTAAACTGACTGGGCCACCCAGGCGCCCCAAACATGTCAATTTAAAATCTGAGACCCAGTCTTATAGTGAGGAGGGCCAAGAAAGTCCCACACTGAAAAATGTGACACTGTTGATTCCTGGAATTCTAGCACTGTTTTTTTTTTTTTCCTTGGTAAAATGTAATTCCCCTTTGTCTGGAATCTCTAATAATTAGGATCCTAACACATACGTATGCATCTGTTTATCGAATCTCCGTTCTCACCAGAAGCTTCTGGACTTAGGACCAGAAAGAGATGGATACTCATGTTAGAAAGGAACATTTAGTGTCTTCCAAGTGCTGGAAATTATGTTAGGCAATTTAAATGTATCATTCATTCATCAAATATTTATTGAATACCTACTACATACCAAATACTATTCTAGGCACTAGGGATAAAATGTGCGTCCTGCTCAGATTCTAGCTTAAGGAGAGGAGAAGGAAGGGGGAACAATAAATATACAAATAAACAAGAAAACTAATATAATGATAAAGCACAATGTTGAGAATTAAAATAAGATGAGAAGGATACAGAGGGTAACATGTTGGCTATTCTAGATCAAGTGATCATAGGTGATATTTAAACTGGGTTATAAATGATGAGAAACAAGCCATAGAAAGATTGGGGAGGGGACAGAGAGAACATTCCAGGGAGAACAGTTAGTACAAAAGACCAAAAAGGAGCTTGATGTGCTGGAAGAATGAAAAGGAGGATAGTGGTCCTCAACAGGGACAAGTGAACAGCAGGGGAGTGACATCCAATTAATGCTTCTAAAAAGATGCTCTAGCTGCTGTATGCGGAATGGATTCTAGGAGGCCACTGCGATTATCCAAGAATGAGATGGTGGCAGACTGACATAGGGGGAGGAGTGAAGGGAGAGACAAGTGGGGACACCTGGGATATACTTTGGGAGCCAAATTGACAAGATTTGCTGATGAGCTTTGGATGTGGGGCATGAAATTTGTAGGCTTGGGGCTTGGGCAACTGGGTGGATGGTGGTGCCATAGACAGAGATGGGGAGAGAATCAGGTTTGGCCCAGGGGTGGCAGGGAATCTGATTTTGCTTTGGAAACAAGGAGTTCGAGATGCCAACTAGAATCCATGTGAATTGGTCTTTTTTTGTTTCAAGATTTTTTAATTTTAATATTTCAAAACCACAAAATGTTTAAGAGCATGATTTTTTCTGTGCTTTCTTCCCCATTTTTCATTTCTATAGCTCCCATTTCTGAGCCTTTTCATGTTTCAAGTTCCCCCCCAAAACTTTCAACATTCTTAGAATTGGTCAGTTTATCAACATTGTTTTGTAGTATTTCTCAATGCCATTTTTGAGCCAGTATAAAAATCTCGAAGGTATTTTTTGAGACAATGAGATCGACTCTACATTTTAATCTCACAGAGGTTAGTGCGGTATGAATGCCATGCTAAGGAGGCTGGAGCTCACTTTTTAAAATCGGTGTAAATGAATGAGTTCTGGAATCTAATGTACATTGTGGTGAATCGAGATAACGATACTTGTATACTTGAAGTTTGCTAAAAGGGTAGATCCTAACTGTTCACACACCCCAAAACAAAGGTAACTATGTGAGGCGGTGGACGTTAGTTAGCTTGAGTGTGGTAATTACTTCACAATGTATACCTACAGCAAAACAGCAAACTGTACACCTTAAACATATCCAATTCCTATTTGGCAATTATACTTCAGTAAAGTTGGGGGAGGGGGAGAGTATACACAACATTTTTAAAAGAATGGATGAGTGAATCTTGAGTGGTAGGAAAGGTCATGGCTGCAGGTACTGGCATCTAGATGAAATGTAAAGCCATGAGACTTGGTGGGGTCATCTATAGAGAGGCTGTAAAGAGAAGGAGTCTCCGGGCCCTGGAGGGACACCAAACTTTGTAGGTTGAGCAGAGAAGGAGGAGTCAGAAATGAAGGCTTAGAATAAGTTACCAGCAGGAATAGGAAAGTGTAATTCAAGAAAGTGTACAACAATGGAAGTCACATGGAGGAAGTGTTCATGGAAGGAGAGGATGACTGACTGTGTCAAATGCCACTGCAAAGTCAAGTACAGTCAGTCAGAGAAATGGCGGCTGCCGTATTTGGCAATATGGCGTTCACTGAGAACTGACAAGAAGAGAATCAGGACAGGACCTCATTAGATCAGACAGGGGAAGAATGTATGGTGGTAAAGCATGTGCAGTCTTTTAAGAGGCCCCTCTGAGAAGGGGTGGCTAGTAATGTGGGGTCAACAGGAGGGGGCTGTGGAGCCAAAGGAGATACTCTGTATTAGAGCATGACTGTAAGCTAATGGAAATGATCCAGAAAAGAGAGAGGGGTGCATTGAAGCCAGAAAGAAGGAAGGAGACGGAATTAAGAATTACGTTCTTCACAACATGAGAAAAAAAATAATTAAGTACAGTAATGAATTACAAACCACTGAAAATATAGGAATTCAAGAGTCCATACCAATAATAAATACATGAATAAAAAAATAAATGGGGAAGGAGTCTTGGTAAGGGCCAACTGGTAAATGTGGAGGGAATATCAGCATTGGAAAATCATATTCAGCCATCACATTAAAGATTGGATCAGGCAAAAATCATCGCTGAATGTTAAATCTAGAGATAAATACTGAGGAGGAGCAGGTTATCTGTGTCTTCCCCAGATGACTCACTAGGAAGGAAGAAACCAATAACCACACAGTGGAGAAATTTGACAATACCTTGACCAGGTGATCAAAATTAACATCGCCAACGAGGAAGAGATGGATATCCGTGTAGAGGTCACTTTTAGGCAAACAGGTTTGAGCAATGGGACGCAGACAGGGCCGCAGTGACCTCCTGGCTGAATACAGATAAGCCCATCAGGCGACCCACCTCAAAATATCCCCAGGCCCTAACTAACCAATGGGCTACTTACAACTAGGCACAGTTCCCAGAAAAGGGGAAGGTTCCATATGTCACCATACCTCCCCATCTTCCCCCTTTAAAAACAGCCCCCACCCACTGCCTCACTGCAGACAGCCTCTCCTCTGCTGTCTTGCCTGCCGCTCCTTTGGTGTAGTCAATAAACTTCTATCCCCTTTGTTCGGCCTCGGGTGAATACTTTCATCTCCCATGCCATTGGCCTCCACCCACATCTGCAGGCCCCCACCCGATCAAGACACCCTATTCAGGCACCACAATCCAGGCATCATGGGCCTCCAAATGTGATATCCTGAGGACACAACATCATCTATGCAGTATTCTGGCCCAAAATGCATAATCTGTATCTAATCACAAGAAACATCAAACAAACCAAAAATGATGAACGTTCTCTTAAAAAGAGAGAGAAATGGTCTGCACACATCCAAATGCTGAAGCAGAGAAGCATTTGCCACCCCAGAATAGGCCTCTCTGGCCTAAGGATTATTTTAAACTGATTATTTCTAATAAAAGCAGACATAGGAGAAGCTCTGAAAACCCATTAGACGTTACCCTCTTGTAAGAGACATTTACATGAATAAGGGAAATCTCCACCTGGAAGGGTGCCTTCCGCTCAGCACCAGGAAGAGCGGACGGCTCTCAACCTCTAGACTCTCTTGTCCGTAGAGAAGGCAGGACTTCAACCTGCATCACAGCCCTGCCCGTGTTTACGGTGCTTTACCTGGTCACCTCCCATAACCACCTCTCCACCCTCTGCCCCCAAATTTCCTTTGGGCCTTAGCTGGAGATGGTGCTTAAGGTGGTGACTTGGGCCATTTCGCAGAGTTACTCAGTTGTCCCGGGTGCACATGTTATTCAAGTTCTTTTTCCCTTGTTAATCTGTCTTGTATCACGGGGGGGCTCTGGAGAGGGAAAATTACTTTTCCTTCCCCACACTGCCAATGTCATAAAAGACAAAGGCTGTGGAAATGTTCCAGACTAAAGGAGGCTAAGAGATGAGACCACTAAACGCCAACACCCCTAGAGTAAATCCTGTGCCAGAAGGAAAAAATGCTGTAAAGGATGTTACCACATCTATTGTCTAATTTGGAAGACAAATAGCAAATTACGTAAACAAACAAACAGACAACAAATAGCAGATTAGGTAACAGTATATCTATGTTAAATTTACCAAAGTTGACAACAGCGCTGTGGTTATGTAAGAGAATATTCTTACTCTTAGGAAGCCCATACCCAAGTGCTCAGGAGTAAAGGCCATGCCGCATGAAACATCCTCAAATGGCTCAGACAAGGGATGTGTGTGCGCACGAGTGCAGAGGAGAAAGCAAATGGGGTAAAATGCTAACAGTAGAGAAATCTGGACAAAGGGCATATGGATGTTCTCTGTATATTTTTTATTTTTGCAACTTACTTACAAGGTTTGAAATTATTTCCAAATAAAAAGCTTTGATTTATTGGTTTTAAGTAGGCTCCACACCCAACATGGGGCTTGAACTCACGACCCTGAGATTAAGAGTCGCTTGCTCTATGGACTGAGCCAGCCGGGCGCCCCTCCACATAAAAATCTTTTAAACCGGGGGGGGGGGGGGGGGGGG
>NW_024423319.1:109789300-109797257 GCF_017311325.1 Ursus maritimus | reverse complement strand
GGGGGGGGGGGGGGGAGCGGAGAAAGGATATGTCATTGAAAGGGCAAAGGGGATAAGAGGTCCAGAGCCCAGAAAAGCAGCCAGTCTTCCACACACCGGGAACATTTCATTCAGTTTTCCAGCACCAGTGGGGAGCACCTTGAGTATTTAGTATTTGTATGAATGTGGGCATCTTGGGAGTTTGGGCCCCGAGGATCTAAGGAGGCTGCCGTCTAATGAGCCAGAGTCAGCCCCTGATGTAGGAGGCCTGACAAAATAAAAGGTGCCAAACAGCTGTTTTGGAGAAGAGAAAAGGAAACCTACCACTCAAGCACAGTAGGCGTGCTGGGCAATGCTGAAAGTCCACTCGAAGTTTACTAAGGTCAGGACCTGGACCTAGACGTCCGTATTTATTCTGAAAACTCCCCAAGTGATCTGAGTGGGCAGCCAGCTTTCAGAACTACCGCGCTAAGGCAGGATTTCTCAAGCCCAGCACTATGGGCTTTTGGGCCAGATCATTCTTGGTGGGGGAGTAAGGGCGGGGCGGGGGTCCCGTGCATGACAGGATGTTTAGCAACATCCTGGCTTCTACCCACTAGATGTCAGCAGCACACCCACCTCTGCCAGTCATGACAAGCAAAAATGTCTCCAAGCATTGCTGAATGTCTCCAGGGAGGCAAAATCGGCCCTGGGTGAGAACCACTAGGGAAGGGAACCAAGGCCATAAACATGACGTGTTGATAAAGGTTAGGAACTGTGTATGCTCCTTGTTGCCATGAGCACTGTGGCCTCTGAAATTACATGGTCTGTGTTCAAACCCTAGATCCGTTACTTACCTTTGTATTACATTGGCCAAGTTACTTAACCGCTCTGTGCCTCAGTTTCCTCATCTGTAAAATGACAGTAGCACCTGCCTCAAGAAGTTGGATTAAACGAGTGAATATTTGTAAAGTTAGTAAGACCAGTGCCTGCTCATTAAACATTAGCTATTAGCTGTCATTATTACCATCACAGAATCAGAAATGGAGTAGATACCAGATGTCTGTTGACTAATTAACTGCTTACATTAAAATATACTCCATCCTTAACCAATAGAAAGTTCCACACTAAAACAAAACAGAGGCAGAGTACATTAAACTTCTCTTAGGATTAGCGGCCTGATTTCTTCTAGATTCCAGGCACACTCATTCATCTGGTTGACAAATATTTATTGAGCACCTATGTCCCCCTGTTCTAGGTCCTGAGAACACAACACTGAGCAAGATACAGAAAGTCCTCGGCTCTCTGGGAACTTATACTCTAGCAGGGAAAAGAAGACAAGGAATCAGTAGATAAATAATTAAATGATACAATTGCAGATAACAGTTGTTATGAAGAAAACAAAAGCAGGATGTGGGGACGGCCATTCACAGCCGTTGGTGGGAATGTTGTTTTGGAATGATGGTCAGAGAAGACCAACAAGTTATGTGACCATCTGATGAAACGGTGCTCTGGACAGGCAGCAGAGCAAATGCTGGTGTGTTTGGGGAAGTGTGAGAATGGGGGTGAAGGCCGTACAGGGCCTCAGAGGCTACAGTGAGGAACTGGGGTCTTATTCGAAGTGTGGTAGATGTTATTAGAGGGTTTTGAGCAGTGGGTTTACAAGACTGCATTCATTCACAAGCTGTTCTATGGGGTCAAGGGTGGATGCTGGCTTAAAGGCTACACAGTAATTCAAGAGACAAATGTCTCACTTTGCAGCATAGCAGCATCTGATATAAAATGAATGTCTAGGCCACAGTTCAGCAGTCTGGAGGCTTAGAAACTAAAGGGACAGTTTGATAAAATAGTGTTTAATGAAAGAGCGGTTGAATCCATTTATAGGGCAACGATCATCATTTTTAAATGAAATAGAACAGATGGAAGAAAACGGAAAATATTAGAATACACTGCACAAAGGCAAAATACATAAGACTCCGTGAGATTCTATTTCAATCATATATAGGTAGGTTCGTACTAGGCTGAGATTTAAAATATACTTCTCACTATGGGTGGCAGACAGGAGAGTTTGAAAACACTACCAAAAGCGAGCTTATTTATTCATAAGTAGGTTATATCATCTGTCTCTTTATTTTCTCCCTTTCTTGCTGTACCTGGCATCCCCCAAACGAGGATATTATAAAAAAGCTCCAAAGGTAGTATCTTCGCAGTCTAAATAAAACAGTTGCCTTATAGTACACTTTACCTTCTCCTCCAGGGAGATCAAAATATGGCCCTCTGTAGAAGCTGGGAAGAGTGACTCACCTCTAAACTGTTAGGCTTTTTCAATGGAAAAAAAGAATCTAAGCAGAACACGAAATTTTAAAATTAAACTTTAGATGTTTAGAAGCTCCAAATGCAAAGAAACTTCCTGAAGGTGGTAGGAATAGCGACCAGAACTCTACAGCAAGCACAATACCTGGTAGTAAAGTGTTAGAACCATTCTCACCCAAATCAGATACTCCTCAACTGTGTCCTAGAGGGAAGCCCAGCCACTAAGGCAAGCAAGTAAAATGGGGGAAAGTATGGGGTGGGGACCTTAAAAATCCAAGCAAACTGACTGGAAGAACTTTGAACTTACAAAAGTTCAGTAACGTGGCTTGAATATGATAGACCTACAAAAAAATTAAATAGCCTGTCTATACAAGAGTGTAGTAATTATAAAATGAAATGGGAATAAATGATACAGTTTCTAAAAGCAATAAAAATTACACCCACAAAACAATCGAGGAATTCACCTAACAAGAATGTGTAAGACCTACAGCATAGTATAGGCGTAAGGACAGACATACAGATCAACGAAACAGAACAGAGATAAAAAAATAAACCCACAGAGGGGCGCCTGGGTGGCTCAGTCAGTTAAGCATCTGACTCTTGATTTTGGCTCAGGTCACAATCTCAGGGTTGTGAGATCAAGCCCCGCGTCAGGCTCTCCCTCTCCCTCTGCCCCTCTCCACCACCTCCCCCCTCTAAAATAAATACATAAATAAATTAACAAACCCACATGTGTACAGTCAATTAATTTTTGACAAAGGGGCCAAGGGAATACAAGGAGGGAAGTACAGTCTTTTCAACAAATGGAATTGGAACTGGCTATCTATATGAACAAAAGTGAATCTTGACCCATACAAAAGTTAACTGAAATGAAGCCATAAACCTACATAAATGACAAAACTATAAAATGTCCAGAAGAAAGCACAGGAAAAAATCCTGGTAAACACGAGGTAGACAAAGATTTATCAAACAGGTTACTAAAACTGCTATCTATAGAAGGAACAAAACCTGATAAATTAGACTTTATCAAAATTGGAAACTTCTGCTCTTCAAAAAAAACATCATTAATTCCACTTATATGATGTGTAAGTCAAATAAAATAGTCAAACTCATAGAAACAAAGAGTAGAATGGTGGTTGCCAGGGGCTGGGGGAGGGGGAAATGGGGAGTTAGCGTTCAATGGGCATAAAGCTTCAGTTGCGCACAATGAATCCGTTCCAGAGATTGGCGGTCCAACATGGTGCCTATAGTTAACAGTACTCTACTGTACACTTAAAAATTTAAGAGGGTAGATCTCAAGTTAAGTGTTCTCACATCACAAAAAAGAAAATGAAAAGCCAAGCCACAGCCTGAAAGAAAATATTTGCAATAGATATCTGACCTGTATCCAGATATATGATATATGCAGAACTCTCATGATTCAGTAAGACAGACATTTCATAAAAGATATACAAATGACCAGAAAGCACATGAAAAGATGCTCAACATCACTAGTCATCAGGGAAGTGCCAACTAACACCACAAAGAGCTGCCACCACAAACCCACTAGAATGGCTAAGATAAAATCAACTGACAATACCAAGTGCTGACACGTACCTGGACCTCTCATACATTGCCGGTGGTGGTGTACTGGGGTGTGGCCACTTGGGAAAAGTCTGGCCGTTTCTGATAAAGCTAAATTTACCACCCAGTCCAGAGGCAATCCTACTTGGAGGTATTTACCTGGGTGGAATGAAAGTGTATGTTCACACAGGAAGCTGTCTGTGAAAGTTCATATTGGCCCCATCCATAACCACCTAAAATCAGTAAACGGATAAACTGTGGAATAGTACTCAGCAATAAAAAGGAACAAATTATTGATTCACACGACACTGAGAAATCTCAAATGCATTATGCAAGGTGAAAGAAGCCAGACACAGAAGGCAACATCATGTATGAATCCATTCTCAGGGCATTCTGGAATAAACTTACAGCAACATTAAACAAATAATGGTTGCCAGGGGCTGAGAGTGGTGGAGGAGGTTGACTACAAAAGTTCAATAAGGAATTTTCTGGAATGACCGAATTCATCTCTATCTTGCTATTGTGCTCATTAGATGACTATATGTACCTGTCATAACTTACAGAACTGTACACAAAGGGGGTGAATGTTATTACACATAAATTATACCTCAATTTCAAAAACATGGGAGTCAACTCAAGAACTAATTAAGTAGATTTATAAAATGGAACAGAGTGTTCACAGAATCTTATTTGATTGAGAGGATTTATTTTATGGTAATTTTTACCAAATGTTCAGCCCATTTCTTAACTTCCAGTACCCCCACCTCATACCATGTCCCCAATTAAGTTCCATGTGGATTAAAGACCCACATATTTTAGAAACCATACACATTTTAAAAGAATGTTTTGCCCTCTATTTCAGCAAGGCTTCAAAACCAGCTCCTAGGTTTTTACTAAAGGCAGAACCTCATTTCTATCTTCCAAATTATTAACATCACAGAAACACATTATCTGCCCATACACCTTTTTTTTTTTTTTTTTTTTTTTTTTTTTTAAGGGTGCTCTTCCCAGTTTGTAGCAAGTATTTGAAAGGGACTTGGCACTCTCTGGCAGCAAAATGGAAAAATGTCTTTGTCAGTTTCTCGTGAGCAGTGAAAGCACCAGGAACCTACGTAGTGACGTCCCCCTGAGTCCAAAACTTACATAGTGATGTCCCCCTCTGAGTCCCAAACCAGACTCAGCCACACCACAACCACACCAGAGCCCCCAGAACAAACATGTAGGCCACGCAAAAGCAGCTTCTTAACTTGCTCCCTAACACCTGAGCAAACTCACTTTGCCATTTCTGGAAGGCTGTTCACGGTACCAAAAACACAGAGGCTCTCCTTTCCCTGCCAAAACTGCCAATGAAATTCCATTTCTCAGGCGTTTTCTCCCTCTGCTGAACAAAATCATATCCATAATTAAGGTTCAACTTTTTCTTTTCTGTGTTTCCAACCATTTTTTTCTAGAAAATCACACACACCTGGAATTATTATGCAAGAATTACTCACACGGAAAACACCTGCATTTCTTCAGTGTTTTTCGATAGCAAAATCTGCTCTATCCCCCTTTTAAGGAAAGTCACCTTGCAGGGATGTGGGAAAGACAAAAGCGGTGGGAATCCGATCAGGGCTTGGCATCGCGCTGAGGCCCTGTAAAACAATACCTTTGAACAGCTACAAAATTTGGCCACTTTTTGTTTTCCAGATTTGCATTCGAGCTCTAAAAGCAGACAAACCAAGCAATGTCCAGCTCGTTTCAGATCTTAACTAAGCAAAACTTTCAGACACTAAACAGGTCTCCCCAAATCCTGTGGGAATAACACATATTTTATCACTTAATTTACAGATTATTATGATGTCGAACTTAACTGTATTGCCTATTAATAACTAAGCTCGTAATAAATTGTTAATTATTAATATTAATAAAGCAATAAATACTGGCATACCACGTATAACTGAGGTTACACTCACAGGCTTATCTCTTAAAATAGTCAAAGAGAAGCGGAGAAAGACTGGAGGTACTGCAACATCCGGCTAGACTTTGGCTTAATAAACCTTCACTCTCCATCACCCACCAGCTCCTAACCCTGATCAAAGAAATGGGTCTTTTTTCTGCCGATGGGGACTATAAGACAGGATCAGCTACATAATTTGTGAGCTCCAGTGCAGAATGAAAATGCAAAGCCCCTTGTTCAAAAATTATTAAGAATTTCAACAGCGACAGCAAAGCATGAAAACCAAATACAGGTTGCATGCCCACGAAGCCGGCTCGACCAACATAATATATTTGGCTAGTAAGCTAGTAAGAAAAGTAAAGCATTTCGCTTCTAAATGAGTAGCAATCATTTCGTGTGTGTGTGTTTGGGGTGGAGCCGGGACTGTAAAGTCTTAGGACCTCTTCTGCCAGTCTCTCACTTTTCCTTAGGTTTTCAGCCTGTTGGACAGAAAGTACTTCTGCAGTGCCTACCGTACCGAATGTGGTCCAAGGAGCCGCAGCACCAGCATCACGTGGGGGCTTGTTAGAAATGCAGACCGTCGGGCCCCACCCCAGATCTACTTAATCAAGAATCTGCATTTTAACAAGATTCCCAGGGGATTCTGGTGGAAAGTGCAAACTAAGATCTGTCACTATCCAGGCAGCCACGGAAAACCTCTGCCGCCTGCCTCATCTGATTGTGCTAAAACCCGTCGGCTCTCCTCCTCACCACCTTACACATAGTTCCGGAGCCTAGAAAGGGCAAGTCCCTGTCAGAAAGCGCTCATCCGAGACTTACAGCCTCCTCCTTCCCCGACATGCTCACCCCTAGGCTTCGAGCTGCCGCTCCATCCCGCCGCGCCCCCCGCCACCTGTTCTGGATCCTGCCAGACGGCGCCGCGCAGAGACGTCGGGGACCCGGGGCGCGTTCGCGCTCCGCAAGCTCCGCCGCACCCCCCGCCCGGAGCGATAAACTGAGTCCCCCAAGGCTCTGGTCTCGAAGACCTTCCGCGCGAACAAGATTCGTAGGTCCGTTTCCCGGAGGGGCGGGGAGAGTTTCAGTCCTTTTGAAGCTTTTATATACACACGCCGTCCCCCACCCCTCGGAGAATGCGTCGCGGGAGCCCCCTTTCCCGTGGCGCGCACTCTCCCACTGTCCGGGTGCCGGCCCCCGGGGCTCGGCCCCTCTGCCTCTGCCTTTCAGGGCGGCCCCGGGCTCCGAGTCAGAGCCGCAGTCGGGCGGAGGAAGCGTTCGCCCCGCTGTTCCGTCGCCCTGCAGGTCCAGGCGCTCCGCCCGAGCCGCCCGCGCCCGTCGTCAGCTCCCGGGCTGGGTCTCAGGAGCCTGAGGAAACAAGACTCATCCCAGCGCCGCGCGCTTACCTGCCTATCCCGGCAGACCCGCTGGCTGCTGGCTGTCTCCGGCTCTCCTTCTCCCCTTTCCCTCGGGCCGCGTCCCTCCCCCTTCCCGCGGGCTGGGCGCCGCCCCCGCCGCTCCGGGACCGCTCGCCCGCCTGCTCTCCAGCTGCCCAGCGCGGCGTGGCGCGTCGGGCGCTCGGCGGCGGCGAGGCTGGGCGCGGAGGCTGGGCGCGGAGGCTGGACGCGGAGGTGGGGAGCGGGCGGGGCGCCGAGGGAGGAGGGCGTGAGCGAGCGGCGCGGCGGGCCGGAGCCCGGCGGGGAGCTCCGGGCAGGGGGGCGGGGAGAGAATCGCGGCCGGCTGGCTGGGCGGCCCACCCCACTCCTGCAGAGGCCCCTGCGGCGCGTCTGGACTCCCAGGACCGCGCGACCCTCGGATGCCCGGCGTCCGATCCGGCGCGCTCCTTGGAGACCCCCAACCTCCAAACCCATCCTCTCACCTTTAGGGGTCGCCCTGGTACCCAAATGCCTAGCTCACTGTTTTCGGCACCGTGCACTGGGGTGGGTGGAAACCCCGAAGTCGCGCCTCTGCCACAGTATTCCCAGTGCAGAGATCCTGTGTCAGACCACTGGAGGGGGGATTTGGAGAAACCGGTAAAAGGAAAATGTCCTGGGAAAGGTTTTAGCTCCATGGTTTATTTGGTGAAGGACAGGTTACACCGGATACCTAGAAACTGGGATCCCCAGCACTCTGCTTGCTGAGTGTGTGTGTCGGGGAATGGGGGGGGGGTTTAATATGGAGTGAGTTGTG
>NW_024423319.1:109781811-109789290 GCF_017311325.1 Ursus maritimus | reverse complement strand
GGAATGGGGGGGGGGTTTAATATGGAGTGAGTTGTGTCTCGTCCCTTCTGTCTTTTCTATTAGCATCTCCTCCCTGTGCACGGTCACAGAAAAAGAACTAGATCTGGATAGGACTTACAGATCACCTAACCAGCTTGTCAAAGTACCCCATGTTACAAATGGGAAAATGGAGGCCTGGGGGCCTTGACCCGGTTCTACAATTCTACAATTCTAATTAGATACAGAGACGAGGGGGAAAAAATAAGCACTCTGAATTCCCGCTCTGGCTCCTTTTACTGCTGCCCAACTATTCGCTTCAACCCTACCTTTTATAGTCAAATAGCTTCTGTATTTGCAAAATGCTTTATCGCTCTAAAGGCACCATTCTCTTTTGTTAAAACCTGCAGGAGAATATTCCATTGTTCTTCACCACCAAAACAAGATTCCAGGTTCTGAATTGCATTCACAGCTCTGAAGAAGGTGTTTATAAAATGCAGGTCTGCAGAGCACATCCTGGCTGACTCTGCCATATTAGACACAACCCCGGGGTAAGATGTACTCAGCTTTGCAGGAGGGGTTGAATTTGTTTTGCAAACGCCAACTTATTAACACTCACAACATTCTAGCTGGATAAATGAATGGAAAGTGTTTTCAGAGAGACTTTTGACTGATTGGATTAAGGGAGAGTGGAGGTCAGGGAGTTCATCCAGGTTACATAACAAGTTGGAGGCAGAATTATGATAGGGGGGAGAACAGTGTATTTTAATAAACAGGTTTAATGATACTCCAAAGGATTAAATTATTTCTGTTTGCATTAACTTAACATTTGTATATCTTCAACTTACTAGAAAGTAGACTTCATACTGTGTAGAGCCGCCAAAAATCTCATACACTGCTATTTGGCAGAATCTATTGAAACTGAGCATACAACTACCCCGTGTCTGGCAATTGTCCTTCTAGGTGTATACCCAACAGAAAGGAGTGCATATGTTTACCAACGGATACGAACAGAGAGTGTTCATAGCAGTGTCTTTCTAATAGCCCTAGACTGAAAGCTACTCAAATGTCCATCAGCACTAGAATGGATTGAAAACGTTGCGGTGGTGTAGTCACAAAATGGAATACCAAACAGCGAGGAGAAAGCATGAACCACAGCTAAACTGAGTATAGACGGAATTCATAAACAATATTGAGCAGAGGAAATCAGACATGAAAGCATACGTACAATGTGATTCCGTTTATGCAGAGTGTAAAACGGGCAAAACCAACAATCAGGGTAGCGGTGGTCGAGAAGTTGGTGACTGGAGGGAGTTACATGGGGGATAAGAAGGTGATGTCTTGTTTCTTTATCTGGGTGCTACCTACATGGATGTATAAGGTTTGTGAAAATTCATTGAGTTGCTCACCTATGATATGTGCACTTTCCCTATCTATGTTTTACTTCAAGAAAGGAGTTTAAAAGTCTGTATACCTCATATTAAAAGTTGTTTGAATTTCTAAAGTGAGTGTGATGCCAGAATAAATATGCTTTTCCTTTAAACAACCTTGCTGTTAAAAAGAAAGACACTCAGGCGCCTGGGTGGCTCAGTCGGTTAAGCTTCTGCCTTCGGCTCAGGTCATGATCGCAGGCTCCTGGGATGGAGCCCTGGAATCCAGGAGCCTGCTAAGCGGGGAGTCTGGTTCTCCCTCTTCCTCTGCCTCTCTCCCCACTCCTGCTCTCTCTCTCACTCACTCTCTCTCTCAAATAAATAAAAAAGCCTTAAAAAAAAAAAAGGGAAGACACTTGAAGGAAGTAAGTCTAAAACACAAAAATGAGAGACCCCTTAGCCTGAAATTAAAATTCAGATTTTGATGCACTTCCAGTCGAACTTCCATTCCCCTTGGCACACACTGTCAGGTCAACATAACTCTGCCATCCTGACTGAAAGAAGAGGAAAGAGGCTGGACCGAAGAGGTGGCCGGCACTCCAGCCAAGGGGCCCTCTGCCTTTTCCGTGAGAGGGGCCCAGGTCACACACTGCAGGCACTGTCTGGTGATACGGAGGAAGGCTGTGGGCGCTTGGGATCTGCAGTTCAATCTTAAATCTACGGGAGCACAGCCCAGAGGCTGCTGTCCCAGCAACTGGAGCGTGGGCGGTTTGGATCTTGCCCTACAGGGTATGTGTGCCGGTGATAGATTTGATCCCCAACATTGGTTGGTCAGGAAACATGGCAGAGACTGAGCGGAAGGGCAGAAGGTCTCTTCCTGCTCGCCCCCTCCCTCTGGTGGACCCTTCAGTGTGGGCTCTCAGCGGAGGGAGGTGGCAGAAAAGGATCGCTCAGCAGTGCTCAAGGCCCAGCCCTCTCCTTAGAACTTCAAATGCAACTCTACCTGTGGCCAAATAGTCTGCAAAGATACCACACAATGGTCTCTAACAGATTTATTATTTTCCAAGGGAAATGAGCACAAAGAGAACATGGGACTTGGGGGTAAGTCAAGACGGTGGGATGAGAAACCACAATGATGATGGCAGCCATGATGGTGATGAACATTACACTTGCTACATGCTGGGCGTGTTAGGTTCTTCCCTAGTTTATACTTCATTACCAAATCTTCACGGCAACCCACTGAGGATTGTCCAGCTGAGGAAACTGAGGCACAGAGACCTTAAGTAGCCTCTCCCAAGATCCACAGCTAGTAAGTGGTAGAGCCAGGAGTGAAATCAGTCAGAATGTGACTGTCGAGCTCCTGCTGCGTGAAGGCCAGGTATGAAAGGTGCAACGCTGGGGTGGCAAAAGCACTGGGCAGAGAATCAGAAAATGAGACTACACTGAGTCTGGGTCTCAGTTTTCCCATTTGTAAAATACATAGAGGGTGACAAGTTCAATCTAAACTCCAGTGGTAGTGCCAAGGGTTGCTTTAGGGAATTTTGAGCCCCTCATAATCTCATCAACATCCCAACACCCCAGATAAGAGGCATCTGACAAAAGCAGTGTACTATATGATCAAAACATGAAAAGTTCCCTAGCCATGGCCTCCACTTCCCACACAATTGTCACCTGATTACCAGGACTGAATTTCTTCTTTCTAGAAATTCTAGAGCTACCACTGTTCAGAAGTCCTTTCTGGCTTTAATCATTCATCCGTTCAACAACAAACGTTTATCTTATGTGTAAGTATCAGTGAGGATAGCCTAGATTGTGCTACAGTAACAAACTCAAAATCCCTATGGTTCACACAACAAAGGTTTTTGTCTCACTCATGCTATGTGTTCATTATAGGTTAGAAGGGAGAGCTCTACTTACTACAGTCATTCAGGGACCCAGGCCGACTGAGTAGCCACCCTCCCAAATGTCGCTGGTGGCTCAGCTAGAAGGAAAAGAGAGCTCTGGACCACAAGCGTTTAAATGTTTCAGCCCAGACTTGATGTACACACTTCTGCTCCCAACTCATCAGCTGGAACTGCTCGCAGAGTTGTCCCCAGGCACAGAAGGCCAGGCAAGGCAGTCCTATAAGGACGCAGGAAGTGAAGAGGTAGAAATACTACCATACCTACTATGGCTGACCCCTGGGCAGATGAAGATGAGCAAGAGGGGATCCCAGCCCCCTAGGCACTCACAATCAAACCGGAGAAGCCTCTGGCCACACCATTCCATCCCTTGCAGGGCAGGCTTTGGTGGATCTAGGTGAAAAACCAATCACTGCCGATGTGAGTGATGTCACCATGTGATACAGCAAAATTTTTCTCTAGAACATTGCGTTAGTTGTAATAATGGTGAACCGATTGCACAATGGAGGAGACAAATAAATCACACGTTCTCATGGGAGGCAAAAGGCTCTCTCCTGTGAAAATACTGAATGAAGACAGTGGGACATGTTGTCATTCTGTTCGATGAAAGTTACAAATAGCAGTTTAATGAAAAATGAAACCAGACTTTGGCCTCTAGCAAGATAAGGATGATGGGACCAGCCCTTTCTGAGAATGTGTCCCAACTTGGGAAGAGCTGAGCATGGCCCCGTGCCAACACAAATAATCCCAGAATCAAGAGGAAACTAAATGCATCCCAGTAGATGTGCACACTGGCATTAGCTTGTGCAACTCACCACCACCCTGCCTACAATGAGCAATCCAGAGCCTTGGGGTAGAGACTAGGGGGAGGAAGATGAGCCCATCTCTTCAGAAGTGACACAGGGAACAACTCTCTGAGCCAGGCCACATTCAGCTCAGTCATAATTGAAGTTCTTTGAACAGAGATGGCCCTGTTTGTTCCTTGGAAGAGCCCATGAAGTCCTCCTGACCATGCAATTTCTTTCTTAACAATTTTATTTTTAAGTGATCTCTACACCCAATATGGGGCTCGAACCCTCAAGCCCGAGATCAAGACTGAGCCAGCCAGGCACCTGCTCACCATGCAATTTTAAACGGAGTTTCTGGTTTACCTGTCTTTGAAGCCACAGGGCATATTTCCGGAGAAAACTCTGGACGGACACACCCTTAGAGCACCCTAGCTGGGCCATTTTCCCTCTTGCGGAAGACACTTTGAGACTATGCAAATACCCTGTTTCTCCTCAAACCTTCTCTTATTAATGTTAGCAACCATCTGTGGGTCATGCCTGCGACAGTGATTGCTGGGGTGTGCTAATGGTAACTTAGTATTTCCCTCATGGCTTCTACATTCATTCACTGGAATTCTTCTATAGGGAAGAGCTATACCTTCTCTCCCATTACTTTACTTATTCAATTTATTTATATCACTATGGACTCATAGGTAATTATTTTAGTCTTTGGGTTATAATCCAATGTTATCATTTTGTTGTCAAACATCTTGGCTTGTCGGTCACTGGGAGCTCTTTCAGGTCAGCTCCTGTGTCCATTCATTTTTAGAGCACTTCCTTACTTTCTGGAACCATAATATATTACAGGCTCATCTTGTATATTACTCCATTTTTTTTCATTTCACCTAAGAAGACGTCTTAAGACCCCCTCCCATTTAAAAAGAAGTATTTGTATATTTTTAACCAATTCACCAACTGGGGATCCTCTGCATGAGGTAATCCTCCATTTTGTTTGTCCTAAGTTGCTTTTCTCAAGTTACAACAGTTAATCTACCTGGATATAGTTTTGGGGAACTTAGTGAAAAAAAAAAAATCCTGTTAAGTAAATACATCCTTCGTCCTAGAATAGTTTTGGTATGCCCACTGGCCCCATACTTCCTTGACCTCACCTGCAGTTATGACGTTTCTGGCTGTAAGTACAAGAAACCACAAATCCAACTGGCGTAAATCATGAGGAAATGTGTTATTTCAGGAAACAGGAAGATCAGATGCATAGTGCAAGAATTCTGGCTCCTCTTTGCTGTGAGGGCTCTGTGAGGGCTTTGTGTGAGGGCTCTGCCCTCAGCCTGGTTTCCCTCATGGTCATATGTAGGCAGTCAGCAGCAAAGAGGGCAATGGGCTACCTCGCTTGTGCCCATCAGGAGAGGTCAGGGAAGGAAGGAGAGGGAAAAACAAAAAACAAAAAAATGAACAACATAAATCTTCCTTCAACTGTGGCTTAAATGGCCTTCTTTTTAGTCCGATGGGGCCAATTTAGGTCATAGACTACCTCTGGACGAATTCAGCTGCCAGGGTAATGCCAGAAACTGATTGGCTTAAGCCTGAATTCAGGAACCAATCACTATCAGGGGGAATGTGATCAGCATGACTGGTGCGGTCAAGTGGTTCTCATATATAAGCCTGAATCAGAATCACCAGGAGGGCTTACTAAAATACAAATTGCAGGACCCACAGCCCCAGGGTTTCTGATTCAGTAATGTTGGGTGGGGCTTGAGAATATACTTTTCCGACTGTGCATTTCTAACAAGTTCCCAAATGATGCCGGGAACCACAGTTAGAGGACCAAGGGGTAAGCCCATCAGACTAACTCTATGGCTGGGGCTAGGATCAGTGTCCCCTGAATCACATGGGCTGCATGGAAAAAAATGAATGAATGCCTGAAAAAAACTAGGGGAAGAGAAGAATGGGTTGAGGGTGGACCATCAGCTGGTGCCTGCCAAACTATTGCTCCTCAAACTTGAATGTGCAAGCAACACTTGAGGATTCTGTTAAAATGCAGATTCTATTTCGGTAGGTCTGGGGTGGGGCCTGAGAGTTTGCATTTCTCCTAAGCAACGCTGATGCTGCTAGTCCTTAGACCTCATTATGAAGAAGGCACTATACCCCCGTTCCCTGGTTCAGGCCTCCCATAGCTACATGCAATGCATGTAACATCCTAACAGACTCCCCTGCACTCCCCTGCATCTCAGTTGTGAACAGTCCAAATGGCTTCTTAGACCGACCAGTCCATAGCATTCCCTATCATCTACAGAACCCAGCTCAGAACCCTTCAGTTGTCATTCACAGCCCATTGGGATCTTTCTTCAACCTTAGTCTTCTATGTGAATCCTCAGTTCCCATCAGAATCCCTGCACACTCCACTTAGAAGGTGCCTTGCCCATTTCCACAATTTTATCTTTCTGCTTGCTCTACCTGTCACCCAATTTGTCTTTCCTCGCCCTCTGCTTCTTTGAATCCTGCACTTTTCTCAAGGGCAAGTTCTTCAAAGCCTCCTCTGCCCTCCCTTATATGGATTCTACAATTATTTGCCCACCCCCAGGGTGCCAGGCAGCTTCAGCTGTCCTTCCTTCCCCTGAATTCCCAAACCCTCATTTGTTCGCACCATTCATTAAGCTCTGATGATTCATGGCCTTGAATGTTGAGGCTAAGTTGCAGTTGTAGTTGCCAATTAGAATAGAAGTTCCTTGAGACCAAGCCCTGGTACTTCCTTTTTCCCCTAGTGTTCACCCCTGAATCTAGGTATAGTAGATGTATTTGTCAAGTTAGGCCAGGCTGTTGTAACAACCCTAAAATTCAATGGTTTAACTTCGTAAAGGTATATTTCTCCCTCATGTGAAGTCAGAGGCAGGACAGGATACCCTCCTCCATCTTCAAGGGAAACCATCAGGAACATGTGTCTCCAAGATGGCAGAGGCAGGGAAGAAGAGGGGGAATGAGGCACCCGGGCTTTTAAATGCCACAGCCCAGAAGTGATACATATCACTTCTGTTCACAATTGATTGGCCAGTATTAGTCCTATGGCTCCAACTTAACTGTATGGAATATTTGATGACACTCGTCTATACCATAGTAGGTATCAGTAGTTATTCTTTGCTTTCTTTCTTTCTTTCTTTCTTTTTTTTTTTTTTTTGATTTCCTTTTTTAAGTAATCTCTATACCCAACATGTGGCTCGAACTTACAACCCTGAGATCAAGAGTCACATGCTCCACCGACAGAGCCAGCCAGGAGCTGCTCAGTAGTTAGTTCTTGATTAACAGTTTGAGTATTTTTCTCAGGGTCTTTTCCAGCTTCAAGAGATCTTCCCCGAGGATTGATGACACAGACCACACTGGATTTCAGTGAGGCCTTCCCTGAGTGCCTTATTTATTCACATTTTTAAATTTCCTCCTTCACCACACCCAGCT
>NW_024423319.1:109768349-109781804 GCF_017311325.1 Ursus maritimus | reverse complement strand
CGCTCTGCTCTTTCCCTGCTTTATTTTTTCTCCGTAGCACTAATTGCCAACCAACTTATGTTACTCACTTATTTTGTTTATTGACTGTCTCCCCCCCGAAAAACAGAAAGCAAGTTCCATAAGGGCAAGGATGTTTTTGCTTGGTTTTTTACTATTTTTGTTGCTGTGTCTCCAGCGCCTAGACCTGTGCCTGGCACATGGTTGGTATTCAACAAATAATGAATGAACGAATGAACGGATGAATGAATGTGTGAATCATGGATTTATATGAGAGGAAGTGATGCTTTTGTGTGTGTTTTTTTTTTTTTTTTTACCAGGTACCTTCCTGGAGGGCTTTGGCCTTGCCCAAGTAGATGTACCAAAGGAAAAGTATATAGTGACTATTAAAAGCTTGTCCTTTCTAAAATTGGTAGTGCCAGCAAATTCCCTTGATCCTTTGCTCTGGTACCTACTATGACCGTCTGTATACTCCTGAGTAGGCGAAAGAGATACTAAGAAAGGCTTCAGAAATATTGGTGCCAGGGCCTTTCTTCTCTTAGGTTTGCCTCTGGATAGACCAAGTCCCCGGGGCAGGCTGGACAAATCATCGGAAAGCAAGCTACTAAATAGAGTTTCCAGGGACACTCTGGAACGCCGCTGATCTCTCCCTCCACCTGAAAAAGAAAGTTCAAAAAACGCAAGTTATTCTCCAAGTCACCAGGTTAGGTGCCCAGTTTCCCTCCGAGGAATTTCTGCCTGGCCCAGGACAACAATAAAACCCCTTTCTCCCAGCGGGAGAGGTGGGACCCAGGAAAAACTGCCGTCCCTTGCTTTTTGCTTCATCTTCTTTATTCCTTCACTCCACAAAGCGAAATGTGATAGTAGCATAATTTCTGTAGCTTTTCTAAGAAATTCCTCTTTGCTGGCACATAAAAAGGACTCTCCTGGATTCCTGCCATTGGCCATGGAGGTTTAACACATTGTTGTTGGCTCAGCTGAGGAGCCAAGATGAGTAAAATATTCTCCAAACTCCTGTGGAAACACACAGCAAGTGTTTCCAACCGTACTGTATTATTTGACCCAAAATATTTTCCCCCCTCCTATTTGCCAATCCATGTGTTACTTCCCTCAAAACTCCAAGTGACCTTCCTTTTCCAAACCCCATAGCCCTTGGATTACTATGAGGGTCTGAGGCCACTTCTATATAGTTTGATGATCTTCACGTTACCTCCCATCTCTGAGCTTCGATTTTCCCATCTCATGGGAAGAGAATGGGACTGAATTTTTCAGACTTCAGTGTGGATCGAAATCATCTGGAAGGCCTATTAAAACTGATGGCTGGGCTCTCCCTCCACACTTACTGATTCAGGAGGTTTGGGGTAGAATTCCAGGATTTGCATCTCTAACGAGTCGTCAGTGGCCCCAAGGTTACAGGCTCAGGGACCCCACTTTGCGAGTCATCGTATCAGACAATGGCAGAGGTTTATGTAGCTGTTCATTTAATGAGTCTGTAAGTCTGAGTCAGGGCTCTTTTGGTTGCAAATGACAGAAACTTGACTCAAATTAGCTTAAGAAAGAAAGGGAATTTATCAGCTCACAGGTCTGGGAAGGACGGAGGTGGAGTGGATTCTGCATACAGGAATTCAAGTTATGTCATCAGATTTCTCTCTCTCTNTCTTTCCCTTTTGTTCTCTCCCTCTCTCAGTCGTTAGTTCCAATCTCATCTTTCTACACAGGACTTCTTCCATGCTAAGCGGCGTGATGCATGGTTATAGACACTTCCAGCTTATCATCAGTCCAGGTAACAATCACAGAGAAGAAATAGAACTTCTGGTTTGGTCTATAATAACACCAGGGACAGGTTCTCACTGGCCGGGCTTGGACCATCACACGGTAAGGAGGATGACGTGTTATGACCGGCCAACCCTGTGTCACACGCCTGCTCTTGACGTGGAGATCTAGAGCGTTAGGGTGGGCAGCACGGTTCTCAGATGTAACTTCCGCATGTGTCATGTTCATTGCTGTGTTCTCAGGATCTAGGACCTGGCACATGGCAGGTGATTAACAAATATTTTTTGAGTGAATGGACGAATCATTTCATGAATGGTGTAAACTTTTCTTAGCAAATCCAGAATCTTCAACATTAGTGATTCTAGGCACTCTGGGGTAGATGTGAAATTTCTTGAGATTTTCGCACACCTTTGCTGGACCCAACCAAAGTACGCTTTGTTCTTTTCCTTTTTCTTTTTTTTTCCTCCCAGAAGAGACCGGAATTTTGCTAAGACCCAGCATATCCTCTACCCTTTACATTCTTCTGGGGCTTCTTTTGATCCTGCTTTGTCTTTGGAAACAGAGTCTTGTACCTTTTTTCCTCAAAATAATGTAAATCACTGTTAATTTAGATCCTCTTTAGAGTCTTTTAGTGAGTACCCTGTAGACTTTTGTTAGTTGATAGTTTAATAAGGTTTAAACTATCAGGTTTTTTTTTCAACAAAGATAAACATCTCCCCATCCCGGTCCCCAGCCTCTACTGCAGTGGTTTTTTTTTTTTAAGATATTGACTGAATGAGGGGACCCGCGTTCTTTGTTACAAACACTGACTCTTGCGGTGGGGGGAGGGACATTTAGTTTCCTTATTTGTAAAAGAAGGGTTGAACCAGATCAGTGTACTCTGAATTGACTACCCACTGAACCACCTGGGGAGCTTGAAATAAATATTGATGATTAGGCACCATCCTCAGAGAATCTGATTGATACGATGGGGCCATCAGAGTTAAGAACCACTGGCTAGGGGTGCCTGGGTGGCTTAGTCAGTGGAGCGTCTGCCTTCCGCTCGGATCATGACCCCGAGGTCTTGGGGTGGAGCCCTGTGTTGGGCTCCCTGCTCAGCGGGGAGTCCGCTTCTCCCTCCCCCTGCTCCTTTGCATATGTGCGCATGCGCGCTCTCGCTCTCGCTCTCGCTCTCAAATGAATAAGTAAAATCTTTTTTAAAAAAGAAAAAGAACCACTGGCTAGATGGTTTTAATTTAAGAATGTAGACTTAGAGTCAGACCACTTAGGCAAATCATGCCATCTCCCTAGGACTCAGTTTCTTCATCTGTAAAATGGTGATATTAATTGTATCTAGGGTTACTGTGAGAATTAAGTGAGATGATCCAACTAGAACCTCCCTATTCAAAGTGTGGTACCTGAACCCAGCCTGTGGTATATGTATCACTTCGGTGCCTCCTAGATGCAAAATCTCAGGTTCCTCCCCAGACCTACTGAAGCCGAATCTGCACTTTAATCAGACCCTTAGACAATTCTCATGTACGTTACAACCTAAGAAGTACTGGTGTTGAGGATTTAGTAGACTACCCAGCACAAAGTAAACATTCAATCAATGTTAGTCATTACTAATATTTGTACTAAAAATTCTCAAGGTAAATCATTTTATTTCTATCCCAGCTTCTCAAGTCTTTCCTAGACCCAGCATTAATGTTTTAGTCCTTGGACTGTTCTTTAACTAAAATAAACATGTACTCCCAAAGTCACTCATTATTAAAGATGTAAATATGTTTTCATTATAAGGGGAAATACCCCATAACTATGTTTTGGGTGTTTTTTTCGATAAATTAAACAGACTATTTCTGCATTGTTTATCTTCAGTGCCCACGACAGCCACACAGTCCTTTTTCAGTTCAGACAAGTAAAAATGCATTTCACATAACTAGGATTGTTTTTTAAAACTACTGTATTTGGCATATTTTATTTAAAAGCAGTTTATTCAGGGGCACCTGGATGCCTCAGTCAGTTAAGTGCCCAATTCTTGATTTTGGCTCAGGTCATGATCTCAGGGTCGTGGGATCGAGCCCAGCCTTGGGCTCCCCGCTCACTGGGGAGTCTCTTTCTCTCTCTCTCTCTCTCTCTCTCTCTCCGCCCCTCCCCCCACTTACTCTCCCCCCCCAAAATAAATAAATCTCAAAATAAAAGAAAATAAGCTAAAAGTAGACTTTGTGTTTTCTGGACTTAGAGTCCACCATATTATCAAACAGATTCAGAAATCAGCATAACCCTAAACCCTGCATTCAGTGAATCCAGCATCTGGCACCTGAGACTTCATCAAATCAGTCTCGCTTTATAAGCTCCTGATCAAGTTATCTCCTGATTCTTCTAACACTTCCTTTTCACTTTTCGTTTTTTGCCTAGGAGGTTGTTAAATATTTTTATTGACCATGAGTTTGCTGAGCCAGGTCCATTTCTTTTACATTCTCATGGGATAACAGTTACTCGGTAAACTGAGGAGATCCTGGCCCTGGAGCCTCAGCCCAGCCAGACCCGAATGAGTGGCCGAAGGTTCTTGGTCTTGTCACAAGAATGAGTTTGGGGACAGACACGCATCAGAGCAGACGAGTACACAAGTGGGAAAGTTTATTAAAGTCCAAAGCACACTCTGGAGCTATGAGAGGGGCATACCCTGGGGCTTGGGTTTCTCTCTTTTATTGACTATGTTAACTAGGGGGTGGAAGATTTATTAGTTGGGTTGGTAAGCAGGGTTTCATGTTTTTTCTTCCTAATCTGATCAGGCGTTTCCTGTCATGGCTTCTGCCATCTTGGGCCTGTCTGGTTTGATCTGGCTTCTTGTGGGGTGCTGCCAGGACAGGCCTCTGACCTTCCCAATAGCCAGCCATGACTTTCTCATTGCTGATCTCCAGGTATCCTGTTAGAACCTAACAGGCAGCAAGAGAAGTCCGACGCTGAGATGCAAAGACCATGATGTTCTGTGGAAAGAAGAGAAACCCTCTATTTTTTCTGCTGGCCTAACCCCCCTACCCCTGTTCTATTCTGGAACACTCAAAGTCCAGGATCTAAAAGTGTTGATATTTAGCAATCTTGGTCCAACGGAAGAGAGTTGATATTGGCTGCTGACATTCATGCCGCTGAGGAAGGGAAGCCTCCGTGGGCACCCCTGGGAACGAAGAGGCTCACCAAGAGCCTCCGCCCTCCTTCGCCCTCACTTACGAGGGCAGAAATCCTTTCGGTATAGGCTTATGAGTTCGGAAGTCCTTTGTAGGAGCAGAAAAGTTTTCGCTTCTTCCCTTCTGGTTCTTTGGCCAGTCTAACAATTCAATTGCCATAAGACACATTAACAAGAGAAAAACAAACAGAAGTTTAATAACACGTATACCGCCTGTACATACAGGACAGACCTGGGAAGCTGAGTAACTCCCCAAAAAGTCCCAAAGCAGTCACCTTAAACACCATCTCCAGCTAAGGCCTAAAGGAGATGTTGAGGGTGGGGAGTCAGTTATGAGAGGTTACCAGGAAAGCACAGGAAATAAAGGTAGGGTTGTTATGCAGATCTAAATCATTGCCTTCTCCATAAATAATGATTTCTAGAGGGGCGCCTGGGTGGCGCAGCGGTTAAGCGTCTGCCTTTGGCTCAGGGCGTGATCCCAGCGTTCTGGGATCGAGCCCCACATCAGGCTCCTCCACTATGAGCCTGCTTCTTCCTCTCCCACTCCCCCTGCTTGTGTTCCCTCTCTCGCTGGCTGTCTCTCTCTGTGTCGAATAAATAAATAAAATCTTTAAAAAAAAAAATAATGATTTCTAGAGATTTGGAGTCAGCCTCCTCTTCCTGGTAATGGGAGGGAGACACCCTTACAAATGGAGGTTTCCCTCCATATAAATGGAGAAAAATGTAAATATTTCTTACAAAAGGGTAACTCCTACTTGGTGTTCAGGGATTCTCCTGTGTTTGCAGTTTCTTAAAAATAACCAGCTTAAAATGATCAATATGGCAAGGAGAGATATCTTTGCCCCCCTTTGCCTTATTTTTAGAGAACAGAGTTATAATGCCTGATCCTCTGACTTCTTGCTACTTCAAGTGTGGTCCCCGGACCAGTATTGTTGGCACCATCACCCGGGGACTTGTTAAAACTTGTTAGAAAGGCAGAATCTCAGGCCCCACTCCAGACCTACTGCGTCAGAACTTTTTTTTTTTTAACAACATATACACATTTTTCAAATTAAACCAGCAATTTTAATTATAAACACAGCTCTTGAAAATTGTTTGTGCTTTTAACTTTTTTAAATTTTAACTTTTAAAAAATTTTCCAAGCTTTATTGAGATGTAATTGACACATAACATCGTGTAAGTTTAAGACGCATAATGTGTTGATTTGTACATTTATATATTGCAAAATCATTACTGATGTGGTTTGGAGTGTTACGGCCTGGAGTCGACGGCCAAGAAAGAATTCTTGAAACATCTTTGGTGCAAAACAGGGACGGGAACCGTGGGCAGAAAGAGCTGCACTGGGGTGGTGAGGAATGGCTGATTATATACTTTGGAACTGGGGGAGCTGGGGGAGGTAAAGGCAGAGGGACGTTTCCAAAAGGGCTTTCATATGCGAAAGAAGACACACAGGACCCTGGAGGCCTAGTTATTGTCAAGCTCAGGTTGTTTTTCCCTCTAGCAAAGCATTAACATTAAGGCAGTCGGGAGCTTCCTGGAGGAATGTTAAATTCTGCCCGTCTCAAGTATTTGTCACTGGGCTGCAGGTTCTAAGGAAATTTAATTTTATCTACATTTCCTTCTGCCTTTGTTCCCCACAGCAGCTACCACCACAGCATTAGCTACCACCTCCGTCCTGTCACAAAAGAGAGTTGTCCCAATTGATTTGCATTCACATTTAAGAAACACTATTCTAGAAACTTTTACACAATATCTTCCTATTCTATTTTTTAAATTGATTTAGGACAGTATTTACACCTTATCCTGAATATATTTTTCCCTCAAAATAAATTTTAAATACCCCAAAACATGACTGCCTTCTAGTTCCCCTCATTTTGAGGGAATACTTTTCCCCTCATTGTCCCCCTTGATTTTCTCATTTTTAGTCACCGTTTTATTCATCATTCCAGAAAGTGATTCTGTGGAACAAGAGGACATGAGACTGTTCCTCAGAGCCACCAGGGACTCTGTGTAAAACCATCGGTCACACCCCTTATGAGGCAACTGACTTCTCATTGTCAGTGTGAAGTTTTTTTGTGTCCTCCAGAACGGCTTTTGCACACAGAAAATATTATTCAGAGGCTAATTTGGTTCTTGGAAAGAATATTCAATTCAAATTAAATTAACAAATTTTAAAACTTAAAAACAGATCTTTCTTAAGCTTTCAAGTTCAACTTACAAATCTTGTTTTCTTTATAAATATAATTGCGTTTTATCAATAATCTTACAGGAACTTTTACAATTCATTAATTTCTTTTAAATACTTTTAAGCCAAGTTTATACATCTAACATATTTTATTTTCTGTTTAAGTGCATCAGTTGCTTCCTAACAAACAAGTTCCTCAGGAATGCCGCTGATTCTAATAAATGTAATAAACAAAACTTCTGAGTAGGTCCTTTCAAATGTTCTAATGATGAGGGAACAGAAGGCAAGCTGAGGACAAAGCAGAAGCTGACACCCCCTCACCCCCCCCCACAGATGGGATATACATGACATTCCTCAGGCACTCCTGGCTGCCCTAAAGCTAAGGCAAGGAAAAACAAATAGTTACCTTACAGAGATCACAATCCTGCAAGACATGAGTCTCCCTCAGCTCACGAAAGTCTTAGCAATTTACAAGAACAAAGCATTTCTATCAATGGCCCAGCTTCCAGAAGGAAATATAGATACAACTAAATGTCCATATAACCTGCAGCGCATTGCCAGATACTTGAGGCGGGCAGAGTGTAATGTTCCTCCAGGAAGCTCCCAACTGATGGGGTTTTGGAATATAGGCGAGGTTCAGTGGGGTGGAGTCCGGAGCCGACGACCAAGAAAGAATTCTTGAGACGTGTTTGGTGCAAAATAGCGGTTTATTAAAGGACAGGGGCAGGACCCGTGGGCAGAAAGAGCTGCTGCCTCAGGTTGTGAGGGGGTTCTATACTTAGGATTTGGGGGAGGTAAGGAAAAGGGAGGTTTCAAAAGGATTTTCGTATGTTAAAGAAGACTCACAGGATACCGGAGGCCTTGCCATTGTCAAGTTAAGGTTGTTTTTCCTTCTAGTAAGGCATTAACAGTAAGATAGTTGGGAGCTTCCTGGAGGAACGTTACACTCTGTCCGCGTCAAGTATCTGTCAATGGGCTGCTGGTTATAAGGACATTTAGTTATATCTATATTTCCTTCTGGAAGCTGGGCCATTGATAGAAATGCTTTGTTCTTGTAAATTGCTAAGACTTTCGTAAACTGAGGGAGACTCATGTCTTGCAGGATTGTAATCTCTGTAAATTAACTATTTCTTTTTTCTTTAGGGCAGCCAGGAGTGCCTGAGGAATGTCACACTTATCCCATGGAGGGGATGGTTTGTGGGGTGTCAGCTTCTGCCCCTCCTCAGCTAACCTTCTGCTCCCTCATCACAATTATCTTGATGTTAATGCCTTAATTTGACAATGGCAAGCCCTCTGGTATCCTGTGAGTCTTCTTTAACATGTGAAAATCCTTTTGAAACCTCTCTTTTCCTTACCTCCCCCAACCCCATGGTATATAATCAGCACCCCCTCACAACCCCGGTGCAGCAGCTCTTTCTGCCCACGGGTCCTGTCCCCGTGCTTTAATAAACCACCATTTTGCACCAGATACCTCTCAAGTATTCTCAAACACCTTTCAAGTATTCTTGGTGGCTGGCTCCGGACCTCACCCCACTGAACCTCACCTATATTCCAAAACCCCATCACTAATACTGTTTGCAAACTTGGTAAGCTGGCCATCTCAAGCCCAAATCAATTTCTCATGTACGTATTTTAAATAAGAAACATAAAGCTAACCTGTTAGATAATTAAATATTCAAAATTATTTTAAACATTGCAAGTAGATACATACAGAGAATTCCCACACATAATGCAAAAATATTAATACTACAGGTTTGATTTATTTATCTATCCCTAGACTTAACCATAAATATTTTTAGGGTTAAAGCAATGGTTCTCGATAAAGGGTGATTTTGCCTCCCAGAGCACATTTGCCAATGTCCAGAAATATATATACATGTTTTTTTTGGTCGCAACTGGGATGGGGGAGAAGTTCTGCTGGCATCTAGTGGGTAGGGAGCAGGGATGCTGCTAATTATCCTACAATGAGTAGGACAGTCCCCAACAAGAGTCATGCAGTACAAAGTATCAGTAGCGCCAAGGTGGAGAAGGTACTATTTAAGGAGACAAGTATGAACCCAACCAAGTGTCCCTCAACAGTTGAATGGATAAAGAAACGTAGCATATATATATGTATACAAGCATAATGCACACATACGCATGCAAGGGACTAGTACTCAGCCTTAAAAAAGAATGAGATCTTGCCATTTGTGACAACACAGATGAACCTAGAGGGTATTATGTTAAGTGAAATAAGTCAGACAGAAAAAGGCAAATACCATATGATTTTACTTATATGTGGAATCTAAAAAACAAAACAAATGAGTAAACAAACAAAAAAAACAAACCCACAAATACAGAGAGCAAACTGATTGTTGCCAGAGGAGGTGCGGGGATGGACAAAAGGGGTGAAAGGGAGTGGGAGGTACAGGCTTCCAGTTATGGAATGACTAAGTCACAGGGATGAAAGGTACAGCCTCGGGACTACAGTCAACGGTATTGTAATAATGTTGCATGAGGACAGGTGGGAGCTGCACTTGTGGTGAGCACAGCATACCCTATAAACTTGTTGAACCACTAGGCTATACACCTGAAACTAATATAACATCGCATATCAACAATGCTTCAATTTAGGAGAAGAAGAAAAAGAAGAAGACAATGACATCATCACAAGCAATTTGGAGTTACTCCCCAAATGAATTTTGAGGTTATCTTCTCAATTGACTGAAATTGATCAGAATGTGAGCACTGGAGCTACAGACATTCAGAGTGATCTTTCGTATAATCCAGACTGCCTTACAGTGCCCCCTGCTACACACATAGTTTTTCACAGTGGTTATCTCAGTGGGCGGCTCCGAGTTTAGATCCCATAAACGTGGTTAATTTTGCTCTCAGAATCCCCCGAGCAAATTCAAGTGAAGGCTTATTTACTTTTGTAACTGCTTTTACCTTTTTTATCTGATAAGCCATAGAAAATCTGAGACCCTTAAATCCAGATTGCTATAACATCTGATTGAATTTACCTAATCCATTTACAGCTTCACTCTATTACAAAATGTTATCGTAGTTCAGAAGGCTGAAACATTTAAATGCCTCTTACTGGATTCTGTGTATTTGTCAGGATTACTCTAAATAAAAAAAAAAAAATAAGAAGGATGAATAGTATGTGAGTTAGTTTCTTTTTTTTTTTAAGATTTTATTTATTTGATAGAGGGAGATCAAGAGAGCAGAAGCAGGAGGAGTGGCAGAGAGAGGGAGAAGCAGGCTCCCCACCGAGCAGGGGGGCCCCATGTGGGGATCGATCCCAGGACCCCGGGATCGTGACCTGAGCCAAAGGCAGATGCTTAACCGACTGAGCCACCCAGGCATCCTCTAATAAGAACTTAGGAGCTGATATCAATTCTTCACACGCTCTTCCAAAAAATTCCCAACTCCTTATATAAAGCCAGAATTACCCTGATAACAAAATTAGACTAAGATATAGGAAAAAAAACTATAGACCGATATATGTCATAAATACACATGTATAAATCAAAAAATATAAATCCAGCAACATATAAAAAGCATTATACACCATAACCAAGAGCAATTTATCCCAGGAATGCAGTTTGGTTTAACATGCAAAAATTAATTACTCTGGGGTACCTGGGTGGCCCAGTCAGCTAGGCATCTGCCTTTGGCTCAGGTCATGATCCTAGGGTCCTGGGATCAAGCCCCTAGTTGGGCTTCTTGCTCCGTGGGGAGCCTGCTTCTCCCTCTCCCTCTGTCTGCCTGCTCCCCCTGCTTGTGCTCTCTCTCTGTGTCAAATAAATAAAATCTTTTAAAAAATTAATTACTCTAACACAGTATATTAATAAAATAAGGACAAACCACTACACAATCATCTCAATAGAGGCAGAAAAATCATTAAAATCGTTTAATACCTCTTCATGATAAAAGCATTCAACAAACTAGGAATATAAGGGAATTTTCTCAACCTGATAAACAGCATCTGTTGAAAAACCCAGTTAGTGTTATACTTAATAGCTTCCCTAAAAGCAAGAACAAGACAAGGATGTCTGCTCTCAACACTTCAATTCAACATTGCACTGGAGGTTCTAGCCATGGAAATTAGGCAAAAATAAAAAAATGAATAAAAATAAAAATAAAAGGCAGCCAGACCAGGAAACAAGAAGTAAAACCATCTCTATCTATAGATAACGTGACTTTATATATAGAAAACCCCAAATAATCCTCGAAAACCTACTAGTGCTAATAAACTAAAGTCTACCAGACTCCAAAATCTACTAGGACTAATAAACTAGTTAAAAAGATTTTAGGATATGGGGCACCTGGCTGGCTCAGTCAGTACAGCATGCAACTCTTGATTTCAGGATCATGAGTTTGAGCTTCAGCCCCATGGCTGGGGTAGACTTTACTTAAAAACATACCAAAGAACGATAACAAATAAGAAAGAAATACAAAAATAAAATAAAATCTTTAAAAAAAAAAAAGGTTTGGGGGGTCTGCATGGCTGAGGCAGTTAAGCATTGATTTTGGCTCAGGGTCATGGGATCAAGCCCCACATCGGCTCCACGTTCATCGGGGAGTCTGCTTGAGATTCTCCCCACCCCCCCGGCCCGTGCTCCTCCCCTGATCAAGTGCTCTCTCTCAAATAAATAAATAAATAAATAAATGAATAAATCTTTTGAAAAAAGGACTTTGCCTTTAAAAAATAAATAAAATTAAAAATTAAAAAGGTTTCATGATATAAAATCAATATACAAAATTCAGTTGTATTTCCATCCCTTAAAATGAAGATTCAGAAAATGAAATTTAAAAGAACAATTTCATTTACAGTAGCATCAAGCAGAATAAAAAGCTCAGGAATAAAATTGAAAAAATTCAAAATTTATATCCTAAAATTCAAAACATTGTTGAAAGAAATTAAAGACCCAAATAAATGGACAGATATCCTTGTTCAGAAGAACTAATATTGTTATGACGGTGATAGTTCCCAGATTGATCTAGAGAGTCAATGCACTCTCTCAAAATCTAGGATGGCTTTCTTACAGAAATTGACAAGCTGTTCCTAAAATTCATATGGACATGAAAGGGACTCAGAATAGACAAAACGATTTTGAAAAACAGTAACAAACAAAAGAATAATAAATTCACACTCAAACTTACCAATTTTAAAATCTAATACAAAGCTACATTAATCAAGATAGTGTGGAGCTGGCATAAGGGCAGATATATAGATTAATGGAATAGAATTTAAGTAAGAGTCCAGAAATATATTCCCACATTTACAGTCAATTGATTTTCACAAAGGTGCCAAAATAATTCAACAGGGCAAGAATAGTCTTTTCAATCAGTGGTGCCAGGACTGCTGGATACCCACGTGCAAAAGAATTAAGCTGTATCCAGACTCTACCTCATATACAAACATTAGCTGAAAATCCATCAAAGACATAAATATAAGAGCAAAGATTGTAAAACTCTAGAAGAAAACATAAGCCTAAATTTTTCTGATCTTGGATTAGGCAATGGCTCTTAGATATGATACTAAAAACACAAGCAACAAAAGAAAAAATTGAGGGGTGCCCACGTGGCTCTGTCAGTTAAGTGTCTGCCTTTGGCTCAGGTCATGATCCCAGGGTCCGGGGATCCAGTTCTCCCTCTCCTACTCCCCCTGCTTGTGCTCTCTCTCTCTGTCAGATAAATACATAAAATCTTTTTTAAAAAAAGGAAAAATTGATAAATTTTACTTTATCAAAAAAGTAAAAAGACAACTTACAGAGCCAAAGGAAATATTTGTGTAGGGAGGAAAAATGATTTTCCATCTACCCTTCTACATTCCTGGCTGAGACCCCTCTGTAATAAAAGATAGATTAACAGGAGAAAAACAAACAGACATTTAATAACATTTATACCTCCTGTACACATGGGAGAGACTCAGGACAACTGAATAATTCCCAGAAATGGCCTAAGCAACCACCTTAAAATAAATAACATCTTCAGCTAAAGACAAAAGATGTTGGAGGGGGGTTGTCCGTGGGAAGACCTGGTAATGGGAGGTGACCAGGAAAAGCACAGTGAAGGTTGTTATGCAGACCCAAGTCCTTACCTTCTCCACTGATAAGAGTTTCTAGAGATTTAGTCATCCTTCTCTTCCTGGTACAGAGAGAGAAACACCCTTACAGATGGAGATTTCCCTTATACACGTAAACGTTTCTTATAAAAGGGCAACTTCTGGAGCACCCGGGTGGCTCCGTCAATTAAGTGTCTGCCGTCCACTCAGGTCATGATCCCACGGTCCTGGCAATCTCAGCTCAGCAGGGAGCCTGCTTCTCCCTCTCTCTCCCTGCCCCCC
>NW_024423319.1:109759619-109768330 GCF_017311325.1 Ursus maritimus | reverse complement strand
CACAGGAGCGCGCGCGCTCTCTCTGTCAAATAAATAAATAAAATCTTAAAAAAAAGAAAAAGTAAAAAAAAAAAAGGCAACTTCCACTCTGATTCCAGAGATCCTCCTGGGTCTGCAGCCTCTCAAAAATAATCAGCCCCAAATAATCAATATGTCAAAGAGGCATATTTTGGGGTGGCAAGTTCTGCTCCCCTTAATTTGCAAGTCATATATCTGACAAGGGACTTGTATCTAGAAAATATAAAAAACTCTTACAACCCAATAATAAAAAGATAATCCAATTAAAAAACAGGCAAAGGATCTGAATAGATATCTCTCCAAAGATATACAAATGGCCAATAAGCACATAAAATTTGCCCATCATCCTTAGTCATCAAGGAAATGCAAATTGGAACCCCAAAGAGATACCATTTCACACCCACTTAGGATGGCTACATTTAAAAAGAGAGATAATAATAATTGTGGGTAGTTTCCAGAGAAACTGGAACCCTCATATACCACCGGTGGGAATGTACAACAGTGCAGCTATTCTGGAAAACTGGTGCAGCCGTTTCTCAAAAAGTTTCACATAGAGTTATCATATGATCCAGCAAGTTTCCTCTTTGGTATATACACAAGAGAAATGAAAACATATATCCACACAAAAACTTGCACCTGAATGTTTACAGCAGCATTATTAATATTAGCCAAAAAGTGGAAAGAGCCCAGATGTCCATCAACTGATGAGTGGATAAACAAAATATGACATAGCCATACAATAAAGTAGTATTTGGCACGAAAAGGAATGGGATACTAGGACATGCTACAACGTGGATGATCCCTGAAAACATGATGCTAAGTGAGAAAAGTCATTCATGAAAGGCTACATGTTGTATATTGCATGATTTCATTTATCCAACATGTCCAGCATAGGCAAATCTATAGAGAGAGAAAGTAGATTAGTGGTTGCCCAGGCGTCACTAATTATATCTTAATAAAGCTGTTACTGAAAAAAAAGTTTTAAGTAGGTATTGGTTAAGTCTCTATCAGCTAGAATGCTCTAGAACCGATTTACCAAAATGAATACATCAGAGATCCCCAGGGTGATCAAAATTGTTAAGTCCTGCACAAAGTGTTTTCTTTTAGGTTATTTCTATAGGATAACAAAACATTCGGGGAGTGTGTACGTGCATTTACGTACAATCTGCATGTAGTCTGGATGTTCCAACAACCACATACCAAAACTCCAGAGGTCTTGGGAGCCAGTGCTTCCGATTAATACTGTGTTCATTGTGAGAGATACTTTCAGATTTTCCTCAGTGTTCTGTAGGGGTGGAGAGCAGGCCGCCCCCAAATGAGCTGCTCTGGCCCGAAGATTATTTTGAGCTGAATGCAGTCGAGACCCTGTAGGCTCAAGAGAAATTTTGTCCCTCCTTTAATCACACAGAAGAATCTCCATTGGGGGTCTTTCCCAGAATAAGCGTTAGTAACAGAGATAAATTTTATCTGAGTGACCCATCTGTGTGGCAGGGCAAACATCTAATTACCAAACCTCTGCTTTTCTTATCACCCTGTGAAGTGCATTCCTTTCCTAGGAACTCCCAGACCCCTACCCCATCTCTTTAGTTCAGAATAACATATAGACCTCATTGTGCCTGGCTGTTTCTGGAATTTCCATGTCTATGTGGATTCTCCCAGTACGTATGCTATTAAATTTGATTTTCTCCTGTTAATCTGTCTCATGTCAATTTGATTCTCAGTCCAGCTAGAAAGATACTTGAAGGAGACAGGAGTCCTTGCTGCCTGACAGTTCCAAAACACGAATTATTTTCGAAGTTTCAGTATCTTCCTGCAGGTTTACTCAGATCTTAGGACTTTTATAACAGGGAAAAGGAAAAAAATATTAAAGTAGAAAAGAGAGAGAGGGAGGAGTGCCTGGCTGGTTCACTCAGTAGAGCCTATAACTCTTGATCTTGGGGTCGTGAGTTTGAGCCCCACATTGGGTGTGGAGCCTCCTTAAAAAATAAATAAATAGGGGCGCCTGGGTGGCACAGCGGTTAAGCATCTGCCTTCGGCTCAGGGCGTGATCCTGGCGTTATGGGATCGAGCCCCACATCAGGCTCCTCCGCTATGAGCCTGCTTCTTCCTCTCCCACTCCCCCTGCTTGTGTCCCCTCTCTCGCTGGCTGTCTCTCTCTCTGTCAAGTAAATAAATAAAATCTTTAAAAAAAATAAAAATAAAATAATAAATAAATAAATAAATAAATAAAAATAAAAAGTAAAAAAGAAAGAGAGGGAAACAAAGAGATAGATGGGGACAGAAAATAGTCCATATCCCCCACTTTGACCTTTTCTTTTCCATTCTTCTGGTACTTTCAGAAATAATACTCCTTTTTCACTCCCGTTGTCCTGCTTCAATTCGGCCTTCATCTTTGTTCTTTATTTACAATAATTAGATGTTTGTCCTGCCATGCAGGTAAGCCTTTCAGATGAAAGTTATCTCTGCTAGAGGCTCACTTTCTGGGCCAGGCCCCCTATCTGAATTCTTTCAGGCAGTTGAGCAAGAGGTGAACGTTTTTCTTGAGTCTACTAAGTCTTTATTGCCTTCAGTTCAAAATAATCCCCATGCCAAAGTGGCACATTTTGGGGTGGCATATTCTGCTCCCCTTCAACCTCAAGGAACTCATAATTTAGTGTTTCTCAATCTTTTTTTTCATTATCTCCCCCCAAGGAGCCTTTGTAGACCTTCCCCCCCCAATAGACACCCCCCCACACACGAAATTTCAAATCCACAGATGTACTGCTTATCTGTTTATGGATGTGTGGCCCTTTCCAGGACCGTAAATCATTGTCATATATAAGATTTTTGGTCCTTTGGGAACCATATTGCTCTCACTGAGAATGCATCGTTTAGTGGGAGTGGGCGATGCAAACAAGATGACAAAATGATGTGACATGATCAAGGTTGAACAAAATATATCAAACCTCAGAGAAAGGAGAGAACTTACATCCAAAACTATTTAAATGGCAAGAGCCTGTGCTGGGGGCTCTGAGAATGGGTTTTTCGGGAGAGAAAAAATCAATAAAACAGGTATCTATCTTCAAAGCATTTGCAAAAAAGTAATCCTTCCTTCCTTCCCCCTTTCTTCCTTCCCCCTTCCTCCTTCCTTCCACAGGTGCTTATTGATTTTATTCAAGATTTCACTGAGACCAGTGACAAGAATCTATTACCCAATCTACCTTCTAGCTATGGTTGACTAATATGATATAAAGAGAAGTTCTTGAATGGGATATTCAGGAAACCTCTTTAGAAGGGGATACAAACTGGCATGGGCCTTTCTTTCTTTCTTTCTTTCTTTCTTTCTTTCTTTCTTTCTTTCTGCTGGCTGGAATACATATATGATGGCTTGAGCTCCAGCAGCCATCTTGGACTCTGAGTGGAACTTGGAGATAGAATGCATGTGCTTAGGATGATGAAGCAAGGAGACTAAAGGAGACTGGGTTCTTGATGACCATGGCTTCCTTCCCAACATTGAACTACCTATTTCAGGGCACCCAGGTGGCTCAGTTGCTTAAGTGTCTGCCTTTGGCTCAGCCCCAAGTTCGGCTTCCTGCTCAGCGGAGAGTCTGCTTCTCCCTCTCCCTCTGACCCTCCCCCACCCCTGCCCTGCTTAGGCTCTCTCTCTCTCAAATGAATAAATTAAAACATCTTTTAAAAAAATAAAAAATAAAAAAATGAACTACCTACTTCAAAATGTATTATATACGAGGGAAAGATAAACTCCTGTGTTTGAGCACTGCTGTTTTGGGTTTTCTGTTACTTGCAGCCAAATCTAATATAAACTACCACCTTCCCTTGACGGTATTTGCATTTCAACAGGCATTGAGAGTTTAACCTAAAAGGAGCCTCCATCCCAAAGTTTCAGGCAGAAATCAGCAGATAGGATTTTGAGTTCTTAGATCTCCTGTGGGAATTTGAGGTCCCCTTTCCAATGCAGTCTAATATCTATAAAATTAGCAGCTGTGTTTTGTAATTATTTTCTACTTTAGTAACTCTGCAATGTTATTTGACCTATAAGATAACATTTATTTTTATTTTTATTTTTTTAAAGATTTTATTTATTTATTTGACAGAGATAGAGACAGCCAGTGAGAGAGGGAACACAAGCAGGGGGAGTGGGAGAGGGAGAAGCAGGCTCATAGCAGAGGAGCCTGATGTGGGGCTCGATCCCAGAACGCCGGGATCACGCCCTGAGCCGAAGGCAGACGCTTAACCGCTGTGCCACCCAGGCGCCCCTAAGATAACATTTAAAGTGCTACTTTCTTATGCATTTCTTTAAATGATTAAGTGTAAAAGAAGAATACTTTAAAATAAGTATATAAATGGTTAATTACCAAGTTGATTGATTCTGATAAAAATCCCATACCTTTCTAAAAATGCAACGCAGGCTACACATTGTTGCAACCTGTGTTTTCTGCTTGTTTCCTGGGCTTGTGCTGAGGAAATTAGAACCTAGAACTGGACTTTGATAAAGACAGAATTATCTTCACATGTGCCTGCACAGGGCCCAGCCTGTCCAGGTGGTGAGCTGGTGCCTGGAGCAACAGAGCTCTACCCAGAAACTATCTCTGCTTAGTCACACTACCATTAAAAAAAAGGCAACCGTATCAACTTGGAAACTATACGTAAGAATTCCAGTGGCTAAGAAAATATGAATCATGAGGGTTGGGAAAAGGAAAATTGGATTATGTTTATGTGATACTTAAAATCTATTATGTGTGGTTGTCTTACACATTATTTGATACTGAGTTATGCCTAAGGATATAGACAGATTCCAGGACAAGCTTTTAAATATATTCTCCTACTTAACCTCTAAGAAATTGGGAGTCAGTGTGAAGCCGCAACTCAAGTCTCTATTTCCAATCTCTGCTCTTACTTTAAAAGCATATTAATTTGCCTAAACCCAAGAACATTTATCCCTGGGGCTCCTGGCTGGCCTCAGTCCTTATAGCATGTGACTCTTAATCTCTGGTTAGGGAGTTCAAGCCCCATGTTGAAAGTAGAGATTACACAAAAAAATAAAATTTAAAAAAGAAGAACATTTACCCATATATGATATGAAATTATATCATAAATATTCAAGTTTTCCCAAGAATGTGATTGAGCTGTTGAACCCTTTGAGCTGCCAATAAAGAAAGTTCTTCTCCACACAGAGCTTGCTAAAGCCATGACCAGCATCTTGCTGAAAGTTGCCTAATCGCATTTTCCAGAAATGCCCCCAAATGTTTATTTTGGTTTAAAGGGATAAAAATTGCTTTCCTGTTATTATAATGTGTGCTTAAGTCGCACTGAACACCAGACCTTGAGACTTTTTAATTACACATTTGTGAATAAGAAGTAGTAATCCCATGAAGAGGATTGATATCCATAAATATGTATATATGGCTACAGAAGATGGTTTCTACGGTCAAAGTTCAAATGAATCTGTGCCCACCTGAAAAACAGGTAACTTCATGTGTAAGACCAGTTCTCTTCAAATAAAGCCAAACAGCCATTTCAAAACAAACAAAAACATAGCATTTAGAAGAAGGTAGTAAGTAAAGAAATTAAACAGACCAGGATCTTTGGCAGATTCAACGTATTAGTCAGAGTTCCAGCAGGAAACAGAAGGCACACTGAGCTGGGACCTGTGGAGATAATTTAATGAAGACACTATTTATATAAGTGTGAACAGGGTTAAAGGACCCAGCAAGAGATGTCAGGGCACCCAGAGACCAGCAGCAGTGGGAAGCTCTTATGACTCCTGGGCTGGAAAGAAGAGGAGAAACAAGTGGTGTTTCCAGCTCCCAGTGAGAGCTGGAGTCTGGAGAGGGGATAACTGACAGAGGCTGTCGAGGGAGGCAGCTGCTGCCATAACCAGAGAGAGGGCGAAGTGGGAGCTGGGAAGAAATACCCCCACCTCTCTCTTCTCCTACCCTCCCATCTCCTGTGGTGACTCCCATTGGCCAAACCCAAACAGAATCCAAGGATGTGGGAGTCTGGGGTACAGAGCAGGGTCCAGATGGGCCAAGAATGGGTTAGGAAGGGGGATTCAAGTAGGAAATATCCAGATGCTGTCAAATGTGTAAGTGGGAATAAAAATAGTATTTATCTCCTAAATTTGTTTTAAAGATTAAATATACGCAAATAATGAATCATGGAACACTGCATCAAAAACTGGGGATGTACTGTATGGTGACTAATATAACAAAATGAAAATTATAAAATAAAATAAAATAAAGATTAAATGAGACAGTGCATGCTTAATCTTTTTTTTTTATAAGATTTTATTTATTTGAGAGAGAGAAATAGTACGAGCAGGGAGCGTGGCAAAGGGAGAGGCAGAAGCAGACTCCCCCACTGAGCAGGGAGCCCGAAGCAGGGCTCGATCCCAGGACCCTGGGATCATGACCTAAGCTGAAGGCAGACACTTTACCAAATGAGCCATCCAGGTACTCCAGTGCATGTGTAATTCTTAATACAATGACTGGCATAGAAGAAGCATCAAATTCATTCTATTATTTTTATTGTACGCACTATTGAAGATACAGACATACTTATTTATTTCAAGTTACAGCCAGTTATTGATCGATGTTAAGATTTAAAACCTCTTGTGGTGCCTGGCTGGCTCAGTGGGTACAGCACACAACTCTTGATCTCGGGGTTGTGAGTTTGAGCCCCATGTTGGGGTAGAGCTTACTTAAAAAAAAAAAAAAAAGATCTAAGACCTCTTGAACGTGATTCTGAGAGCTGGCTTACACAGATGTCTTTTTAAGCTGTCTTTTTCTTTTTCTTAAGATTTTATCTATTTATTTGATAGAGAGGGGGAGAGCATGAGCAGGGGGAGGGGCAGAGAGAGAGGGAGGAGCAGACTCCCAGCTGAGCAGGGAGCCAGATGCGGGGCTGGATCCCAGGATCCTGAGATCATGACCTGAGCCGAAGGCAGATGCTTAATCAACTGAGCCCCCCAGGTGCCCGTGAGCTGTCTTCTTCTATTAAACCTCATAACTTTATAGCATATAACATAATAAGGGGTGTATCAGACAGTAACTTCATCGCATGTACTCACATGATCCATTCAGTGATAAAGCAGAAACCAAAGAAGGTAGGGGAATTTTTCTTTCCCACTCTGGAAAAATAATATGTTAAAAGTCCAAGTTTTTTCTCTTTTGATTTGCAGAAGGACTCATAAAACATTAGCATTCTAGATTCTTCAGTTCCCAAAATTCTTCCCCAGCTGCCTCTGATGCCTGAAATTCTTCTGTAAAGGAATAAAGCTTTTCCTTCTGCAACTGAAGTCAAGACATGAAATAAAAATGGCCCTTGGGAAAAGAGCATATTAGCCAAGAGTTTGGCCACTTCTTGGGCAGCAAGTTTTGATACATGGAGAAAGGGAGTGAACGGGCTTCCTTTAACTACCGAGGTCCTGCTGAGACTGACAGAGGCAAGATGAGTGGGAATGCTCCCCACTGGCTGTGCCAGGGAAGGAAGGTTCCTGAGGCCTGGGCTGAATTAAAAGGGGTGTGACTCAAGGTAGTCTGAGGGAGTGTAGCCAGCTGCAGGGGAGAACCAGAAGAGGTCCTGCCGCAGCCAAGGTCAGAGCTGGGAAGTCAATTCCATGTGTGCCATCCAAAAGGTGAAGCCAGGACAGAACACTAGGGAGAAATGTGAGTTGTGCCTAAGGGCAATGGTCAAAATACTTAACAACAGGTATAGTAATATAGAGATACAGATACAGAAATACAATATCTATAGATGGAGATAGAGACATTTGGATATATTGATACATACTCTATATTAATCAAAAATTAAATGCATATAATCTTTTCATTGTCTAACTCTATAAGTTTATATATTATAAAACTGCTTTTTAAATCATTCATCAAGGGGCGCCTGAGTGGCTCAGTCAGTTGAGCGTCCGACTCTTGATTTTGGCTCAGATCGTGATCTCGGGGTGGTGAGATTGAGCCCTGTGTCAGGCTCTGTGCTAAGCAGGGAGTCTGCTTGAGGTTCTCTCTCCCTCTGCCCCTCCCTTGATTGCGTGCTCTCTCTCTCACTCTAAAATAAATAAATCTTTAAAAAAAATAAACCATTCTTCAAATAGTTTTAATAGTTTCTGTTATTTGTTGATTTTTAGAAAATCTTTATGTGGTCTTTTGTTTCACATGGTCTGTTACCGCCGAATAATGCAGGGAGCACCATCAGATTCTGCCAACAGCTACACCGTTAACTTGATAGTCATTAGGTAGCTTGTAGTCTCAATTCATAGATAATTTATCTTCATATTCACATTTGTCATGGTGTTGATGCTTCTTTCAGCTTCTGCTGAACCTACATCATTGACATTGGAAGACTTTCTGGCTCTTATGATTCCGTTTGAGAATTTTGTAGATTCAGCATCTTTCTTAGTCTCATGACTAAGTCCTGAAAATCACTTATTCTAATCTTATATAAAATTGGTTGTCTTATTTTTAAAAATTTTTTGTTTTCCTGGGGCGCCTGGGTGGCACAGCGGTTAAGCGTCTGCCTTCGGCTCAGGGCGTGATCCCGGCGTTATGGGATCGAGCCCCACGTCAGGCTCCTCCACTATGAGCCTGCTTCTTCCTCTCCCACTCCCCCTGCTTGTGTTCCCTCTCTCACTGGCTGTCTCTATCTCTGTTGAATAAATAAATAAAAATCTTTAAAAAAAAAAA
>NW_024423319.1:109756769-109759609 GCF_017311325.1 Ursus maritimus | reverse complement strand
CCAGCTGCAGGGGAGAACCAGAAGAGGTCCTGCCGCAGCCAAGGTCAGAGCTGGGAAGTCAATTCCATGTGTGCCATCCAAAAGGTGAAGCCAGGACAGAACACTAGGGAGAAATGTGAGTTGTGCCTAAGGGCAATGGTCAAAATACTTAACAACAGGTATAGTAATATAGAGATACAGATACAGAAATACAATATCTATAGATGGAGATAGAGACATTTGGATATATTGATACATACTCTATATTAATCAAAAATTAAATGCATATAATCTTTTCATTGTCTAACTCTATAAGTTTATATATTATAAAACTGCTTTTTAAATCATTCATCAAGGGGCGCCTGAGTGGCTCAGTCAGTTGAGCGTCCGACTCTTGATTTTGGCTCAGATCGTGATCTCGGGGTGGTGAGATTGAGCCCTGTGTCAGGCTCTGTGCTAAGCAGGGAGTCTGCTTGAGGTTCTCTCTCCCTCTGCCCCTCCCTTGATTGCGTGCTCTCTCTCTCACTCTAAAATAAATAAATCTTTAAAAAAAATAAACCATTCTTCAAATAGTTTTAATAGTTTCTGTTATTTGTTGATTTTTAGAAAATCTTTATGTGGTCTTTTGTTTCACATGGTCTGTTACCGCCGAATAATGCAGGGAGCACCATCAGATTCTGCCAACAGCTACACCGTTAACTTGATAGTCATTAGGTAGCTTGTAGTCTCAATTCATAGATAATTTATCTTCATATTCACATTTGTCATGGTGTTGATGCTTCTTTCAGCTTCTGCTGAACCTACATCATTGACATTGGAAGACTTTCTGGCTCTTATGATTCCGTTTGAGAATTTTGTAGATTCAGCATCTTTCTTAGTCTCATGACTAAGTCCTGAAAATCACTTATTCTAATCTTATATAAAATTGGTTGTCTTATTTTTAAAAATTTTTTGTTTTCCTGGGGCGCCTGGGTGGCACAGCGGTTAAGCGTCTGCCTTCGGCTCAGGGCGTGATCCCGGCGTTATGGGATCGAGCCCCACGTCAGGCTCCTCCACTATGAGCCTGCTTCTTCCTCTCCCACTCCCCCTGCTTGTGTTCCCTCTCTCACTGGCTGTCTCTATCTCTGTTGAATAAATAAATAAAAATCTTTAAAAAAAAAAAATAAATAAAAATAAAAATAAAAATTTTTTGTTTTCCTTCAATCCAAAGAGATTCACAAACATCATTTGGTCAAATTTCACGTTTCAAAATTATGCGTTTTTTTCCTCATATTTGTCATTGAACAACAAATCCATTTTTAAGCAATTTATAAGGCAAATGAATAGTATTTCTTCTTGGAATTGATCATTGCTTAGTTTCAAAGGGTATGCCATAATTCTCCATCTCTAATAATATCATCCACCTCTTTTAATACTTTGATTTATCTTGTTTTATATACTCAGTGACTATTTGCCTTCAACATATTAATCTGCCAGCTTTAATATCAAAATATTTCTTTCTTGGAGAGATGAAAAAAGTTATTGACATCTCAGGAAGAATATCATTGTCTTAAGCCAAATCTCTTAAAAATAATATATTTTTCAAATATTTAATTAATCCCATTTAATAATTTTTATGAAAGTGACTGTACAAGTCTAGATATTGTCCCCAAACTGCTTTTGCAGCTTCTAATCCCACAGACTGCTCCAGGAGATCCAAATATTCTCATTTTCATTACTTCAATTTCCAGATTTTTAGCTGGTTTAAAATTTTTTTTTATTTATTAATTTTAATTCTTTAAATTTATTTATTTTTTAAAAGATTTTATTTATTTATTTGACAGAGAGAGAGAGGGAACACAGGCAGGGGGAGTGGGAGAGGAAGAAGCAGGCTCCCAGTGGAGGAGCCCAATGTGGGGTTGATCCCAGGACCCTGGGATCACTCCCTGAGCCAAAGGCAGACGCCCAATGACTGAGCCACCCAGGCGCCCCTAAATTTATTTTTTTAAAGATTTATTTGTTTCTATTTTAGAGGGAGAGAGACAACAGGAATGCAGAGGGGGCAGGGGCAGAAGGAGAGGGAGAGAGAGAATCTCAAAGCAGACTCCCTGCAAAGTGGGACACCCGACACGACATGGGACTTGATCTCATGACCCTGAGATCATGATCTGAGCCGAAATCAAGAGTTGGATGCCTAACCGACTAAGCGACCCAGGTGCCCCAATTTTTATTTTTATTTATCTGTTTTTAAATATTTTACTTATTTATTTGACAGAGAGAGCACAAGCAAGGGGAGTAGGAGAGGGAGGGAGCCCAATGCAGGACTCAATCCCAGGACCCCAGGACCATGACCGGAGCCAAAGGCAGATGCTTAACTGACTGAGCCACCCAGACACCCCCAATTTTCATTTATTTTTTAAAATAATCTCTACACCCAACATGGGACTTGAACTCACAACCCTGATATTAAGAGTTGCATGCTCTACCAACTGAGCCAGCTAGGCACCCCAGATTTTCAGCTATTTTATTTAATTCTTTTCAATTATTACTTTTTGTATGATAGTATATTATAAAATTTATGGAGAAAGGATTTTAAATGTTCTACTTCGGAGGTGGTTAAGCTTTTCCTGTACTGGGCCAGATGGTAAATATTTTAGGCTTTGCAGGACACAGGGTGTCAGTATTAAATATTCAACTCTGCTTTGTAGCAGGAAAGCAGCCACAGACAACATGTAAATGAATGGGTGTGGCTGGGATCCAATAAAACTTTATTTATAAACACTGGAATTTGAATTTTATATGACTTTCATGTGTCACAAAATATTTTTCTTCTGTAGTTCACAGGCCGTACAAAATCAGGCAGTGGGCCAGATTTTACCCTG
>NW_024423319.1:109733514-109756759 GCF_017311325.1 Ursus maritimus | reverse complement strand
GTCTGCTTGAGGTTCTCTCTCCCTCTGCCCCTCCCTTGATTGCGTGCTCTCTCTCTCACTCTAAAATAAATAAATCTTTAAAAAAAATAAACCATTCTTCAAATAGTTTTAATAGTTTCTGTTATTTGTTGATTTTTAGAAAATCTTTATGTGGTCTTTTGTTTCACATGGTCTGTTACCGCCGAATAATGCAGGGAGCACCATCAGATTCTGCCAACAGCTACACCGTTAACTTGATAGTCATTAGGTAGCTTGTAGTCTCAATTCATAGATAATTTATCTTCATATTCACATTTGTCATGGTGTTGATGCTTCTTTCAGCTTCTGCTGAACCTACATCATTGACATTGGAAGACTTTCTGGCTCTTATGATTCCGTTTGAGAATTTTGTAGATTCAGCATCTTTCTTAGTCTCATGACTAAGTCCTGAAAATCACTTATTCTAATCTTATATAAAATTGGTTGTCTTATTTTTAAAAATTTTTTGTTTTCCTGGGGCGCCTGGGTGGCACAGCGGTTAAGCGTCTGCCTTCGGCTCAGGGCGTGATCCCGGCGTTATGGGATCGAGCCCCACGTCAGGCTCCTCCACTATGAGCCTGCTTCTTCCTCTCCCACTCCCCCTGCTTGTGTTCCCTCTCTCACTGGCTGTCTCTATCTCTGTTGAATAAATAAATAAAAATCTTTAAAAAAAAAAAATAAATAAAAATAAAAATAAAAATTTTTTGTTTTCCTTCAATCCAAAGAGATTCACAAACATCATTTGGTCAAATTTCACGTTTCAAAATTATGCGTTTTTTTCCTCATATTTGTCATTGAACAACAAATCCATTTTTAAGCAATTTATAAGGCAAATGAATAGTATTTCTTCTTGGAATTGATCATTGCTTAGTTTCAAAGGGTATGCCATAATTCTCCATCTCTAATAATATCATCCACCTCTTTTAATACTTTGATTTATCTTGTTTTATATACTCAGTGACTATTTGCCTTCAACATATTAATCTGCCAGCTTTAATATCAAAATATTTCTTTCTTGGAGAGATGAAAAAAGTTATTGACATCTCAGGAAGAATATCATTGTCTTAAGCCAAATCTCTTAAAAATAATATATTTTTCAAATATTTAATTAATCCCATTTAATAATTTTTATGAAAGTGACTGTACAAGTCTAGATATTGTCCCCAAACTGCTTTTGCAGCTTCTAATCCCACAGACTGCTCCAGGAGATCCAAATATTCTCATTTTCATTACTTCAATTTCCAGATTTTTAGCTGGTTTAAAATTTTTTTTTATTTATTAATTTTAATTCTTTAAATTTATTTATTTTTTAAAAGATTTTATTTATTTATTTGACAGAGAGAGAGAGGGAACACAGGCAGGGGGAGTGGGAGAGGAAGAAGCAGGCTCCCAGTGGAGGAGCCCAATGTGGGGTTGATCCCAGGACCCTGGGATCACTCCCTGAGCCAAAGGCAGACGCCCAATGACTGAGCCACCCAGGCGCCCCTAAATTTATTTTTTTAAAGATTTATTTGTTTCTATTTTAGAGGGAGAGAGACAACAGGAATGCAGAGGGGGCAGGGGCAGAAGGAGAGGGAGAGAGAGAATCTCAAAGCAGACTCCCTGCAAAGTGGGACACCCGACACGACATGGGACTTGATCTCATGACCCTGAGATCATGATCTGAGCCGAAATCAAGAGTTGGATGCCTAACCGACTAAGCGACCCAGGTGCCCCAATTTTTATTTTTATTTATCTGTTTTTAAATATTTTACTTATTTATTTGACAGAGAGAGCACAAGCAAGGGGAGTAGGAGAGGGAGGGAGCCCAATGCAGGACTCAATCCCAGGACCCCAGGACCATGACCGGAGCCAAAGGCAGATGCTTAACTGACTGAGCCACCCAGACACCCCCAATTTTCATTTATTTTTTAAAATAATCTCTACACCCAACATGGGACTTGAACTCACAACCCTGATATTAAGAGTTGCATGCTCTACCAACTGAGCCAGCTAGGCACCCCAGATTTTCAGCTATTTTATTTAATTCTTTTCAATTATTACTTTTTGTATGATAGTATATTATAAAATTTATGGAGAAAGGATTTTAAATGTTCTACTTCGGAGGTGGTTAAGCTTTTCCTGTACTGGGCCAGATGGTAAATATTTTAGGCTTTGCAGGACACAGGGTGTCAGTATTAAATATTCAACTCTGCTTTGTAGCAGGAAAGCAGCCACAGACAACATGTAAATGAATGGGTGTGGCTGGGATCCAATAAAACTTTATTTATAAACACTGGAATTTGAATTTTATATGACTTTCATGTGTCACAAAATATTTTTCTTCTGTAGTTCACAGGCCGTACAAAATCAGGCAGTGGGCCAGATTTTACCCTGATTTACATTTTTATTGTATCATCCAAAGATAATTGAACGCAGTGACTTATTTCCAAATTAAAATATCCAGAAAGTTTCTTAAAATTTTGGCTGAAGCTCCTTTCTTTTTAACAGGCAATAAGGTTTTTTTGGTAAATATTTGTCATTTAAATCATTCTTCCCAAGCACCAACAATAGAGTTTAACATATTATTCCTTTTGGTTCTATATCAACAAAACCCATTAAATGCTATTCAGACTTGAATTTCATACTTTAAATACATTATTAAACTCCTTTACGCAAAAGTTGGAAAACCTTAGATAATTATTGAAATTTGTGTCTCTTTGCTTCATATGTTTTCTTGAAATTGTTTCCTCATTTTACTAGATAAGTTTTATAATAAGGAGAACTTGAAGTCGTGATCGCATTGATATGCTCACATCAATATTATTCTTCCCGTGAAGTTCTCATAAAAATTTCCTTTCTGAAAAAGCTTGATTACTTTTAGCTACACAGTGACATTGCTTAAAATTCTGATTGTGTTTCCTAAATGTTTTTCGTTTGCTTTTTTGACATTTTGATAGAACATTTTGGGGGCACTTTTACTATTTCAAAAGCTTTATTTAGGGAATAATTCTTGACATTATTTCAAGTTTTTCCTCATTGATAATAATGAACTTTTTTCCTGAACCATGAGTTTGAATAGATAAAAACACATGTTTGGCACTTTCAAATTTTAGCAATACAACTTTTGAGTCCATTCGCATCTAACAGTTATGTCATTAGAAATTATAAGCTACTTGTATTTTTTGTGGAAATAGTCAAGCTGGATTTTTTTTTTAAGATTTATTTATTTATTTGTCAGAAGAGAGAGAGAGAGAGCACAAGCAGGGGGAGCGTCAGGCAGAGGGAAAAGCAGGCTCCCCCCTGAGCAGGGAGCCCAATGCAGGACTTGATCATAGGACCCTCGCGTCATGAACTGAGCCTGGGACCCTGGGGTCATGATCTGAGCTAAAGGCAAACACTTAATCAACTGAGCCACCCAGGCATCCTGTCAAGCTGGTTTTTTATTACAAATTATTTTACTTTGAACTTGTGATTCTTGCACGATATCAAAGGATATTTCAGGCTGTTTGTGATTTTTGCCACTATCAGAAGATGTAACAGGCTGTAGTTCATTATTGAAATTGTTTGTCTTCTTTCAAATTCAAAAAGATTCATGTTGAAGATATTTTAAAAGAACATTAAGAAACTTACCAGATTTTATTGTTTCTCCATTCTCTAAAAACTCTTGAATTTATTAATATCAACACGTTGCACACTTACCACATGCACATTATAATGTACTAATAACAAGCCAACGCATGAATGGAATTATTTAGACGTCATTGCAACTAAGTGATTTGAGGACAATAATAAAATAATGGTTTTTCTAAAGCTCCATCAAGAGTGCTCCATCAAGAAAGTACAATTCAGCCTTGCCGATGTAGAGACTGTATCATTCATGCTTCCCACATTTTTCATCTGTCTATCCACACATGCACAGACACACACACAAAGTTAAGACTCATGAATCGTTTAATATTGCAAAATGTTTGCCAGGCATTGTGTGCAACCACAGTGAGCGCCACACTCATTCATGAGTACCTTTGGAACCCCACCCTGTAACGAGAAGGGAAGGGGGAAGTGGATGCCTGGGACGAGTACGGGAAGCGACACTTCATTATGAAAGCATCTACTACGTTCATTCCCTGTGCCAGAAATGGATTAACGTGCGCTTTCTCTTGTCTAAGCACTTCCACAACTGAAATCTCTGTACGCCAAAGCTACAGCTGTTTTTCCAGGCCGACTGCTGCACGACCACAAACGCTTACAGTGATGGGGGGCGCCTGGGTGGCTCAGTCGTTAAGCGTCTGCCTTCGGCTCAGGACGTGATCCCGGTGTTCTGGGATGGAGCCCCGCATCAGGCTCCTCTGCTGGGAGCCTGCTTCTTCCTCTCCCACTCCCCCTGCTTGTGTTCCCTCTCTTGCTGGCTGTCTCTCTCTCTGTCAAATAAATAAATAAAATCTTAAAAAAAAAAAAAAAACCTCTTACAGGGATGGGACACAGCTGCGTGTTGTGTGAAGGACACAGGGCGAGAGGTGTGCAGAAGCATTTCCCTGGGGCCAAAACAGTGTGAGGCGTGAGAGTCAATGTTTTCGGTCCCTGGGGACCCTGTGCCAGGCCGAGCACTGGATTCCTCATGACAGTGGTGTCCCAGTATTCAATACTTCTTTTCTTGGGGTGTGTACTAATGGCGTCTGTGGCCCTCTCAAGCACGGTGTCCGGGATTTGTCTTGCATGGCTCTAACAATGGAGTATGTGTCAAGTATTATACTCGATGCTATGGTACGCAAGTTAGAAAAGTCAAGTTACACAGAGACCGAAGGTGGAGGACAAACAAGGAAACTGTGTGGGGTGCTGAGTGTCACCCTGGAAATGGGCAAGGAAGCTGTGGGCAGGGTGGGGAGCACCTAGCCTACCCGGGAGGAGAGGAGGGAGAGAAAAGCTGGAGAAGACTTCCAGAGGATATCAAATTTGAAAAAGGGGAAGTAAGGAAGAAAAAGGGTGAGAGCATTTCAGGTAGAAACAATGGCAGAAGAGTGGGAGGGAAGCAGGCAAGTGTGGCCTGTTGGGGTTGGGCAGAGACCAGGGGCCTCAGAGGTCATAGTGAGAGGTTTGGATTTCATCGTGAAGGCCATTTGGGACCACATAAAGATAGAAAGCAGAGGAATGATATGACCAGATGTCCATTTCCAAAGGAGTCCTTGACAGCCGGCTAGACGACCAATGCCGGGATCCAAGCCAGAAAGAAAGCTCTGGAGAGTGGGGGGGTCAAAATGACAGAGGGGACAGGTAGACCTTCTACACATTGGTGGCTCAAGATACATAGTGGGAAAAGAGAGGGAGTCATCAGGAAAGACTGCCAGGTTTCTGGGTTTTCTGGCTTAGGGTACTGGCTGAGCACTAGCACTGTTCCTCAAGACGGGAGATTGAGGAGGAGAGAGAGAATTTTGTGGAAAGTAAGTTCAGTTTCAGACATGCTGAGTATGGGTACATCCCTGGAGAACTGTCCAGATGGGCTGACTCCATGGGTCTGGACTTCATGAGAGTGTTCCAGGCAGGAGAATATAGATTTCAGAAGAGAGGGCCATTTAAATATGGGTGGTAGTTGAAATCTTGGGAATGGACTCATCATCTATGGGGAAAGGACTGGGTGGGGAGAGGGAGGAAAAGAGGAAAGTGGAGATGAGGAGTGAGGAAGTGGAGGGAGGGGTGTGGAGAAGGGAGGAGAAGTGAGAGGAAGAGAGTGAGGGAAAGACTGAGGGCAGGACCTTGGGGAACAGCAATATTTAAGGAGAGAGGAGGTCACTACAGGAAGGCCACAAAGAAGACCAAGAAAGAGCAAGCAAAGATCAGGAGGGACGGGAGGAGGGGGTGGTATCATCTAAGTCAAGGGTGGAGAGCTCTGGAAAGGAGGCGGTGGCCAGCACTGTGGTGTGAACTGGATTTGGCGAGGAGGTCCTTCCCTGCCTTCGGGTGAGGGATTGCAGTGACTTGCCGGGGACTGAAGAAAATCACAGTGGTTCCAATAACGAATGGGAGGTGAGGAGTGAAGATCATAAGAAGCTGGATCGAAAGGGAAGGAAACAAACTGGCCGTGGTGAGGTAAGAGAGGGATTGAAAAGAGGGTTTGATTTGAAAGTGTTTCACCCTAGATGAATAAAAGGCAGAGGAGCAGTGGGGGTTGGGAATGCAGGCGAGTCAGGTGACTGAAGCACTGGAAAGGGGGGTACCCCTGCCCGGGTGGGTGGAAGGTGGACCCCCCTTGACAGAAATGGAGGGAAGACTGTCAGGGAGGGAGAGAAAGAATGTGTCTGACTTGGGCGGGAAGCGTGAAGGGGAGGGCTTTCTGCTGGGCTTCCGTATTCCTGAGCGGTGTGGGGGTGTCGCGCCGGTGTGGAGGACTCATGCGCCGTGAAGGTTTGAAAGGGTTGCCGCGGACGGCGGGGGAGGGACGATGCAATCAGAGAGTGGGGCCGTGGAGTTGAAGATGTGAAGATCCTGGGTTGAGTGCCTCTAGGTCTCTCCAACTACCCTGCCTGGCTTTACTGATTCTGCCAAGCTGTGATGTCATCAGTTACGGAATTAAAACTGGGTAGCCTGTATTTTGTGCCTGGGATTTTCCAGGTCCATTCCCTGCCGCTTCCTACACACGGCCGGCCATTCAACACTGACAGTCAGCTCTCCACAGTCGTTCACACAACCCACGTTTGGCACGGGACTGGTCAACAACCAACTGGAGCCCCAGTAGGTCTCCCCGCATCAAACTTACAGAGTTGTAAATCCCTAGACAAGTCTTTTTTTTTTTTTTTAAAGTAATCTCTACACCCAACATGGGGGTCGAACTCACGACCCTGAGATGAAGAATCGAATGCTCTACCAACTGAGCCAGCCAGGCGCCCCTGAGTCCTGACACAATTCTGTTCGGTATCTGTCAACGGAATTTACACGATCCATCTGTCAACCCCTGGAGTCCTTTCAGGCGAGCCTTGGAGCGTGACTGCATTCTCCACAGGCCCCCTGTGAAAGGTTCCCTTCATTACGAGGATATGAAGTGCCCTTGAAGTCTGATTTCCAAAGTTACCAATTCAAGTAAGGCCCCTCGGGGGTTCACCCAGTCCCAACAGGTGTGATGTCTCTCAGAGCTTGGATTTTATTCGTAGTTTCTCCTCAGGCCTCAACGCTTTTCTCAATCTGCCAATTCCCTTCTTTGCTGTTATGCACCCGCCGCCACCACTGCTAGGTTGGTTCCACCGGGCCTGGCGCCCCCCTGGTCAGTTCTGCCCGGAAGATTCTCTTCAACAGGTGCTTCCCCACAACAGCAGCAGCCCCCCAAAGCCGGGCAGGGCCACACTGCCTCTGTGCATGCATTCCATGGACTAGCCTGCCTCCACTCGGAGTCTTGGGGCTTCAGCGTGGGATGCAGCCCCACAGCCAGGCTGTGCAGCCTCATACTCCCTGGCCTCCCAAATGCTTGGTCCTCCACGTGTGGGGTGTTCGCCCCCTCCCTGTGTCTCCAGCGGTCTCCTGGTCCCTAGGGGCAGATGGACCCATGGTTCTAGGCACTTGGCAATGGGATATCCATTCCTTCTGGTGAGCAGTCCTGTTCCGTCACAGGCCAAAGACCCTCCAACCAGCCAGTTACTTCCCCGAGTGACCGACGGTCTGCATTTTCAGCAGAGAACTTAAAAACGTCTCTCCGCCTCCCTGGGTCCTACCAACCAGTTGAGGCAGAGACTAAATGCTGCTTCTTCCATGCAGCCTTCCTTCATACCTATGAATAGATGTCATTTTTTTCCTTCTCTAAACAGCCACAGAGTCTCACCTGTGCTTCAAGTTCATTCGTTCATTTGTTCAATAAGTATTTATTGAGAATCTTCCAGGACCAGGCTCTGTGCCAGGTGCTAGAACACAAGAATAAAAACACAAGTCTCTTACTTCATAGAACTTTCCGGAGTAACTGGGAAACAGCTGTGTACACGAACAATTTAATATTAAAAAATTGCTGTGTGGTAGATAGTACAGTTGTTAAGAATGTGGACTCTGAACCCAGATTGCTTGGATTTGAATCTCAGCTCCGCCACTAACTGGCTATGTGAACTTGAGCCAATGCCTTAGTTTCTACATCTCTAAAATAAGATAGTAATAATAATTACCTCATAGAGTCTAGACTACTGAGCGTGTTCTACAAATGGGTTCCTGTTATAATTGTTGTTATGATCATTTAAACCATTAGAAGTATAAAGGGAAATTGGAGCAGTGGAGAAGCATTTAATCCCCCTGACTTAATATTGGGGTCCTTTATCTGTGAGTCTAATCTCCCCTACCAGAGTCTAAGGTCTTCCGGGGCAGACATACTTACAAACTGCACAACCTTTGACTTGGTTCCCTGTTCTTAGTAGGTGCTCCATGAATATCCACTAGTTTCATGGAAATGGATTCACCCAGACCTGGGTCAGCCAGCCCCTTGGCCACTCCAATCGGGTGTATAAGTAACCAGAGCTGCCTCCTGCCTTCTGGACCAAATCCTGAGGGGCTGCATGGGTCTGTGGTCAAAGCAAAGGGGCAAATGAAAATGAAGGAAAAGCTGTCTCACCCAGAGATGCCACGTTTTCATCCTGGGCTTTACGTTTATTCCTTCCCATGAAGGCCATCTGGGGTTTGGCCTTTCTACTTCCATGATGTAAATGTATTTTCAAGGGTTGGTTACTTGGCTCTGGAGTTCACTGGGTGGACCTCAGCGCTCAAAAATCTATCCTGGGAGCTGTTAGCACTTTCCCACCCCTACCCCCTTAATAAACTAACTGAAAGAGAGCAAGAAGATCAGTTTTAAGGTCTGCAAATGTAAGCAACTTATTGTTTCCCTAAGAAAGTCACTTCGCTCTTCTTGAAGTAAATCGTCATTAGCCTATTATGGAATTTTCCAGAAATTCCTCAAATTTCTTAAATTTTGAGTCATGTGGTTCTGAAAAGAAAATATGTCATGCTGGTTTTAATTTCAAATGGCTTCCAATTTGAAGCCCTGGCAAGTTTCTATTCTGGATTGAACCCTAGACGGACTTTGAATTAATTCTAGTAAATGATGGAGATGGGATAGCTTGCTTGTCGCCAACTTCGCTGAAGTAAGTTAAGGCAAGTTGAGTTCATATGCTTTTCTTTCCTACCTTGGGTATCACATGCCTAATACTTTCATTACTATAATTTCCAGTCTTCTGTAATCTCATTAGGGAAGTATTTTAAAAATATAATTGCATAAAAGATGCACGGCACACTCATCGTTAGCTCCTCGAGTAAATTTGTATTGTGGAGAAGAATTTTAAAAGGGACATTGGTTAAAAACTGGAATCAGATACAGGTAAGAACGCAAAAGGTGCTCATAGGTAGGGTGGCCTATTTTTGAAGGTGAAGGAATCACAGAATTTAGAGAAGAAAGTCAAAGCAGAGCTCTTCCCACCCAGCTACTTGCAGAGTGCTAAGTCCTGTTGACAGGATCCAGAACTGCTCGAGTAGCTCCAGAGAGAAACAGCCGTCTGCATCAGACTGTTGGTGCTCTACCCATGTTCCCTTGACACTCACTCTTCACCCATGGATTCCAGTGACTCTCTTCCTGAGAGCCTTTTTTTTTTGTTGGAGCACATTGGGCTTACAGGCAGGGCAAGCTCTGAGCGCTGGACAGTTAGTGTTTCTGGAAGCAGTTCTAAAGCAACGGGGAATTGGGGAATTGGTGAATAAATCCTCCACCTTCCTGGTTCCTTGCGGGTAAAACTCTGAGGCGTGCTCTCCTCCGTCTTCTAGAGTTTCCCGGTGGGATTGACCTCTAGTCACCCACGCTAGAAACTGGCTTGCTAACACACCCATTACTGTCTTCATTTCTTTCCCTGTTTCCCCTCTCCTCAACCAATGTTTCCTGGGATCACCTCTCAAAGAAACTATTTGTACTTGAATCCTCGGGGTCTGCTTCTGGAAGGATCCCAAACTAAGATAATTCCTAGTTCTGCAAGTTGGGTGAGGTTTTTCCCGCTTCTCTCTTTGATGATTTTATACATCTGCCAACTAGTTCGGGCCTGCAATCTCTTCTCCTTCCTTTCTTACCATGCATTGCTCCCCAATCTTCCTTCCTCCCAAAGCAATGGTCAGATATATTGTTCCCCCTGCTCTAAATCCTCTACTATTACGCCACATTCTAAGTAGGAACAAAAGTCCATACCCCTCTCATAATCCTACCCATACCCCTCCCTAGCCTTTGACGCGTAATCCCTTGAATGTGTAGGGTGCTCTGCTGACCTTTCCTGCTCGCAGATGCTAAGTATTTGTAGAACCGGAAAGTTTAAGGGAAGGTGAGAAAAGTCAGCTGGGTATTATACTTGCATCTTTATCCTACTTAAAAGAAGTTCAAAGTACATTTTTGCACTTACACATTTTCTGTAAATAGATTAGAAACAGCTTTCCCTCTCCTCCCCCAGTTCTCTCACTCCAGATTTAGGGCTCTTACCAGTTCAGTTAGAACAAAACTCCACACGTGAACGCCCTACAGTAGTTTCTTTTTCTTTCTTTCTTTCTTTCTTTCTTTCTTTCTTTCTTTCTTTCTTTCTTTCTTTCTTTCTTCCTTTCCTTTCCTTTCCTTTCCTTTCTCCTTTCCTTCTTTCTTTTCTTTTCTTTTCCTTTCTTTTTCTTTTCTTTTCTTTTCTTTTCTTTTCTTTTCTTTTTCTGTAGGCTGTGCACCCAACACGGGATCAAGAGTTGCGTGCTCTACTGAGTGAGCCAGCCAGGCGCCCCCTACTGTAGTTTCTTATACTGGAACTAACTTTAATTCCAGTAAAATTAAACCACTGATTTTCCAACTGCTTTTCTGTTTTGAAGTCACAGTAGGTACTGTAATAATAAACATTTCACAAATGCAGACAGAGGGAGGGAGTGTGTTATGTCGGACTGAGCAACATAACAGGCCTCAGCCGTAGCTTGGCTCTGCCCATAAAAGCTCAGGTGATATTGAACAAGTCATGAAACTTCTTTGAACCTCAGCTTCCTTATCTGTAAAATGGAGGTTGTACCTGAGATCCGTGCTGGGCTAAGATGCTACTGACAAGCTACCATGATCTGAAGTTGTGGTTGCCGGGAACGAATAGGTAGGTAGAGTCAAAGGCTCAGAGGCTACTCTAAATTTGTTCATGCATCTCAGAATTTTAGTTTAGTTGGTCTAAAAATTCACCTAATTTTTTAAGTCCTTAAAAATGATTAATGAGTCTTACCCATCAGGACATGGACTAAAGTCTGCTGCGGTCTTTGCTTCCCCCAGAAACTCCTGTCTCTTCCCTTCCCCCGGTACCTTCCTGACCTTAAGGCTGGATGACTATAACATGCCTAACTTGGTCCTGGCTTTCTTTTGAGATAAATAAATATTAATGTGAAATGAAAACCACACACGTAATAATGTTGGGATTAATGAGGTGCTGAAGTGTATTCTTACTTTGCTATTGTTGGCAAATGTGGTATTCAGCTGAATTCGAAACTGTGGAACCATTTGTAAAACAGAAATATTAGTCCAAAGTTTTGCATCCACCCTGTGGCTGATTATTCTACCAAGGTGGGATGGCAGGGCCCTCCACATCTGGGACGCAGGGCAGGCAGTGCTTGTGCCATGTGGCCTGGCGGTCCCCCCCTTCCAGCCTCCATGCATGGTCAGTCACAAAAAAAAGAAGAGGACAGGAGAGGAGGGAAGAGAATTGTTCTCACTTACCTAGCTCTGGTGAAGGTGGCTGGGAGAGGTTGTCCATTAGACCATTATTGGCCATTAAATTCTAAACTCTCATTCCATTCCACGGTTAGTCTCCAAGCAGAGCTGAAAGGGGATGTGAATTAAGCCTTCTATGTGCAGTTTCTCACATATTCATTCCAATAGTCTTCGGGAAGGTGTCATAAATCCCAGTAAACACATAAAGAAACCAGGTCTTAAGAAAGTGAGTGACCCACAAGGTCACATGGTTGGCAAGTCAGAATTTAAACCAAGGCTTCTGGCTGTACGTCCAGCAGTCAGTGCAGCCACCACCCCTCCTGCCCTTAGAAACACAGGAATGTATTCCCAGACGTGCATTTTCTTTGTTCCCATGTGGCAGGTGGGAGTCAAAGTTGGAACCACGTTGGTGGAAGGCAATTAGTGTCATGTATCAACAACCTTTAAAACATTTATACCTTTTGGGGCACCTGGGTGGCTCAGTCGGTTAAGCGTCCAACTCTTGATTTCAGCTCAGGTCACGATCTCAGGGTGGTGAGATCGAGCCCTGGGTCAGGCTCCGAGCTGGGCGTGGAGTCTGCTTAAGATTCTCTCCCTCTCTCTCTCTCTGCCCCACTCCCCTAACCCCTGCTCATGTGCACGCGCACTCTTTCTCTCTCTCTCTAAAAAAAAAAAAAAAAAAAAAAAGGTTAAACCTGTGGACTGTGTAATTCCACTTTTAGGAATCTTCCTGAAAGAAATTACCTGAGATGTGGATGATTACTTGAGATTAATGCAAAAAGATGCTATTACAGTATTATTTATAACTGTGAAATGCTCTAAACTCCCCTTCCAGGAGAACAGCTAAATCACTGAAGCAGAGACCCCAGTTAGGCCAGAACAGAAATGCAAATATGTGACGTGTTCCCACCCTTTGAGTATAGGTCTGAGTTAACTCATACACATGGGCACTGGAGCAGAAAAAGCATTAACTCAAGCCCACAGTTGGAGTTTAGATTATACAGGTAGACTTGGTAAGGAGAAAGAGGATGCCAACAGAAGCCAGCTTGTAGGGAGAAACCACAGGGCCCCTGAAAAATAATTGATCCTGGAGAAGAAAGCATTTAGTGTAATAAAGTGGCTTCAGCAACAGAGCTTGAGATTCCAAGAAAAGGGGCACCTGGGTGGCTCAGTCGGTTAAGCATTGGCCTTCAGATCAGGTCATAATCCCCCGGTCCTGGGATCGAGGCCCAAATTAGGGTCCTTGCTCGGCAGGGAGCCCGCTTCTCCCTCTGCCTGCCATTCCCCATGCTTGTGCTCAATCTCTCTCTCTTTGACAAATAAATAAATAAATAAAAATCTAAAAAAAAAAAAAATTAGAGAGAGAGAGATTCCAAAAGAAGTAGAACGAAATCTCTCCTCCCCCACATTCTCCACCACAGCTTATCAACCACCAGCTTTGGACCTTCTCTTGGGCTCTCGTCCTGATGAGCAGCTTGGCCTTTTGACATATCACTCATCTCCCCTTGGCTTGTTTTTGGACTACCTTCTCAACTTAAGTCTCACCTTGGCCTGCTGTCTCCCTCTTTCTATCGGATACACACAAAGAAGTATCTAGTAGCCATGCCAATAATGCTTGGGAAGAGTTTAAAGTGGAATAGGAATAGTGTTGGATATAATCTTAATCAAGTAATGAAGGATGAAAAAAATCTGTATATATATAATATGATCTTCATTATAAAAATGCCTTTAGGATTTTGGAAAGAAATATGTTAAAGCCTTAAAGCAGGGTTATGAGTGCCCTATGTTTCATATTTATTTAACTTTTCATTTTCCATGAACATGAAGGTGTTATTTTGTACTTACAAAAGGGAGGTATTTAAAATGTGCTCTTTTTCTCCCTCCTAAAAGGCAGGCAATGCACAAATCTATTAAATGTGGGTTGAAAAATAGATGGAATTGGCCTGGAAGTCGCTGAAGTGGCCCATCTGGTTTAGCCGTATTGGATGAGAACCAGTTGACTGCTTAATTTGGCACCAGCTTGGGCCACTGGTGCTTTTATGCAGTCTCAGGGGGAGAACTGAGCTGTTCCATATCTGGAAAACTGAGATGGTACCATCCTGATATAGGTGGTCCAAGGGGAATAATTTTGTATGATGTGGCAAATTAATGTTTGCAAAGAAAATGCTGTTCTCTTCTTCAAATGTTCTCAAAAATAGCTTATCGAGACTAGACAGCCTCTCTGTCCAATTGCAAAAGAACTTTCAGTCCTCATTTGTAAGTGAACCTTGACTCAAACATTGATCAATAAGCCAAGGGCAACTGTGAGGATTTTGTTAGATATGAATATAAGCAAGCACATACGTTTATAGTCTAAATTCAGAATTTACGACTTGAACCTAATCAACTTCTTTTCACTCTATAGTAATAATTTATTTGTAACATATTTATTCTCTCATTTTTTCTTTAGTCTAAGAACCATTTGCACACATGTATTAAGTTTTGTATAGTTGCTTTGCACAAACTCAAAATAAAGCATATTTTTTTCCCTTCAACTATTATTGCAATTATGGTTTTAATTACATACACTTCTTCTTATCTGCCTAAACAAAAAGATACACTGTATCTCATAGGTACTTATTAAATGTATAAGAACCAAAGGATTTGGGGCACTCCAATCAGCATCTCCAGTTTTATGATGCGTTTCTCCTCCCTGAATTTTTGCTTCCCTTCACCTCCCAATCCCCAAGTGGTTTCATTTGCTGTAGCTTGAATAGCTAACTAAGAAAAGTAATTTTTGTTTTCCTTGGTGCTGCCTATGGAGGTGGCAGCCATCTTCTATTCGGCATGACGGCTGCCCTCAGACCTCTGGTGAAGTTCAACGTCATTAAAAAAGAGGACCAAGACGTTCATATGGCACTGCTAAGACCAATGTGTCAAAATTAAGTGCAACTGGTGGAAACCCAGAGGCATTCACATTAGGGTGTGCAGAAGAGTCAAGGGCCAGATCTTGATGCCTGACGGTGGTTACGGGAGCGACAAGAAAACAAAGCACATGCAGCCCAGTGGCTTCCGGAAGTTCCTAGTCCACAACGTCAAGGAGCTTGAAGTGCCACTGATGTGCAACAAATCTCACCGTGCGGAGATTGCTCACAGTGTCTCCTCCATGAACTGCAAAGCCATTGTGGAAAGAGCAGACCAGCTGGCCATCAGCGTCACCAATTCCAATGACAGCTGCAGGGCAAAGAAAATGAATAGACAGATGACTTATGTGCACATCATATGTGTGTTAATAAAATCATAAAACTCCCCCCAAAAGCAACTATTAAAAACTCTCATAGACTCCTTACTCTAGCACATAAGCACATTCATGCCTCTACCATCTTAAAACAACACTACAACTAAACACCTCCAGGTTAAAATGGAGACCAGATATTGATAAGCTAAGAGCAAGTACATTGCTCTTTGGGCCTCTAAACCTCCAAGAGTGGGCTAGAAGAGGGGCCCCAAAACTCTGAATGCTGCTAGCAAGAGCCACCCTCCTCCTCCAACACTCCTAGCCTCACCATTACCTCTGCCTTGAAGACCATGGAGGCTCGTGCCCTCCTGCCCTCTCTCTGTTATGTATTGAATTGGGTCCTCCTGAAACTCATGTTAAAGCTCCAACCACTGGTACCTCAGAATGTGACCATATTAAACTGTAGTTAAGGTCTAGGGACGCCTGGGTGGCTCAGTCAGTTGAGCATCTGCCTTGGGCTCTGGTCCTAATGCCAGGTTCCTGGGATGGAGCCCCACACTGGGCTCCTTGCTCACTAACTTAAAGTGGATTAAAGACTTAAATGTAAGACCTGAAACCATAAAACTCCTAGAAGAAAACATAGGGGAAAACCTCCTTGACATTAACCTTAACGATGAATTTTTTGGATACAACACCAAAAGCATAGGCAACCAAAGCAAAAATAGGGGCGCCTGAGTGGCACAGTCATTAAGCGTCTGCCTTCGGCTCAGGGCGTGATCCCAGCGTTCTGGGATCGAGCCCCACGTCAGGCTCTTCTGCTATGAGCCTGCTTCTTCCTCTCCCACTCCCCCTGCTTGTGTTCCCTCTCTCGTTGGCTGTCTCTCTCTCTATCAAATAAATAAATTAAAAATCTTTAAAAAAATTATTAAAAAAAAGCGAAAATAAACCAGTGGGACTACATCAAACTACAAAGTGATAGTAGTTTGTTGCTTATAACTTGCTCACCATTGCTCAACCATTGCTCAACCAATGGTGAGCAATAAGCAACAAAATGATAAGGCAATCTGTGGAATGGGAGAAAATATTTGCAAAACATCTGATAAGGGGTCAACATCCAAAATATGTGAAGAATTCATACAACTGAATTGCATAGAAAAAACAAATAATCTGACTTAAAAATGGGCAAAGTACCTAAGCAGACATTTTCTCAAGAAGACATACCAATGATCCTCAGGTACAGGAAAAGGTGCTCAACATCACTCATCATCAGGGAAGCACAAATCGAAGCCACAATGAGACATCGCCTCCCACCTGTCCGAGTGACTATTATCAAAAAGACCAGAGATAACAGTGTTTGCAGGATATGAAGAAGAGGGAACCCTCTTGCAATACTGGTAGGAATGTAAATTGGTAGAGCCACTATGGCAAACAATAAGGAGGACCCTCACAAATTTTTTTAAAAAATTAACTACCCTATGATCCAGCAATCCCATTTTTGGGTATATCTCCAAAGGAAATTAAATCACATGTTCATGCAGCATTGTTAACAATAACCAAGACATGGAAACAGCCTAAGTGTCCACTGACAGATGATGACTGGATAAAGAAGATGTGATATTACATACATATGTTATATATATATACACACACACACACATATATATAATATTACTCAACCATAAAAAAGAAGGAAATACTACCATTTATGACAACATGGATGGACCTTGAGGGCACTACGTAAGTGAAACATATCAGACAGCGAAAGACAAATACTGTATGATCTTACATGTGAAATCTAAAAAAGCTGACCTCCTAGAAACAGAATAGCATGGTGGTTGCCAGGGGGTGTGGAGGGTGGGAGAAATGGGGAGATGTTGGTCAAGGGGTACAAACTTTCAATTATAAGGTGAATAAGTTCTGGAGATCTAATCAGAGCCTAGTGACTATATTAGCAATACTGTATTATATACTTGAAAGTTGCTTAGAGTAAATCTTAAATATTCTCACCACACACACACACACCCCAAAAGGTAATTATGAGAGGTGATAGATGTGTTAACTAACCTTATTGCGGTAATGATTTCACAATATATACACGCATTAAATCATCATGTTGTACATCTTTAACTCACACAATGTTACATGTCAATCATATCTCAATAAAGCTGAAAAAAAGAGAAAAACACAAAAGTACAATAAAACTAGCTTTAGATTACAAATCATAAGAAAAAAGAAAAAGTCTGAGTAAAAACAAGTTGCTCTCACTCTGTGAAATCTTTAGTTATTCCTCAGGATTCTTGGCCGCGGAGGCTGCCTCTGGCAATCTTGAGCAAAAGTTAATTTGTTGCAAGGATTTGGGAGACAAAAAGAAGGCTTGGAAAAACCTGGTTAGCACTGAGTGGTCCCTAACCAGTCTTCAAATTCTTATATCACCCAGGTTTCAAAGACCCGCGTGAGGGCATCCCATGATCTAGATTAGGTCTGGCCTCCCCCCGGTGAGGGAGCTGGCCTGTTAACTTCCACTGGGACAGGCAGACACCACCTCTCTTCAAGACAAGGCAAAGTGGGAGAAAGGTCAGCTCCCAAAATACTAGGGTGCTGTTAGGAAGGGGGATGAAATCGTATTAAACTGAAATGTGATGTCATGACTTTGCTTCTAGCTTGTCTGCTTCCCCATTCCTATCCTATTCGTTCCTTATCTCCCTGAAATGCAGCGTCAGATCCCCTTCTCTTCCTTTGCAACTTCCTCACTCAAGTCACCAATCGAACCGACTGTCAGATCCAGTGGATGTTTCTCAGGCCTTATCTTTCTAGATATCTTAGTTTGGGTTCCCCTAGAAGCAGAACATGAGACAAGAATTCGAATGTAAGTAGTTTATTTGGGAGGTGAGCCCAGGGAATATAGGTAAAGGTGTGAGGAAGTGAAACCGTAAGGGAAGGAATTCAACAGAGCGTGCGTTATCACACAAGTTAGTGCTACGTCAACCAGAATTTAATCCCGCTCCGGGGAGCTCTGGGAAATGGTGTAGAACACGCATGTGAGAGTTATGTCACCCAAGGGGCAAGGGAGCTGGAGTAGTTATACACCAACTTCTATCAATCATTGGTGGAAGGCTGCTTGAGCGACAGCGGTGCACCTTAACTCCCTGACACTCCCAGCCTGCCATCCGTGGGCAGAGCGGGCTCTGGAAAGCAGAGGAAGTCCAGAATCAAAGAGATGCAGGGTCTGGCAGTTGGAAGTGCAGCTGCATGTACTAGTAAGGTCTGCGGGAATATGGGCGGGACACCAACAGCATTTGCTATCTTCGACATTTCTGTGTGTTGTCTCACATTACTTGTGACTCTTTGAAATTCTTTCTTCCCTTGGATACTGGAGCATACCACCCCACTTGTTTCCTGTCCATTTCTCTTGCCACTTCTTCCCATTCTTCGCATCTTTTTCCCCTATATTTGAATATCGGTAAGCTGTCAACTGTTGTCTTCTCATCCCACACAATCTCATCAACCTCAGCACATCCTGGCCACCAAATCCCATCTATAAACCAACTGGTCCATATTGATATTTCCAGTCCTGCTCTTTTTTGGTGGATTCTAGACCCAATAGCTTAATGAATATCTCCACTTGGGTCTCCTGAGCACCTTAACCCAACAGGTCCAAAACTTACCTCTTCAAACCTTATCTTCTCTCTAAATTTCTCTCTCCCCTGAGTGCCCTCTCTCAAAATGGCGTATTATCCACCCAGGTTCCCAAGCCAGAGATCTAGGGTCATCCTTCCTTCACTCTTCCTTCTCTCCTCTGATGCCTAATTGGTCACAAAGTCTTTACAATCCTAACTTGTAATCTCTTTCCTACCCTCTCTACCTTTAAGGCAAACTACCTTCACGCACCGTGCTTAATAAAGCAAGGTATAGAAGGGACTCCTAGCTTTCTCCCCAACCTTCCGTTTGCTCCTTTTGGGCTTATTCCAATTCCTGAGACTTCGTGGACTTTGTTCATGTCCCTTTAGCTTAGAAAGACCTCAGCTTCCCTGGCTCACTTCAAAGTGTTTGGTGCAGCCTTAGAGCTGGACTCAACCCCAGGATCTTCCCACTCTTGGTAAAATTCTGAATCAGTTAGGATTCAGCTCTGTAGTGAATTACTGAAATAAAAAACAACTGGGGCTTAAAAGACTAGAAGTGTATTCCTTTCTTATATTAAAAGAACATGTCTAAAGGAGATCAGTCCAGGGCTGGTGTGCCTCCCGCCCATGGGTCTCAGTTTCTGAGAGCTTCTGAGGGGAGCCAAATTAAGACAGAGGGGTAAAAATTCACTTGGGGCATTTGATTCAAAATAATAATTCCCCTGAGCACAGTTCTTTAACAACTTGGTTAATTTTCACGTGTACGTAAAGAAGCCCTGGGCAGGTTTTCGACAAATGACTTCTGAATGTGGAACTACTACACCACAGAGCTGTGTCGCAGCCTAGAAGAAGCTTGCTTCTGAGGGGAATCAGAGATGTGACTTTTTCCTTTTGGGGTTCCCGGGGACACTCCTGCCCACGATTCCACCCACCACCATCACTAAGCTCTAATTTCTCAGTGCCTTTCTCTCTTCCCTCTTCCCCTCAGGCCTACTCATTCTGGAGCCCAGCAACCAGCTTCCTGGCTTCCCGCAGGGTCTTATCCACACCTCCCCCCCCAGTACTCAGCCCAGGTCTAACACTCACCCATTATCCGAGGGAGGTGTCACTGAGCTGTCAGAGTCACCAGAGCTGATTGCTGAAACACCTGAGGTGTTCAGTGTCGGTAAGAGCTGGCTGAGTTAACCCCTTCCACGAGATATTTACGTCTTAATGGGAACAATTCTGGAAGTGGTGTTTTCTCTCCACTTGGCTCTCAAAGACAGTGGGGATGATCTGAACAGCACCCTAAGGTAGATAGATGAGACTCCTCAGGGCTCTAGGTTACCAGTGTGGGAATTCTGGCCACTCTGAGAGCCCCGCCCTCTGCCTTAGGCCCTGCTGGCTGCTCCAAGGGCTGAGGGGTCCTTTTCTCAGCCACACGTATCCTCCACACGGCACAGTGGTAGAGAAACCACCTTACACCCTTGAGGAAGGGATGGTGCCAGCCCGTTGCCCAGCGGGCCAAGGCAAGATTGAAAAACAGGGCCTGAAAACAGAAAAATGTGCTTTTTATTGGGAAAAATTCCAAAACTATGTACAAGTGGAGACTACAAGTGATCACTTTGTACTTAACCCAGATGCAATAACCAATACTTTGCTATTCTGGTTTTATCCGGTACCCCACACCTTTTTTTCCCCACCAACTTTTCTCTAAAGCAAATCTCACGTCCTTTCACTTCAGTGTGCATCTCCAAAGGAAACAAGGAAGGAAGGAAGGAAGGAAGGAAGGAAGGAAGGAAGGAAGGAAAAGATTTTTCTTATATAACCACAATGCTATTATCACAGTTAACAAAGTTAATAACAATTCACAAATATTATCTATTGCTCAGTCCATATTTAGATTTCTAGATAATTGGGAAAACAGAAGTACTTTTTAAAGTGGGACCTTTTTACAACATCAGAGTAGACAGCTTTATAGCAAAAAATTTGGGAAGCAGAAATTGTACCCTCTTAGACCCCCTCAGAACATCCAGTTGACCCAAACTAAGGTGGTGGAGGCTTGATAAGCTGAAAAAGCAGATTATCTTCTTTTACATCTTCAGTCCAATGAAAAGTAAAAGCGTTCTTCCCAGTTTCACTGTGTGCTTCTGCTCACGGGATTTTGTAAGTTACTAGAAGGTCACTTCTACCCACTTCAAAGGGCTCATATCAGTCTGCCTCTGAAACAATGTGAATAAAAGACTCCTTGTATATTCTAAGGGGAAATACTGCAGTGTCCACTTGTTGTTCTTTGTATCAAAAGCTCAGGGGAAAAAATGATGAGGATTTGTACACTTGTACATGAGCCAGGAGTTGTCCATTAACTTTCTAAATGACCCAGTCACAGTCTACTGAATTTGGACGAACCGCCGAAGAGAAAAGAGCTTTTCCTGCTCAACTGGAACTAAGAAAAAGTGGTTCGGGACAGTAAGTGACAAGTCAGAGAGAGATAAAATCACCAGAACTCCTGCCTGCTTGCCTAGAAGGGATTTTGCTTGAATTTGTATCTGTTATAGCTTCCCCTTGCTGCAAACAGCCTTTTCTAGTTAGAGCTAACACGTTTGACTTTCCATCACATGCCAGGTTCCATTCTCAGGACTCGATGTGGCTTAGCTCATGTTGTCCCCACAACCTACCAAGTAGGTATAATGATTGTTCTCACTTGTACAAATGAGGAAAGGAAAGGACAGAGAAGTTCGAGGATAAATTGTGCAAGATTATGGGGCTGGTTATAACAGGCAGAGGCAGGGCTTGAAACCAGGGCATCTAGCTTGGGATGAAATGCTGGGATTTTTGTACATATGATCTCATCTGATATCATTGCTTTCATTGCGTAGCTCTGTCCCAACCCTTTTCACACTGTCTGAATTAATTTTTGCTTAAGCTGTTGTTTTTCCAAATGAAGCTATGAGCTCCTTGAAAGAAAAGGCTGCTACGTCCGGACAGTACTTACCTAGTAAATGGCAGACATTCATTACACGTACGTGACAGGACCAGGGCTTGGGTGAGGAGATGGAGGCACTCACCCACAGGGCAAAATTTAAGAAGGCTCCAAAAAAAAAAAAAAAAAAAAAGCCTCAAGAATCAAAATGGGTCATACTTTAACACAATGTTTTTTGAAAAATTAAATCAAGGTCAATAGCAGTGCCATGCTGAGTTACATTCGAGCCTGAGGCAAAAGGAAAAGTCAGCCATAGTGATCCAGTCTTTAAAATATTGATATTTTGGGGTGCCTGGGTGGCTCAGTTGGATAAGCATCTGACTCTTGATTTCAACTCAGGTTATGGTCTCGGGGTTGTGAGACGGAGCCCTGCATTGGGCTCTGCACTGGGCTAGGTGTGGAGTCTGCTTAAGATTCTTTCTCTCCCTCTCCCTCTGCCCCTTCCACATCCGCCCCCACCACTCATGCACACGCACTGTTTCTCTAAAATAAATTTGATATTTTAATCATCATGGATTTTTTGCATTAGCTTTGATTTCTTAAGATTATTGCATTAAAATATTATTTTTCTTGATTATTGAATTTTTTGGTGTCTCCTCCCCCCTTTAATATTCCTCCTGAGGTGAGTGCTTGGCTTGCTTCATCCTAGTCCAGGCCCCAGGCACAATTGAATAAATGGATAAGTTCACATGCCAGTATCTACCTTTTGCAGGTGAAAAATATATATATAGTTGCTACTCAATGAATAATGGAAAAGACAAATATAGAAACAAATATTAAATCAACATTTACAACATCAACATATAGAAACAAACATTAAAGCTTAAACTTGTGGGTGACATTGTTTCTAGGAAATTCTTTGTGTTTGCCTGAATCATCTGAGGTTGACTATCTCAGTTATTTCAAGCAGGTTGTTAATGAGGTCACACCCATTGACCAATCCTCTTAAAAAGCCCCTTGAAGAGTATGTCCTGCTAACAATGACTCATTCATTAAGTAAACATTCACTGAGTACCTATCATGTACCAGGTTGTATGTCAGATGCTGGGGATACAGAGATGCAGAGTCAGGGCCTGCTTTTTCAAATGGAGTGGAGGTAGAAGGAAGTCAATAGGCAAGAGTGCATAGGTCTACCTGGAGGATTCATGAAAGGCTTCTCAGAGTGGGTCAAGAGCATGTCGGTTTGGAGTTGGAGTGTTTGAAAGGGCCCAGTAGATAATTCTCCCCAACTTGAGATCTGAATTACTTGTAAAATAAGACAAAGAAGTTGGTAGTTAGAGACCAAAATATTAACTTTATCCCTGGTACAATGGATTTTGGAGAATGTGGCTTACACCTGCCAACAAGCAGGCTTCCCAACGCTGAATCCCAGAATTAGACGATCCACCCACCCAGCATCCCTGGACCAAGGCAGACCCTGCTCGCTGCAAGGACAGAGCTTGCCTCTGGAGTTTTGGAAGAGAACGGAGGCTCCCTGGGGGCAGCTCGCACCCAGAAAGTAGTGGCTGGATGAAGCATGTCCGCAATTGTCTATGTGGTACAAACAGTGAGATGCATAAATGAACTGTAATCCCTAGAGGTGGTTGGTTAGCATTGAAACACCTAATCAGGAATGCACATTCCAGAGAGGTTTAAGTACTACAGATATTGTTATCTAAATCTATACCCAGGGCATTTATTAATAAATACGTTAGAAATAATTTTTCATCGATGAAATGACTGATTATATATATATATAT
>NW_024423319.1:109728161-109733504 GCF_017311325.1 Ursus maritimus | reverse complement strand
AGAAAGACTTTACTGGCCCAACTGCTTTTGCACAAATGAGGTATAAGAATCTGGCAAGCTGAGCAGTCTAATATTGTCAGAGCAGTGCCCTGGGTCTAAAGCCTCCTTGGTTCTATGCCCACCTTTTCATGGAGAACTCAGTTGGAGATTAACTGTAGGACTGGCCAGTCCCATCATCAGAATTTTGCTGTATCCATTTTAAGAGTGAGTCTTTCTTGTAAGGTGCTTGTTGGACTGTGTAAGGACTGAGAGTGGAACTTCCACACAAGTTTACAAAAACATGAGGCATGACTGGTTTTGTGCCTACTTGCTGATAAATATGCATTTGATAGGATTTGGTGTAAGACTTGTTTTCTTTCTTTCTTTCTTTCTTTCTTTCTTTCTTTCTTTCTTTTTAAAGATTGTATTTATTTATCTGAGAGAGAGAGAGAGAGAGCACAAGTGGGGGAAAGGGAGAAGCAGGCTCCCCACCAAGCAGGGAGCCCGATGCAGGACTTGATCCCAGGACCCTAGGACCATGACCTGAGCTGAAGGGAGACGCTTAACCGACGGAGCCACCCAGGCGCCCCAAGACTTGCTTTTATTATAATAAGCCATGTAGTAGCTAAGTTTGTAGAGGTGGTGATGTATATTTCACATCCCTACTTTTCTTTGCTAGAACCAAAAGAGCCTCACCAGTAAAGAATAGCCAAATTGGCTTGGGCCAGTTCAATACATCTCTCCCAAATTCACTAATCAGGTAAATCACTCCTCCCCAAGCCCAGAGGTGGAGAGAGCAGGAGTGTTACACTAATAGAAGTCCCTTCACAAGGAGGGGCAACTGAGTGGCTCAGTCGGTTAAGCATCTGACTTCGGCTCAGGTCATAATCTCAGGGTACCAGGATCAAGCCGTAGGTCGGGCTCCCCACTCAGCAGGGAGTCTGCTTCTCTCTCTCCCTCTGCCCCTCCCCCCGACTTGTGCACACATGCAAGCTCTCTCTCTCTGTCTCAAATAAAGAAATAAAAAAATCTTAAAAAAAAAACAGTCCCCTCACATGGAAAGGAAACTCAGTAGTAGGGAATGAGAGTTCTCCACTAACAGTGGATAAACCCATGTTCTAGGCAATAGAAATAGCATGGATTAAAACACGGAGGCCTGATCAACACATTCAGGAAATTATAAATCATTCAATATTCCTGGAGAACAAAAGGCAACAGGAGGAATGGTGGGAGATAAAAGCGGATGTCAGGGCAGGGATCTCTCACAAATCCATACAAAAATTCTAGAACTATCTAGCGGTTGTAAGTAAGATGAAAACAGGATAGGATTTGCATATTAGAAAAAATGCCTTTGTTGGCAGTGTGAGGCATACCGTGTGAGGGGAAGGGCAGCAAGACTAGAGGCGGCGATACCAAGAAAGTAAGGCACTGCTGCTGACGAAATGGTCTGATTTAAAACAATGGAAAAGAGACGGCAAAGAAGGACAGAACATGAACGTTGCACAGAAAGGAGAATTTGGAAAGACCTAGCGACTGAGTGGATATATAAGGTAGAGGAGTGTCTTGATCCGTTCAGGCTGCTATAACAGAACACTCTAGACTGGGTGGTTTATAAACAATAGGAATTTATTTCTTACTGTTCTGGAGGCTGGGAAGTCTGAGATCAAGGTGCCGGCAGGTTCAGTGTCTGGTGAGAGCCCCCCTCCTGGTTCGTAGATGGCTGTCTTCTCGCTGTGTCCTCACACGGCAGAAGGGGTAAAGGAGCTCTCTGGGGTCTCTTCTATAAGGGCACTAACCCCATTCATGAAGGTTCCCACCCTCAGGACCTAATCGCCTCCCACGACCCCATCTCTTTATAGCGTCACCTTGGGAGTTAGGCTTCACTCTATTAATTGGGGGAAGGGCGGGGGGACACAACCACCCACAGCAGGGACAGAGGCTTATAGTGTCATCTCCCTTTTCAAAGTACACAGGTGGGCACAATTTACAGAGAAGCTTTCAATCTACAAATATTCATTGAGCCACAAATATATAAATAGCAAATTGATAGTAGTAACTACAGGTGGTAGGTTGAATTTCCAAAGATTACTACCAAAAACACACATTCCCAAGGGTAAAATCCTTCTCTGTATGCTATGTATATAGTGCCCAGAAACCAGGATTGCCTTAACAGAGGTTTCTTATGTTCGGTAGATCATTAACCGCTGCTTAGGCAGTGCCTGGCATGTGGCAGTTTCTCAATAAATAACCTGCTGAGTGATCTAGGAGAAGCATAATACCCCTGTGTGTTAGTTATCCATTGCTGTGTAGCCAGTTACCCCGAAAGTTAGCATCTTAAAACGGTGAACATTTATTATCTCATAGTTCCTGTGAGTAAAGAATCAGCAAACGAATGGTTTGGCTGGATGGTTCCGGCTCCCGGTCTCTCACAAGGCTACACGCAAGGTGTCAGCTGGGACAACGGGCGTCTGAGACTTGATGAGGCCAGAGGAGCCCCTTCCACAAATACTCACCAGGCAGTTGGCCAGAGGTCTCAGGTCCTTGTCATGCAGGTCCCTCCACAGGGCTGCTGACACCTGGCAGCCCCGGAGCGGATGATGATGATGACGGTGGCGATGGTGATGATGATGATGGTGAACGCGTGAGAGAGGGAGAGAGGGAAGGAGGGGGAGAGAGAGACCTCACTGCCCTTTATGACCAAGTCTCAAGTCATCACCCCTTGTGCACTATTCTGTTCATTAGAAGCAGCCACTCCAGGGAAAAGGATTTCACAATATCGGGAGATCCCTGGGGACCATCCTGGAGGCAACCTATCATACCTTGTGAATTGTTAACCGACTGTGCAAATAGCAGCCTCCAAAATGCTCCCACAAATGTGTTCTTTGCTGTGAAGGCGGTTATAAATTATTTATCAGCCTTTCCCTCATAGTTTTGCAAACATGGTAACACTATCACCTCTTTGCTCCTCAAATGCCAAGGGCACTCCGGCAGGTAAATGGACGGTAATGACAACTACCTTTGCACCACAAAGACGCCAGGTAGGCACCAATGAATCGCTTTGAGGCAGTTTTTGCTTGTGTCTTCTAGGTTGTCGCTCGACTAGAATGAGAGTTAGGCTTGTATTTCTCAAGCCCGACTTCATCCACCCGGCAAAACTAGACACCAGTTTCAGCATTAAAAAAAGTATTGATTTGGGTAGTCCATTTTATTTAAACCCTGGTTCCCAGATGACCTGTAAAGACAAGCAAAGCGTCGCTACAGTCGGGAATTCTTAAATGAAAGTGCTCAGTGTTGTTTTCCAAAGAACAAAATGTGGATTTGCTTCCGGGAAGGAAAATAGATTTTTTTTTCTTGGTTTTAAAACACGCACACTTTCTCTTTCGTTAAAAAAAGTAGTGAGTTTGCTAAACAGAGATTTGGGCTGAGTTAGCCTGAGGCAGAAGCGGTCCCCTGTGAAGCTGTTCTGGTTGGTAAGCCTGTATGGTCATCTGACGGGTTAGACGTACGGGCCCTTTGTCTATTCGTATTTTGTTTTAATTTTTATATATTTTTAAAGATTTATTTATTTTGAGAGCGAGCGAGAGCACGTGTGTGCGCACGCGCAGGCGAGCAGGGGGCGGGGCAGAGGGAGAGACTCTCCAGCAGGCTCCTCACTGAGCGGATGCTGAGCTCCCTCTCATGACCCTGAGATCACGACCCAGGTGAAATCCAGAGGCCCATGCTTAACGGACTGAGCCACCCAGGTGCCCCCCTTTGTCTATGTTTAGCTCATTATTTCTGCAGCCTCAGCCAGTGCCTGCCGTGCTCCCACCTGTGGGATGAGTGTCCGCATGCCAATTCCAGATAAAGCCTGGGAATAAGCACTGAAATATTCAGGGGGAGCACACGTGGAAAAGTGGGGAAAACAATTTTTCCTCTTACAGGACAGTTGAATAAAACCATCCAAAGAGAGAAATGAAATTTGTCCACTTGATATCAAACAAAGGCGAGAGAAGGGAAATTTTCCCAATTATGCTGTGGGTGTGAACGTTTTCACACAGCGGCCAAACCTGGTCCAGATGTTTCACATCCGTCTTCCGAGACGGCATCTTTGCCTAGCCCCGTAGAAACTCGCTGCTTACTCAAGCTGAATTTCCCCAAACTCCGTCCCTCCAAGACCAAATGCATCTTAGTCCTTAGAGTTCTCTACCGCCTTGGCAAGCTCTGTGTGGCTGTAACCTGAGCCATGAAAACTGCTTTTAAATCATTTCTGTGTAATAATTAGACTAAGATTTGTCCTTCGAAGCCCGCCTCCAGTTGGCATCTTGGATATCACTTAACAAGCTCACACTTGGCTTTCGTGTTCGTATGTGGGGCTCTGTGGCCATAGGGCCCCTTGAGTTTTTACTTCAGGGCAGGGTTAGTGGACGGGGAGCAATTTTATCACCACCAATACATCTTTGAAGAACAGTGCTTTTATTACACAGTATTTTCTCCTTTTCTTAACCAGCTCTCTTTTCTATCAAATGTTTCCGATAACCATTTGTGTTGGCCTCGACCAGGGCTTCTCAAACACTAGTACGGATAGGGACCATGGAACGTCTTGTTAAAATGCAGATTCTGATTCAGTCAGGTCTGGGGTGGGGCCTGAGAGACTACAGTTCGAACGTGTGTCCAGATACTGCTGATGTTGCTAATTCCAGACCTACTTTGAGTCTCCAGGACACTCATCGTGATTAGAAGCAAAAGTGGCTTTGCTTCAGTAGAACACCGGCTACCCCTCTTAGGCGAGCTGCTCTAGGGCCAAGACACCACCGCTTCTCACCTGAAGAATCCTTCTCTCCTCTTTCTCTCTTGTGAGGCAAACTCTTGAATTTCCCTCTGGCTAAATCCATTTGAATAAAGAAAATACTGTTTGAGTAACTTTAGATCGATAAACACATTCCCTGTTTCTAATGATTGGAGTAAGTAATGGAAATTGGATGGACATTTTTAGCAATTGTTTTTTCTCTTTAAAATGTCAGCACATTAGCTGTGGTTTATTTACTTTGTTTGAAGTGACCTCCTATGCTGCTCAGGAAACACTCTACAAGCTGCTTTAAAAGAATTAATCATATTGAATTAGTGATTGGTTTTTAAAAGCTTTTCTGATGGCAATACACCCCCAAGGGCCTTCAGGGTCATTTCATATCTTCTCTCTCACTCTCTCTCTGTCTTTCTCTCAAACCAATCTCTCTCTTATAATTGGCCCATGTTTTACAGACTCTAGAAACCTTCCCAAACTTGTTTATATATATATATATATATATACATATATATATGTATATATATATACATATATACATATATATATGTATATATATATATACATATATATATGTATAT
>NW_024423319.1:109703439-109728151 GCF_017311325.1 Ursus maritimus | reverse complement strand
TATATATATATATATATACATATATATTCAGAAGTAGTGAGGTAGAGGAACCCCATTTCTTTAAGGATGCTCCATCCAGCTCCAAGAAGCACACTGGCTAAGAGAGACTGGGGATAGGGCATCAGCTGGGGAGCACCAGCAGGTGAGAGGAAAATTCCCTTTGCTACTCACTGGAGAGTTTCAAGCAATTCCAGAGGACTGGCCGCACTCAGTTTGACACCCACTATTTAGTTTTGTAGAATACGCTCCCTTTTAGGTCTTTCCTGTCACTTGAATGTGGGGTCTGCAGAGAGGGAAAAGCAAATGATTCCCACCGAATCTCTCTCTTGGATTATATTTATTTGCCGAGATCTCATAGACCCAAGACAGAAATAATACAACTCCACAACTTTTATCTAAGTCACTCCAATGTTTTGGCAGGTCTAGAACATTTAGTTTTTAGATCCGTAGGTGACTCACAACCCTGAGATCAAGACCTGGGCTGAAGAGGCAGATGCTGAACTGACTGAGCCACCCAGGCGCCCCTGACTCTCTTTGAATTGTAATTTCATTGTTCACCATTTCCCTTACTTTTATTAAAAAACAAAAAGTAGTAGCTGTCTTTCTGCTACTTTATCTCAGATAGAGAAACTTGAGTTACCACATCACCTGGTTTCAGACCCTAGCATTGCTTCATCCCTAACTATCTGACCTTGACTTAAGATGACTTAAGTCACTTAACCTCAGTTTCCTCACCTGAAAAATGGGGATAATAAAAGTACCTTCTTTATAGGGAGAGTCTGAAGGAATATTAGCTGGCACAATAAAAGTGCTTGATAGCGGGGCGCCTGGCTGGCTCAGTCGTTAAGCGTCTGCCTTCGGCTCAGGTCATGATCCCAGGGTCCTGCATTGGCCTCCCTGCTCAGCGGGAAGCCTGCTTCTCCCTCTCCCTCTCCCCCTGCTGGTGTTCCCTCTCTCACTGCATCTCTCTCTGTCCAATAAATAAATTAAAAAAAAAAAAATCTTAAAAAAAAAAGTGCTCGATAAAAGTTACCTATTGTTTTAGTCCCGTTTAGCTCAATTAAATGCAAAATGCCCAACCTGGATCATTACTGTCCTTTGGGCAGTAGCTTTACTAAAATGAATAAATTAGGGTAAAAATCTTTCACTCTTTTGATTAAGTGAAGTATCCGTGCAGACCAATTTCAAGGTGCAAGATTCGTTTTAGAAACAAACATCAGGGCGCCTGGATGGCTCACTCAGTTAAGCATCCGACTCTTGATTTTGGTTGAGGTCATTTTCTCGGGGTCCTGAGAGCGAGCCCCACTTTGGGCTCTGTGCTCAGCAGGGTGTCTGCTTGAGATTCTCTCTCTCCCTCTCTCTCTGCCCCTCTCCCCCGTGCACTCTCTCTCTCTCTCTCTAAAATAAATAAATAAATAAATCTTAAAAAAAGAAAAAGGCATCAAGATGCTGGTGGAGAAATCTGAAGTTTAGTTATGCGGAGATGTGTACCAAAACCAGAAATGATTCTCAATACCTTTTACCACAAAAGCAGAGTTTGTTGCCTGTCTGAATGTTACGGTGTCATTTTGTGGGTGCTTATTCTATTTTCAGAGTATTAATTGCTACCAAGAGAAAGTAGAATCAGGTTACAATCAGATCCTTACTTCAGGAGCGCTGTAATAATACCCCAACTTGCTGGATGCTGCAGGTGAAATCACCGGGTAGCCAAACAGATGGGGCCCTTATATGTTCACCAGGAGCACACTCAACCTTTGACATGAGATCCGTTTGTAAACCAAGAAATGTTAGTTTAAACCCCAGGGCCTCTTAAACCCTTGACCTCTCTGAAAAATGCTAGAGGATACGTTGAGGCAAATAGTTTAGGAAACTTCAAAATAGCATTAAGTGCTTGATGAACATATTTGACCCCCTGACTTTTCAGCCCCGTTGGTCAAGGAAGATCTTTCCCTTGAAATCACTTTGGAGGTGATTTTTCCCTTGCTACTCAGACAATATCTTTACTTGTCATAAAATGAAGTGAAAAACCTCCAAGCCCAAGTACATAAAAGGCTTAAGTGCATGAGCCTTATCATGATCTTTCCTAAAGTAGTTCTGAAATTAGTCCTGAAATTTCACTGAAGGTGCTGAAAATGTCCCTTTTGCATTTCTTTTCTAGATTGTTCCCTCTCTAAGCAATGGTGACCAGAGTCTTTTAGAGTGACTTATATTTGCTAATTGGATTAAAGGTGAGATAATGGAAGAGATTTATTTCAATATCCCAGTAAATTCTTAATCTGGGAAACAGATGTACCCACACCTTTTTGCATCTTCGTGTTCAGTGATTACAGTAAGAAGCTTTCAGAATCTTCCAAATGGTTCAAATTCATTTTCCACACGGTTGGAAGCGGGAAGCCATCAAGATGAAGGCCTTGAACCTTAAATGTAATAAACAGGAGGTGGAAGGAGGTAGAAAAGGGAGAAAGGAGTCCATCGAGTTGTTCTTATTTGTGGTTTCTAGATTTCTCTCCGCACTCAAAATCATCCTCCCGTTTCATTCATTTATGGGAGCAGTTAATGCTTTTTGTGATCTCATGCACACAGAGAAAAATATAAAAATGAATTTACCAAGTGGAAAACGAAAGATAATTCTGACTTAGGTAGTCATACTACCTTCGTTGTAGATAATTCTTGTACCTAAAACACTATAAAAAGGCAGTTTATCATCTATCCATTAGAAAAAATACTAAATTTAACACACAGATAAAATTATGTTTCACAATAATTTTGTCTTAACTTGCTTTTCTTTCTTCCAACAATGTTTATGTAAGTTTTGTAGGCCATCAGTATTTGAGAAAATGGGAGGAAAATGATTCTTTTACAGGTCATAATGAAAAATACGGTTTCTAGTGTTCAGGTTGTTTTTTGTTTTTGTTTTTGTTTTTAATCTTATTACAGTAGCACCCTGGTCAAAAGTTTTAACAAACTTGGTTTTTAAAAAAGTTTAGTAAAAATAATAATGGGAAAAATCCTTTCCCTGCATTCATCTGTGAGAGTGATTAATCTGGTATTATAAAAACTTCACATTTTCCATAACTGATATTTGGAATCAAAGATGTGCCAGACATCTGTCTACATCAGATGTTATACAAAAACTTTGGCATGCATAGAAATGGAGATTCTTGGGTCCTGCACCCAGAGATTCTGATTCATTAAGTCTGGGGGTTTACCTGGGAATCTGCACTTTTAACAAACAGTTCTGGGTGATTCTGATGTTAGTGGTCCAGGGACCTTTCCTGGAGAATGGCAGTTTTGTAGCTTGTCTGAGATTGTAATGGTGCGACTCAGCCCTGCCCACCACCCTCTGCTCCCACAGCTGTTACTAAATATCCTTCCACAAAGATCTTCAGGGGGATGACTTTCCTACAGCTTCAATATCTTGAAATACTTCCTGAATTATCCTCCATTATGACAATTATGTTTGATTAAACACCTTTGAGTTACTCACTAAAATCCTCCTGCAATTAGTGAATACGCAAGGGCCTAGCTGGTAATTCTATTAACCACACCACATGTTTGGCCAGAATCTGGTTAGGTAGGAGAGGTTGGGCTGCCTAGTCACCCAGTTTTGAAATCCAAATGAAACGTTAGAATTCAAACAAAGGGCTCTTAGCCTACCACCATTATATATGGGGAAAGCGATTGTGTCATTTAGAGCAAACACTCAGAGATGGTGCCTATACATTACAGAGATGTGAAAAGGGTAAAGAGAAGGGGTTGAATTACGACAAAGACCTGGCTATTTTGACAGCTGGTATATAGCATGGTCTGTTTCTCTGAATTTCATCATATATTCCTTCTGTTTATCTTCCCAAAATCAATTTAGATGTGTTGACTCAAGCGATATTTAAAAAGGCTTCTGGTGAATTCTAGACTGCCTCTGAATAGTTTATCTCTCATCACAAACACCTGGAGGCAGGGAGGCATCAGGAAGATGCTGCACCAGAGAATGGCTTTTCTTCCCCTGGGTGAATGCTGGACCACCTCTGCAAAGGCGGCCCGACAAGCTCTCACAAATAAGGTACAAGACAGAGTTCCTATGGGAACCAACTATTTACTTCCCTCCCCTTCTTTCGTCCTCTGTTGGCACCCCGCAGAAAAGAAAGGAAGTGTGGTAGAATGTATTATTGGTTCACAATTCTTCCTTTTATTCCCTTCCCTGTGCTATACTTCATGAGGTAGATTATGCTTCTCTGTCCCATTGACTTTGAGTTTGGCCATACGACTTGCTCTGGCTAAGGGCAAGTGGGCAGAGGTGCTCATGAATGAGTTCGGATCCAGGATGCTAAAAGGCACTGCAAATTTCTGCCAGACTTTTCTTGCACTTCCCTTATCTCCTCTGAGAAGAGCATGCCCCAGGAAGCTGCGGATTTCAGAATGAGACACATGTGGAACAGGCCTCGCTCTGATTCATAGCCTTAAGCAGAGCTGCCATAACTGGCCCCTGGACACATGGTGGGAACAGTAAGTCTTGTTTTAGCAAAGCCACTATGATTGGGGAGGGGCTTATCTGTTAGGCAGCAGTATCACAGCTTTAGCTGACTAATACAGGAGGGTAACTGCCATTTACTCAGGACTCACTCCTCGCCAGGCACCATTTACACTAACTCCTTTAATCTACAAAATTTCTGAGGTCTACTGATGCTCCCATCTTTCATGAAACATCTGCCTAGAGAGGGCAAGGACCCGCAGCTAAGAAGTGGCTGGGCCAGAAATTCAAATTCACATGTTCCCCTGTCCAAATACAGTGATAATTTCTTGGCTCTTTTCTACCTTTCTGCAGTTTACACCACAGGTTGTAGCAACATAAGAAACAATTTTGCTCTTTTATGAAGGGCTTTACAGTTTGATGCATTTTTATGTACCTTTTTTCATCAATAAGAAAATGTCCAGTTACAAATTGGTGTAGTTCTCTTAAGCTCTTCTCTAGATTGAAACATAGCCCGTAAGATTTGAAATGGTGTCTTCAGCTTGGAAAGTATTGTGCTTTAGAAACCACAGGAAGGCTTAAAATAGCCTGGAATATTCTGAGGTTATAGGTATGAGAGAAAATGTACCAGATAAAAACCAGTTGAGCCAGTGTTTGGAGCCTTTCTTGACCAAAGCAGACAGACTCCACAGAAACAACTCAGGACCTTTCCTCTGACCGCACCGGAGGACACAACCCCTCAGGAGACATCACCAGTATTGTCACTGTGGACACTCAGAAGGAACAATATTTTCCAACTCGGACTGCACATTAGAATCACTTGGGGGGCTGAAGAAAAACAAACATCTGGGCCCTGCTGCCAGACAAACAGAATTTCTGTATTCTGTACATCTGTATGTTTTTAAAGTTCTCCGGGTGATTCTAATATACAGCCGGAGTTGCATCCCACTAAACTAGAAGATCGGACACAGGAAATGTATTTGCTGACATTTAACATTAAAAAACAATTCCAGGGGCACCTGGGTGGTGCAGTCAGTTAAGCGTCTGACTCTGCTTTGGCCCAGGTCGTGATTTCAGGGTCATGGAACCGAGCCCCAACATCGGCATCAGCATCGGGCTCTGCTATCAGCATGGAGTCTGCTTGTGCCTCTCCCTCCCCCTGTGCCCCTCTCCTGCTCAAATAAATAAATAAATCTTTAAGAAAAGAAATTCCAGTCAGTGGCCCACACCACTGGAATGAGGTCCAGCTTTGCATGTCTTTGAACTTCCTACACAGTGACTCCTCTGTTATTCTTTGTCAGCTCTTCCTCCCCCACTGAGTATTTACCGAATCCAGACCTAGTTGCTGACATCCATATCTATGTCAATTTCTACAACAGTGTTTGCCAAGGGCTAGACTGTAAAAATCTATAGAGTTTGTAAGAAATTCACTACAACTGATATCAGCTAACATAATGGAAGAGATGTCGCTAGCTTCACTAGCCAAATAAATTAATTAATTAATAGGTAAAAGCAACAACTGTCATTTATATTGAGTCTATGTATGTTTCACACTCTTCTAGAAATATCTCAGAGCACTGACATTCTGGTTTGATTTGCACATTCAAGTTCTCAAGAATTAGCTTTGATTTGCATAGCTGGAGACTGAGATCCCATATGCCAGCTGCTACCTCGCTCCTACCCAGAGACCCCCTTGTAGTGCTTATCTAATGGCCTCCCTGGATTATGTGGGAAACTTTCTACTTCTTCTTTTCCCCCTAAGATTTTATTTTTAAGTAATCTCTACACCCAACGTGGGGCTCGAACTCCCAGCCCCTAGATCAAGAGTTGTGTGCTCTACTGACTGAGCCAGCCAGGTGCCCCGAAATTTTCTATTTCTTTTCCAGTAAAACATACAACTCTTTTATGGCACTAGTGGTAATTAATTTCAATACATTTGAATGAAAATATTATCTAACATTTACAGAGTGTGTTCTATGTGCCAGGCACTATTTATAGTATTCTGTATGCATTAACTCATTTAATCCCTAACCCTATGAGGCAGATGATTTATTGTTCCTGTTTTACAGATAGCACAGAAAAGTTATGTAAGGTGCCCAAGGTAACTAACTTACTAAATAATAAAGCTGGAATTTGAACTTTTCTGTGCGGATACTATATGTCAATCACCAGTTTGACAGGGCACCAAGTGTGGTCAAATAGTATCTAGAGTTAGGAGATGTAGATACATATTTTCAAATAAACAATGCATATTAAGAGAAAACAGTCATTCCAGGCAATCAAAGAGTAACTTCCTGATGTCACTAGGTCTTCCATGCTTTTCCACTTCTTATCACAAACGCCACCCTGATGAGTTAATAACAATGAGAGAAAATGATCGACTCACTCAGGCATGTGAGCCGGTTCAGTGGACTCGTGCCCGCCTCCAGACACGAGTTCAAAGGCAGAGTGCTGGAGGAGTCCTGCGTGAAGGTGCAGTTGGTAGGGGACATCAGAACAAAGTGTCCTTGGCTGGCTCGCCACTGCGTCTTCTGGAGGACCCACTTAAGGGGGTGTGGAGAGCAGGTGAAAGCAGGAGATGGATTTCTTCTGTAGAAATCTTCAAGAATGAGGAAACTGAGATCTAGGGTGAGAAGCAACCCCACGTGACGTTCTGCCGAAGGGCAATCCCTTCTGGGAAGAGTTCAATGCAAAGGACTTACCCTGAGTTCTCACCATTCCCGAACACCTGCGGACTCCACCAGCCACCCCTACATATCTGAGAGGGATAGCCCAATCCACAGTGCCCCATTTATCCCACTTCTGCCTTTGAGAGCGAAAGACCTCATCCACTGTCACAAAGGCAATGCTTTGCCAGGGAAAGCAGTAACTTGTGTTTGCTTGAGAAGCATGCCTATAAAAAACTTTCATTACTCCAGATGCCTTGGGCCAAGTTCTTTCAAGTAAGTTCCATAGGGAAGAATTTTGAAACTGGACCAAAAATTATAATCAAAACAGCCACAAAATTCACCTCTGTATCAGGCAAGACAATGGTTCCCCTCCTTGTTCCAGGCTGTGAATCTGGCCATCTCACTGGATAAATAGAAACCATGAAGTCAAAGCCTCTGTTTTCCTTTTCTTCCTCTGTGCATGGCACAGAATTAGGGAAAATTAAATATGAGATAGCTTTGGCAAACACTTTTTTTTAGAGTTTCGTTGATTATTCTCTGGGGAAAAATCATATTAAAAGAAACTAGGTTTTTTTTTTTTTTAAGATTTTATTGATTTGACAGAGAGAGAGAGCACGCGCACAAGCAGGGAGAGCAGCAGAGGGAGAGGGAGAAGCAGGCTCTCCGCTGAGCAGGGAGCCCGATGTGGGGCTGGATCCCAGGACCCCGAGATCATGACCTGAGCTGAAGGCAGACGCTTCACCGACTGAGCCACCCAGGCGCCCCTGGAACTAGGGATTTAATTACTGAATTCACTCATCAATCATTTAGTGAATTTGCCTCCAGGTCTGATTTCCAGTTGCATTTTAAATCTCAAGCTGTTTTCAGAATCAGATTTATCCCCTCCTCATCCTCCCTACCACCTCTCCCATCTTTGTCCCTCTCTTTCCATCATAGACTCACCACTACCCACCTGAAGTCTTTCTTTCCCACAGGGACTTAGTGGGACCGAGGCTGAGAATTCCAACATGACTTCTGTGGTGGGAAGAAGTTCAGAGATTTCCCTGTAGATGAGTCTGGATACTCAAATACTGCAAAAAGTCCTCTGCTGCCTTCTGAGCTATTGCCTGGGAACATCGTTCACCACCTCAGTCCAGTGGTTTGGTGCTCTCAAGTTGGATATGAGAACGATCACCGACTTTCAATGCCCTTATGACAACAGAGTTGTGGCTTTCAACTCCCATCATTACTGTGACTGGACTTACTGAGGAGCTGTAGAGAAGGCATGAAGGGCCCTCATGAAGCAAGGTGTCCCTGCTGAGTCCCAAACCAGGAGTAAGGTCAGAAGATCCACCAATTCCTGCCATCCTGGTCTTACTTGAGTTGATTTGAGGTGCCTCTCATTTGGGGGCAAAAAGAGAAGGAAAAACCCCTGGAAAGAGGGGCAAAGGGACACAGATCTTTGGCCTGGTATCTGCCCTGTGTCTGATCTGATGAGCGTTCTGAGACCCTAGAAATAAAGGGGTCAGGGCCTAAAGCTGAAGGGACTCCAGTCATCAGAGACTCTGTCATGCCGGGCCCAAGAAGGGGTCACTTCCTCCACCCCTTCTCTGCCATATAGCCCTGGCACTGAAGGGCCTGGAGTGGCCACTAATGGAGAATGACAGTTCACAGAAGAGAAACAGGTGCCTACTTGGCAACTGTCAGGGATGAGGTACTTGACAACAAGGATGACTCAGAAGAATGTGGGCCTTTCTTGAATACCTGTAAGACACTTGTCCTGTGATGTCCCGGGGACATTAGAGGGATTGGTGAAGGGGCAACCATGATGTGCTGGGAGTCCATAATTTGGGCATAAATGTGCATGTGACATCATTCATACCCCAAAATGCTAAGAGCTAGGAATATTTTTATTATTCTAGAAAAGAGTGTGCTTCCCAATCTCCTTGAGGTGGAAGATACAGATTGTGTTTTGTTGGACTACATCCATAATATTAAGGTGCTCTGTGAGAAGAGGATTCAGTAGTCAAAATAGTTTGAGAAACACTGGATTTAATAACATCAAACAGATTTCTTTACTGGACAACTTCTCCTGTCCTTGAGTGTGCTAATGGGGCAGCGAATCCCCGCACGGGTCAAGAGAGGCTAGGTTGTAGTGCAATAAAAGCAGACCCCAAAAGCTTGCTGGCTTAGATCAATAGAAGTTTCTTCCTCGCTAGCTCTGCTGCACATCAACTTCCTATGTGGACCTAGACTGAAGAATCAAACTATTTTTTGTTTTTGTTTGTTTGTGATATACTTTACTTTTACATATAATAAAATGCAGGGATTTTAGATGTAGAAATGCAGGGGGGTTAATGTCCCTGGGGCAAACTTTGACCAGTGGGGAGATGGGAAGTGGCAGAGAGTCACCAGATAAGTTCCCTGTCCCCGTCCCCTCTGATGTACTGTAATGAGGCACAGTTCTTCCATTTAGCCACCGGGCCAAGTGGGTGCCCCTGAAAGAGCCAGCCGTGTCTCCCCTGTAGTTTGTTGGGAAACCACTGCCACAAGGATTCATCTCACGGTTGAATCTCAAGCACTTCTCTGTCTTCCCGTTAACTGCCCTGGATTATCCCTCCCGTGAAAGCATTAGCATTTCAGCCTTGCCTCAGGCTCTGTTTTCCAGGACACCCGGAACAAGCAACGTGGGTAAATAGCGGAGATTTCTGGTCTCATAGACAGACCGATGGAGTTGCTCTCTTAGGTCTCCTAGCTAGCCATCCTTCCATGTCACATAGTACACTCTCAGCTTTTGCCCATGCTGTTTCTCTGCATGGAACATTCTTCCTGCAGACACATGCATGGCTTACTCCCTCACCCCCTTCAAGTCATTGCCCAAATATTACCTACTCACTGATGATGAGGGAACAGAAGGCAAGCAGAGGACAAAGCAGAAGCTGACACCCTGCAACCCCCTCCCCCTGGGATGTATCCGACATTCCTCAGGCACTCCTGGCTGCCCTAAAGGACAAAGAAACAGTTAACCTATAGATACCACAATCCTGCAAGACTTGAGTCTCCTTTGGTTTACAAAGTCTTAGCAGTTTACAAGAACAAAGCTATCAGTAACCTAGCTTCCAGAAGGGAATGTATGTAAACACAGTTAAATTTTCTTACTACCTACAGCCCATTGACAAGTCCTTGAAACAGGCATGGTGACGTTCATCTAGGAACTCTGCTGCCTCGATGTTAATACTTTGCTAAGGGCAAAAGGCAGTCTTAGCCTGACCCCCTCCCCTCCACCAAGATCCTGTAAGTCTACTTTAACGTATAAAAATTCCTTTGGAAACTTCCTTTATCTCTAACACCTCCTCCCCCCCCCCAAGATACATGTTGGCAATCATCCCCCAAGCATATGGCCCACCGATAAACATCTGAAGGGTCTCATGACTAAGGTTTTATTAGACGGTAATAAATGACCTTTTCCCAACAGTAGCTAGCCCCCTCAAGGTCCTGGAGACCTTACTTCCAAAATTCCTTAGAGACTTAGGCTAGCCCTAATCCCCTCCCAACTTGAGGGTATACAACGGGCCATTCCTCACAACCCAAGGCAGCAGCTCTTTCTGCCCACGGGTCCTGTCCCCGTGCTTTAATAAACCACCATTTTGCACCAAAGACTCCTCAAGAATTCTTTCTTGGTCGTCGGCTCCGGACTCCACCCCACTGAACCTCACCTATATTCCCAACCTCATCAACTGAGGCCTTCTCTGCTCTCCTATTTCACATTGCACGTGCACCCCACTGTATTCCTTTACCCCTTTATTTTTCTTCATATGTCCATATTGTATCTTCATGTATCACCCCGCAAGATTGGTATGTTTACTTACGTGGTACGGTCCATGAGAGCAGGAACATTCAGTGAGTATTTGTGGGTCAGACGGTTGACTGGCTGGCTGGCTGGCTGGCTGAAGGATAAATGGATGGACACACGGTGGATAAACAGACGGACAGATGGAGCAGTGGATGATAAGGAACTTCCCTCTTCATGGCTCGGGATCTCTGTAAACGTAGTGTCATGAGACTATGAGAGCTACCCTATGATCCAGCAATTGCACTACTGGGTATTTACCCCAAAGATACAGACGTAGTGAAGAGAAGGGCCACATGCACCCCAATGTTCAGAGCAGCAATGTCCACAATAGCCAAACTGTGGAAGGAGCCGAGATGCCCTTCAACAGATGACTGGATAAAGAAGATGTGGTCCATATATACAATGGAATATTACTCAGCCGTCAGAAAGGATGAATACCCCGCATTTGCAGCAATGTGGACGGGACTGGAGGAGATAATGCTAAGCGAAATAAGTCAAGCAGAGGAAGACAATTATCATATGGTTTCACTCATTTAGAAATAGGAAGATTGGTAGGAGAAGGGAAGAATGAAGGGGGGGTAAGTAAACAGAAGGGGGGATGAAGCATGAGAGACTATGGACTCTGGGAAACAAACTGAGGGCTTCAGAGGGGCGGGGGAGGGGGAATGGGATAGGCCGGTGATGGGTAGTAAGGAGGGCACTTATTGCATGGTGCACTGGGTGTTATATGCAAACAATGAATCATGGAACTTTACATCAAAAACTAATGATGTACTGTATGGTGACTAACATAACATAATAAAAAAATTAAAATAAAATAAAATAAACACCTGCACTTTAAACTAAAAAACAAAAACACAAAACAAAACACAAGGGACCAGGAGTCAGGCTCTTCAGATCTGGTCCAGTTTGATGTAAACACCCCGTGTGACCTTGGGCAAGGAGAATCGTTTACATTTGAAGTGGGTTTTAGAGTTTGCAGTGTGCCTTCACTGTATTTTTTTCCTTAGATCTTGAAAATAACTGCAGGATGGGTAAGCCTTACCTTTGTTTTACAGATACGGAAACAGTTTCAGAAAAATTAGGTGGCAGCACCTGAGTGACACAATGACAGAGAAACATCACAGGAGGGAATACCTCTGCGAGGCTGTACGACCCTCTTCTGTTCTAACTTAATATAAGTGAAGGAGGGCACCCTGCTTTCACGATGATTTTACAAAATAGTATCAAGCACTTCGTGATCACATTGATGTTAATTAAACGAATTCCCAGAAAATATGTATAATATTGCTGAGCTCAAATGACTTTTACAAGGCAGGAAATGAATGTATTTTGTCTTAACAGTATTCCAAACGTGCTCTCAGCAATGTGATGTCGTATTTCAAACGATAAAGGTTCTCTTTCTGTCAAGTTAATTGTCTTTGAAAGCTAGGACGATCGACTGTCAAATGCCAGAGAAGACCCAGGCGGTTGGTAAACAACATCGGGTTTATTTTATTCTATAATTTACTTATCACAGAATTCGATCGATGCTTTTAAAATGCCTTTGATGGTGACTGAGAGAATGGTGGTATGTGAGAACCTGCTAGGGGCTCCGCCCAGAGACTGAGGACGGTGTGGGGGAGATTTGTGGATACAGATACAGGGGGAGACGAAGTCAAAGCAGCAGCCACCAGGGTCCTAGTGCCGCCCCGCCGTGGAGAACTGGGCTGGGAAATCAGCGAATGTGCTGGAGGTTTTGAGCTGTCAAAACTTTCTGTAAACCAATGCAATGAAAACCCAAAGCTCCCCATTTAAAAGGCCCATGAAAAGGGTTAATTATGCTCTAGAAAACTCTGCATGAAGAGGACTTAAAACATTCGAGAGTTTGTCAGTGCATGATTTTTTCCCTGCACTCTTGCCAGGTTAAGTTTTGGACCCAAAGTATGAATTTGGGGTGTGCAGAATTTTAAAAATCTTCTGTGAAAGATACAGTCCACACCTGCTGGGAATTTATTCTCCATTAAGCAAGCAAAAAACCCACTTAGGTAGAAAGTCAAAAGCAGATGAAACACATAAACCAGTATAAAGATGGAGCTATGCTGGGACCCAATACTTTCCGCCCTGAATTTCTGCTCTGGCTGCTAGCTGATGAGCCAGGGGTTTTAGGAGAATATGGTTAGTGTCACCCCCCCAGGGCCTCCTCTGGCAACATGTTTGGGGACTGCTGGTGAGTGCCATCACACCAGGCCCTGTGCTCCAAAGGGCCCTGACTGTGGCTTAATGTTCTACTGTTGTCACATTGACTTTCTTAATAATTTTAGCTTTGAATTTGTGTTTCGTAAGTGAGGTCCTGTGGGACAGGGGAGCATGTGGGGTGCCAGGGTTTGGAGGCTGGTCCACCTCGAGTCGGCCTCCCGCCACCTTCCCACCTTTCCCAGTGGGTTCTTGACCAACCCCTCTCCTCCACCCACTGGAGCCCCAGCCCTGCCTGGCCTCCCCTCTCTGCCCTGTGACCACTGCCACCCTCTACCCAGGCCAGCCGTGTCCAGGTAGCGCTGGGGGGAGGGGGAGAATGGTGTGGGTAAAGCGGGATAGGGGACCGTGGGGAGGAAAGAGACCCATGTTCTACCTGGCACAGGTGCAGGACTGTCAGGGTGGGGGGGGGGGTTGGCCACGTGCGCCCCACGGAGTGTCAGGCGGGGCATGGCGGGCTGAGCCGGCCCTGGGCTGGCAGCACTGTGGGGGTTCAGCAGACAATTGGGCACATGAGAGCCTCTAGCTGATCCAGGTCTGGAAGTTGCAAACCCTTGGGGGTCTGTCACAGGCTATAGGAAGGGGTACTGACTTCCTGGCTGGGCCTGGGACACTGCATGTGGGTCCAGTGGCTGATGGGAGGGGTCATTGGCAGCCGGTGGAGCACACGCACCCCATCACAGAATGGGATCTCCAGGCACCTATGGGAGTTTAGTGGGACATTAAATAGAAACTAAGCACAGAGAGAGAGAGAGAAAGCACTGGTGTGCAGAGGACACATTTTGTTTCAGGACCTAAACAGTACTTTTTGCCTGCTTTTTGAATAAGAGCCCTGCATTTTTATTTTGCCCTAGGCCTAGCAAATTATAGAGCTGGCCCTAGATTACAGAATATGTTTTCAATAGTTACAATAAAAAGAAAGGGATCCACGGCCATCATCTTGCCACAGGCTGCCCTGGAGAGTGATACAGTGCCCGCCCGTCTGTGTACCCATTAAGCAAAAGCATGGCCCCTCTCAGCCCACCCTTATATGCTTTGCTGTCATTGGCTGTGGACTTACAGTGCTGCCTGCTAAGACATGGGAGCAAGGATTTTTTTTTAAAAGATTTATTTATCTATTTGAGAGAGGGAGAGAGAGCTGGTTCAGAGAGAGAGAGAAAGAGAGAGAAGCAGACTCCCCGCTGAGCCCGACCTGGGGCTCCATCCCAGGACCCGGAGAATGATCTGAGCCAAAATCAAGAGTTGGACTCTTAACTGCTTAACCAACTGAGCCATCCAGGCACCCCAGGAACAAAGATTTTTAGTTTACTGGTTGCTGGTCCTGATCCTAACTCTTAAAGTTCTAAATGTCATCATTTTGCATTTAAACCATTTTGGGCTTTTTCCAGCTCCGTCTTGCTTTCTTGCCTTCGAGTGCATGTGCCTCGCTCGCCTTCCAAGCCGGCTGAAACATACAGGCTAACATTCGGGCCCAGGCACAACTTCCTCATTTTAAATGGTTTTTGCTCCACAGATGGGAGACGGCAGGACAGGGATGTTCATGTGACTTCTCCGAATTGCCATATTGGAGTAGTATTTGGTGGAGGGGGAGAGGAAGGAGGAAAAGCAACACATTTGTTAAGTAGTATATACTTACTACCTTTTGTTCCCTCTAAGTGTAGAAATGGAAGGCTGGTAATTAATCTAACAATTAACCAAAACACGCTCTTTAGTGGACAACGCTGAGTGGAACCTGATGATGTCAGACAGTGGGAGGAAAAAAAAAAAGACTTCCTGCTTTGAGAGAGTTAGAAGCATTTCCCATTCTAAATCAAAAAGCAAAACAAACCGAAAAACTCCAAATGAAATTCGGTTTCAAGATTCCTAAGTAGCTCAGGAAAGAACTGTTGGGTTATCTCAGCTGGGCGGAACATTTTTTTCGGTTACTCCCATCAACGACTGAGCTCACCCAGTTTGGAAGGCGTCCTACTATGTCTCATTAGGCTGTTTGAAACTATTAATGTCAGAACATAGGGCTCTTGTTTTTTCATTGCTAATTAATGGATTAAAAGTCCACGATACCAGTGTTAGAATCTATAGCCCAGGAAGAAGGGGGTCCTGGGCTGGTGCCGAGCTGCAGCCGACACCGCCCGACGCTGCCAGTGCCTGGCCCGCAGCGTGCCTTATGAGGGAGACAGCAAAAACCCACTGATAATACATCTGGAGTGAGTTGCTAAATTTAGAGGCATCCGTTAGTGGACTCTTGTTTTTAACGAAATGGAAGTTTGTTATTTAGAAAATTTGTTTTGAATTATTAATTTACGTAGAAATAAGAAATGCTGGGGTTTTTAAGCCCTATCAGCTTGGGTCCACAAAGTCCTTCTGCCTGTTTTAAAGATGAGGGAAGGCCATCTGTTTGTCCGGAAGAGAATTGACTAGCTCTTGAGTACCTTGTAAAGTAGCAAATGATGGACCATTTTAAGTGGGTCGGTTTAGTTAAGTCTACAGGCAGCTCAATATTTTAACTATTTATAGACTTGGCCCATAATGTAAAAGGAGCATAAACCGTAGTTCAGGCGGCATCTGGTTGTGCATTGCCCTTGATCAGTACCTTTAATGCTAACAGTAAGAGCTTCCGCGTGCTCAGTGCTTACTATGACCCGGGAATCACATCAAATGCTTTCAATATGCTATTTTATGTTCACAACCATCTTATGAGCTAAATATCACTATCCCCATTTTACAGACCAGGAAACTACCATTTAACAGGATTAAGTAAGCTGCCCAGGATCTCACAGCCGAGACATGGCTTTATCATGTTTGCAGACTCCTAAATCTAGGCTTTCAGGTTTGAAGAAAAAAGGAAAAGGCCATTTAAAATCATTGAGTTCTAAACTCTCAAGTGATGAAACCTAGATGGTCCTCATAAGACCAGTCCTTCTGCTGCCTTTCCAAACTCGTCAGAACCCACCTTGTTCAAGAGGATGGACGTACACACATACACACACATACAGGCGCGTGCGCGCGCACACACACACACACACACAGATACATTTTTATACACGTGCACACACACAACAGTCCCTGGCTATTCACACCGGGGCAGTCAGCAGACACTCCTATTCTGGGATCCTTCGTGCTCAGAGCCAAGTAAAAAGGTAAGCCAACTGGATAAGTGCTCTGAGCAACAATCTATAAGGGCAATAATATTCCCAACGGAAATCAGAAATATGGTACCACTTCACTCAGATCTCCACATGTGACTACTTTTATAACCATCGAAATATACATCGGTCCCATTCCAGCCAAGTAGACAGTGGAAATGAAAAAAATTATCTTGGTGCCAGCTCTGCTCCCCGACTGAGTAGCTGTTGCTCTAATATTGAAAGGGAATCATTTGAAGTAACACCAAATTCTTGGTCTGCCTTGAGCTCCAGCACGTCTTGGTCCAGACCTGTTTGTGCTATGGACGCTAGACCCCACTCTGACACCAAAGTACCGGAGCCTCAAGCACGATGCCTTGTCTTCCATTCCAACTACACTGTCCTCTTGCTCTCTCGTGTGAGGGCCAGGGCATGAAGTCCAGTGCTCGCCTCCGCACCTGCATTTTCCCTCTGGTCCAGTGTGGAATTTGGGGGCAGATCTTGATTGCCTTGCTGGCCTTCAAGCCTCTCCCAAGTTTAGCCTTATACATTAGATTTTCATTGTGTCTTGGGATAAATGCTGCTGAGTCCATCTAGCCTGAGCCTGGCCTGGCCTAGCCTGGGGCCACCTGGGGCCAGCAGCCTTCTCTTGCTTCCCAAGCATTTCAGGAATACTCCGGGGATGGCTGCTTGTTCCATGTCTCTTCTTGTCTGAATGTAAACTCTGTGTACCTCTCTAGCCCCAGGATCTTGCATTGTACCTGCCGTGTAGAAGGTGATCAATAAATATCTGCTGATCAGCTATACTTCAATTAAAAAAGCATGTCATAACCAATTTGCTTCAACCAGTGATAAAAAGAAAATATTAAAAGTAAAAAAAAGTAAGCATTCACCTCCATGATTTCATTGAGAAACCTCTTATGATAAACCTCATGTCAATTCTAAGATAAACACATAGATAGACAGATAATTAGGTAAATACCAGTTGAATAAACAGTTGAATGGCTATTTACTTATTTAGCAGGTATGTGATACTATGTGCCTGGCAATGTTGCAAACATTTTGTTGATATTAAACTCATTTAATTAATTTTTTTAACTTGCCATTTCCCCCAATAGACTATATGTTTCTTTCTTTCTTTTTTCATTTAAGTAATCTCTATACCCAACTTTGGGCTTGAACTCACGACCTCAGGATCAAGAGTGACTGATCCAAACTCACGATTGAGATCAAGAGTGACTCACCTGCCAGGTGCCCCATAGACTATATGTTTCCTGAGGACAGAATTTGTGCTGGTCTCTAGCATAATATCTGACAACAAATACATATCATTACATGAAGATACCTACAGTTTTAATTAATGAAATAACATTTCTGAATCCATGTCTTTGTACTAGAAACAACATGAGAAGGTACATATCTTAATTGGGGTAGGATCTATTTCCTGTATTTGTAAATTCTCACATTTAAATGGCCATATTATTTCAATTTTATTCTCTTGTATGAAAATTTCTGCTGCAAAGTTTCATGTTCTATTCTTTTCTTTCATTGAACTCTTTTATCAATATCCTTTGCTTTGGGTCAGACTTAACTTTGAAAAATGTACAATAAAGAACATTTTTGGAAGGAACTTCAGCAGCCAATTGTAAATATTAGAAATTCAAAAGACATGTTTTCTCTCATTTTGTTTCCCTGATTGTTATATACAAGTTCTAGGCCCCATCAATCTAGAAAATTCTTATTCTTTTTTTTTTTAAGATTTTATTTATTTATTTGTCAGAGAGAAGGAGAAAGCACAAACAGGCAGAGCAGCAGGCAGAGGGAGAAGCAAGCTCCCCGCTGAGCAAGGATCGGGACTCAGGACTCGATCCCAGGACGCTGGGATCATGAAGCCTTAATGGACTGAGCCACCCAGGTGCCCCAGGAAAATTCTTATTCTTATTCTTAAGAGAAATTTCTCTGTTGGCAAGATACACTCTGCTTCATCCCAGGTTGGGTATGTTCAAAATGTGTCAAAAAATGTAACACTTTAGGTGGGTTGCTCAATGAAAAACTAATTGGCTTCTCTTGTGAGGTATTTTGCTAGGACATTTGAACACTGTTTTATTCAGCTGAAGTTAGGTATTCCTTTCCTATCCCCAAAGCATGACTTCTGAGAGAATATGAGGGTGTTGACTTAGTTCTCGGTCACTGCTTTGAGACATTGGAAGGAAGGTAAAGATTTGAAATCAAGGACTATGTTTTGGATCATCAGCTGAAACCTGCCTCTTTTCTTTCTTTTGAGGAAGAAAGTTTTGAAAGGGTATTAACATGTTGCGGGGCCAGGAGCCCTGTAGTCTTTGCTGGAAACAAAACTTCTGAACCTTTTTAAACACAGGATTATAAGAGAAAAATGAACATGACAGATATTCCAGCTATCAATTGCTGCATAACAAATTACTCCCAAATTTAGGGGTTTAATACAACCATTTCATTTTGCTCACCACTTTGTGGGTCAGGAATTCTGGGAAGGCTCAGCGGAATGGTTCTCAATAAGGTCTCTCACACGATTCCGTTCAGACGTCTGTGCGCCCAGTTATCAGAACCTCAGCGGGGCTGGACCACCACCATGGCTCATTCACAAGTCTGGCAGTTGACCCTGGCTGTCAGTGGGGAGTGCAACTGGAGACCTACTGGAGAACCTCCATCTGGCCTCTCCATGTGGTCTGGGCTCCTCCCAGCATGCGGGCTGCGTCCCAAGAGGAAGACATCTGAAGAGCAGGTATTCAGAGAGAACTAGGGAGAGGCCTCAAGGCTTCTTTTGACAAGGACTTGAAAGTCATATAAGATCACTCTGACACATTTTATTGCATCCAAGTAAGATCAGCCCCGAGATTCAAGAGGGGGAGAATTGGACCCCACCAATTTATGGGAGGAGAGTCAAAGAATTTGTGGCTTTCTTTCTTTCTTTCTTTTTTTTTTAAGAATCTATTCATTTATTTATTTATTTGGGGAGGGGAGGGGGGTGGGGGGAGGAGCAGAAGGAGAGGGACAAGCAGACTCCATGCTGAGTGTGAAGCCAGACACAGGGCTTGATCCCACGACCCTGAGATCATGGCCTGAGCTGAAACCAAGAGTCAGATCAGACGCTCAACTGACTGAACCACCCAGGCGCCCCTGTGGCCATCTTTTGAAACTTCCACCACAAGGTTAGCACTGGACATATGAATGAATGAATGAATGAATGAATGAATGAATGAATGAAAGATACCCACCTAAGCGTACCTGGAAGAAATGCTCTCTAAAACCCTTCTTTCTATAAAAAAATTTGCATTTATTCTGAAATATTCTTAGGTCCAAAATTAAGACAGTGGTTTTATCATGAGAAAGGGTCTACTTTCACTAACTTCTCTTCATAAGGTAAAAGGAAGGAAGGAAGAGGAATAGAATGAGAGGCAGAGCTGTCATCTACCCACCTGGCAGGTATCCACCTTCCTAACTATCTCCCCCTTCATTTATTTCCATGCCTGAAATCCCTCCCGTAAAGGCTTTTCCTTCTATTGAGTTGTGAAGCCCTTCTACCTATAGAAATCGCCTATTGTGGTAGAGATTCCACTTAGAGAAGAATATCTTAGTTTTTTGTTGTTGTTGTTGTTTTTATATCTCATCCCTCGGGGGTTAGAATGGGAGTGCAGAGGAAAGGGAAGTATTGGGTGGAGGGGAGAAGTACTGAAGGTATCAGAGCTTTTCCTACTCTGATGAGTGAGAGCGAGAGCGTCCGTGCCCTGGAGGCGGATAGGACAGGCTAGAAGTAGGAGGAGAAAAACGAACGGCAAGGTGAAAAGATTCTAAAGGTTAACTTCACATTTCAAAATGCCCAGAACTGGCCCAGGAAGATGAGTTGACAGCTTGTCAACAGAGTTAACTTGACCTATCAGGGAACTCCTAACAAAGGGAAGGGGGAAGGAGATGTGGAAGAGCTCCTATGGACCAGCGCGCAATCACGTATCAACCATGACAACAACCCTTTACAAATACAGTCTCACTACGTCCACCTCACAGATGAGGAGAGCAGAGCCACAGTGTATCAGGAGTCTGGGTCCCTGAAGAGTCCCACAGGAGGCAGCTCAAGCAGAACACCCCTAGTAGCTTGTGATGAGCGTGAGAAAGAACTCCAGTTGAGTACTCAAGGCTCGTTTCTTACAAAACCGTTGCTACTTTAACTAATACAGCCTCGGTTGATTCTGCCTCTCCGCCAGTCACATAGATAACATATTCCTATCGGTAATAATTCTTTAGGGGTAGAGGGAGACACGGATAGGAGGACGGGTACAGAAGAATGGCTTAGGAAAGGTGAACGTATAGTTTTAAAGTCCCCCACAGTCTAACCCCCTCGCACACCATATCCCTGCTCCCCAGGTAACATGTTGTCCCGCGGTTACAGACCCTTGCATTTAAGGTTTTGGGGTTTGTTTGTTTTGAGAGGGAGGGGGAGAGGCAGAGGGAGAGGAAAGGGGAGAATCTTAAGCAGGCTCCACATCCAGGGTTTGATCTCATGATTTTGAGATCACAAGCTGAGCTGAAAGCAGGAGTCGGAGGCTCAAATTATGGAGCCCGGCGTTTAAGGTTTTAAAGTAGGAATGCCACGTGATCAGAGGTGTGCAGTTAGGAAAACAAGTCTGGCCGTGATGTGTTGGGTGTGTTAGGTGGCATGGGAGTGGGGTGCCGGAGCCGTGGGGTGGAAGCAAGGCGACAAGTAAGGATTATCTGGGAGCGGTTCCAGTGCCAGAGCTCGCTGCACGCAGCTCTGACGCACCAGATGTGGGACGCCTATAAAGAGCACGCAGGAAAGATCGTCAGACGGAAACACGCAGAGGGACATGGGCAGACTAACTGGATCTGGGGCCTGAGGAGAGAGAGGAGCTTTTGGACTTCGGGGACTGGGAAAATGGTAGTGTAATAAGCAGATGACATGAGTCAGTCTGGCGCAATATATTGGTTATATCATATACATAAATGGTTCTGGCAAAGATTTTACAAATCATTTGACTAAAAGGCAACAGTCAGCCTCTGCAACAGCTGAAGGGATTTCTTTAATCCTCTCTACTGAAGAGCTGGAAAACTGCTCTCTTCCCCCTAGGGCGTCCCAATGGACAGGACCCGAGATGAGCCATCAGGCGCTCATCGGATCCCAGAGAGACCCTCCTATATCCCTTGACAAGTCTGGATTTCAAGCTCGTCCAACCCAGCAGCCGCTCCATAGCCGGTCGCTGGCACAGTAGACTGGCTCTTGTCTGGTGCTCTGGAGGCCCCGGGCTCTAGCCCTCCCCTTCGGCTTCCTTAGGTGCGATGTGGGCCCCATTTCTCCACATCTCTGAGGAAACACTTCGCAAAGCTCCCAAGCGGCGCTCTGAAGTCCCTCACGAACCAGGGTAAAAGTGAAGGAGGTGTGATTCTTCTGCCCCCAAAGCACAAGCAAGAGTTGTCTTCTTTACAGACCCCCCCACACACACACCCTGAAGCCTTTTGATAACCTTGCTCTGGCCAAGGGTCCCAGAGCCGCAGGAGCAGAACCTGAACGCTTCCCCCATACTTTCTGCCTGTAGGGTTTTGCCTCCTGCTGGCTTGCGTATCTGGCAACGCAGGATGGACATCTCAGCTGAAACCGAGGGGGAGAAGTTCCATTCTAACCAACTGCTAGCTAGACAATAATTTTTAAAAATCACAATTCCTGCATTCAAAAAAAAAAAAACAAACAAAACCTCACCCATCATTTTATCAAGTCCAATGTTATTTAAGATCCTTGCTTCTTCAACTCAGTCCTGTGGCTATGCTGATAGTCAGTGTAATTTTTCTCTGATCCTCGGCAATTTTGTAGCCAAAGATCACTTTTCATGAGGTAACTGATACAGTCATTTCCAAGCCATCTCTGAGACGTAGAGCCAAGTACAGCGAATTACACTTTTTCGTTTCTCACTCCATCCCAATTAATCTGAATGGAGGAGAAACCCTTTGGGAAACAATTTCTGAGGAACGAAGGCAATTTCTAGCAGCCCATCTGAATCAGCTCCAGTGCCAACACTGTTTAGTGTAAACTCGTTTACCAGTGGAATGTTTAATGTAAATTGTGGTTATGTTCATAAAAGTCATGCTTAAACATTTTAATTATAGAGGGAAGAATGTTTATCTTGGGGTATTCCTTTCTTAGTGGTTTTTACATATTCCACTTTTTATTGATTTATTTTTTATTTTTTAAAAAGATTTATTTATTTATTTATTTATTTGAGAGAGCGCGAGAGAGATCGGGGGAGGGGCAGAAGGAGAGGGACAAGCAGAGGCCCGCTGAGCGAGGAGCCCAACGCAGCCCCCCCCACCGGAGATCATGACCTGAGCCGAAACCAAGAGTCGGTTTGCTTAACCGACTGAGCCGCCCAGGAGCCCCTATTCCACTTTTTAAAAGAGAACATACGTTACTTTGATAATCAGAATATATATTATTTACCCATGTATCTAGGTTTACATCCGACACACAGACATATTAAGAGTGAGACAATGGGATAGAAAATTCAAATGGTCTTTACAGTGGCGTCCACTAGAAACATAATGCTAAACACATAATGTGATTGTAAGTTTTTTAGTAGCCACGTTAGAAAAGCAAAATGAAACAGGTAAACTTAATTCAATAATACATTTTATTTAACCCAATGCATCCAAAATATTATCATTTTGACATATAATCAATACAAAAATTATTAATGGAATATTGTATGGGTTTTTTTCATATTAAACCTTTGCAGTCCAGTGACTATATTACACTTATGGCACATCTCAATTCAGACTAGCCTCACTTCAAGTGCTCAAGAGCCCCGGGTTTATAGTGGCTACTGAGCGGGTCAGCACAGCTCTATGATCTCAACAATGATCTTGTAATAGACGGATATCAAAGATCTCATTAGGCCTTGTTGATTGGACATGAATTTGTTCTTGCCTGCTTGATGAAAATTCTGGGAAAATGCAAAACTTTGCAAAAAAATAAAAAAAGAACTCAGTTATTTAAGTAAGCTTTCTTGGGTCCGTCACCCTATTAAAGTGATATTTATGAACTGAACCTCTTCCTTCCCTTTAACGATTTGTTTAGTTCCAAAGCTGTGTCTAGATAAACAATAAATTGCCTCTCAAAAGCATGAGTAAACCCTAAGGAGAATAGATTAGTTCACATCATCATCTAAGTATGGAGAACCCTGCTCGCCAATATTTATTGGTACTTATCTCTTGAGGTAACACCTTCAAATCAATAGTTCTTTTCTATTTTTAATGTCCTGCCATTAATCTGTTCTTATGTCCATTTTTCTTGCTCAACAAAGAATGTGGGAAGCTTTAGTGTTTTTCTAGGGTTTTTATTTTTTCCCCCGTAGGAGCAGATTGCGTTTCATCTGATGTGCATCAGGATTTAAAGATTGGCAGTGTACCTCCATTTTAGACAAAAGGGAAGTAATTTTAAGGTCTGCTGCATGAAAAATGAAACTTGGGTCTTATGGGTCTTTTAGTATTCTGGTAGAAACATTTAACGTTAAGTTTACCCTCTTAGCTCTAAGTGTGAGTTTCAGTAGTGTTCGGTATGTTCGCACTGCTGTGCAACCTTATGCGTCTTGGTGCACTGTTTTTGGTGCATCTTAGAGAAACAGCAGGCTGTCACCGATGTGGACAGGTCGATTTGCTGTCTCAGGCCTCAGATGGCTGGATGGAAGATTTAGAGTTTGGTCATGGGCCTGTGAGGAACCAGGGACGCATGCACGCCATCTGATGTGCCGTGCAATGGGGGCAGACAAGCCGTCCTCTCTCATCGTTATGAAGTTACAAGGTGGGGTGACATTGGGGAATCACAGGATTGTCTTTTCTACGTTACTGCTTGAGTCTCAGAACACTCTGCAAGGGTCAGGACGGTCACCCTAACGTTTCTCTTGTGGCACTCGCAGTCAGCTTGCAGCCTTTTGCTTTTAGCTATCTGTAGATGTGTAAGCCTCGGCTGATGGTGGCAAAGCCCGAATATACACACCTCGTTTCAAAAGCTCAGATCTTTCAGTTAAATCACATGTTAATACCACCTGTTCAGAGGAACCCAATAAACTTTTTTTAGGCACTGATGTTCAGAAATTTGAATCTTAATAGACTCCTACGTTAAACAATGTTGGCTTGTGACTCTTCTAAAAAGTAATTTTGGGGGCATCTGGGTGGCACCGTCGGTTAAGCATCCAACCCTTGGTTTCAGCTCAGGTCATGATCTCAGGGTCGTGGGATCGAGCCCCAATTTGGACTCCAAGCTTAGCGTGGAGTTTGCTCGAGTTTCTCTCTCCCTCTCTCTCTGCCCCTCCCAGTCCTGCTCTATCTCTCTAATATATATATATAT
>NW_024423319.1:109679582-109703429 GCF_017311325.1 Ursus maritimus | reverse complement strand
ATATATATTTTTTTTTTTTTTTTTTTTTTAAGTAATTTTAACTGCTAGAAACCTTCCTGGCCAAGGAAGTAATAGTTGTTCCTATTTTGACAGGCCGGTGATCAAATGGTAGATATAAAACTGTATTCATTTTAGATTGCAGCTCTTGACCTCAATTTAGCAATCTCACTAAATTATTTCTTAGTTTCCCAGAGATAGTTTATTGTTATCAGCTTTTTATTTTGAAAAATGTAAAACCTTACAGGAAAGTTGCTAGACCAGTACAAGGAACTCCTGACGGCCTGTACCGAGATCCATCAATGGTAAGCAATTTGCTGCGTTTGCTTTTTCCCTCTTGCTAGAGTAATCGTTTCTTATTGAGGTGAAATTGACATAACGTAAAATGAACCATTGCAAAGTGAACAATTCAGTGGCATTTAGTACATTCACAATGTTGTATAATCACCACCTCTATCTAGTTTCCAAACATTTTCATTCCCTCAAAATAAAACCCCATATCCAGTAAGCAGTCATTCCCATTCTTCTTCTTCCCAGTCCCTGGGGAACCTCTAGTCTGCTTTCTGTCTCCGTGGATTTGCCTACTGGAGACATTTCATATAAATAAAATCATGCCATATGTGACCTTTTTGTGTCTGGCTTCTTTGCATAATGTGCTCAAGGTTCGTCTGCAACGGAGCATGCATTAGTACTTTTACCAAGATACTGTTCATTGAGGTTGTAAATTGAGTACGGGGGAGCATTCCACCACTTATGTTCCCCTGCTTCTGCTTCACCCCACAAACGGGCTGGATAGGGTCTCATAATCCCTTAAACCCACAGTCCCTTTCAAATCAAGTGCCTCTTTGGGAAAAGGGTGGCTATTGATTCAAGTATATGTGTGTTAACCTCCTGTAAGCTTCTTACTTCATAGCTTAAAATGGGCCTAAAGAAGAAAAGACCAAAGATAACCATGCTAACTAGCTAAATAGCTCTGAATATGGTGCTTAATCTCTCTTTCCCTCAGTTTCCTCAGCTACAGAACGACCAGACTGGATCCAATCCCTAAGAGCCACTGTAATGAAAATTGTATGATTCGATTCCCCAGACAATCCAGCGTACGTGTTTCCTAGATCGATTATTCTGGAGAGCTACTTTCCCTCTAAAATTGATATTGATGAACCGCCGGGTATGTAACCCTGGAGTAGACAAACTATAGCTTGGATGGGTTTACAATTCAGTTGGAGCGAAGAGATAGATGAACATGTGACAAGAGGGATATTCATAACCAGAGGACAAAGCTTGTTAAGAGACATTAAATATTCAACATTGAACCACACACATACCCTGTAGGGAAACGGGTAAGAAGGCCAACGAGAAATATCAGCCTGCCCTCACTCTTCTCGTGTCACTGCCCTCTTTGATTTGACTAGTTGTCTGTGGGTCAAATGGCTATAGAATGCTTCTGGAAAGCTAGTGGCATTTCCAGATTAAAGTTTACCTAGCTGATACACCAGGTAGAACATTCTTTCTTGAATTTATTTTTAGTACTGGATTTTTAAAAATTTGTTCCAATATTTTATTATAAAACTTTTGAAACACATAGCAAAACTGAAAGAATTTTACAGCGAACCCCTGTATACCTGCCTCCTAGAGTCTACCATCAACATTTTATACAAATTGTTTTATCACCTATTTATCCATCCTTCAACCCATTCCTTGATCCATCTTATTTTTGGAAGGATGTCAAAGTAAATTACAGACGTCAGCATGCATGCCGTTAATTCGAATTCAGTATTTGTTTACCAATTTTTTCTTTTTGTGTAAGATGTGTATACAAGGAAATATACAAATTTCAAACTGTACATTCATTGCGTTTTGACAAATGCATACACCTGCGTAATGCAAAATTCTATCAAGATAGCTAACATAGCATTTATTTTTTTCATTTAAATTTTTATGTAAGTATGTTGTTTTGAAAAGTACAGTAGCATGATTAGTCTTAAACTGCAGCACTGCGGCCACCTGCCCCTTCCTCCCAATCCTGTTTTCTGCTTCTCAAAGGCAACTCCTTTCAAATCTTTTTACGTATTTCTTCTAATAATTATATTGTTTAGAATGTTATTGTTTCTATTTCTTAAGTTTTCCATTTTAGAATTATCTACTGGTTAGCTACTGTGGAAAGTGATGTTATGGTTTCCCCAGAAAACTCCAAAAAATCTGGAATTAGTAAGAGATTTTGGCAGTTTTGCTGTATAAAAACAACCTACAAAAAGCAATTGTATTTATATACAATAGCAATCAATAGAAAACATAGAAAGAAAATTGTCGTTTCTAAAAGCATAATACATCATAAAATAAACATGACAAAAGATAGGTCTTTCATGAATACGCAACTAATGAATCATCAAACTTTACATCAAAAAATAAAATTAAAAAAAAGAAAGGTAGAGGCGCCTGGGTAGCGCAGTCGTTAAAGCATCTGCCTTCGGCTCAGGGCGTGATCCCGGCGTACCGGGATCGAGTCCCACATCGGGCTCCTCCCCTATGAGCCTGCTTCTTCCTCTCCCACTCCCCCTGCTGTGTTCCCTCTCTCGCTGGCTGTCTCTCTGTCACATAAATAAATAAAATCTTTAAAAAAAAAAAGAAAGGTAGGTCTTTCATGAGAAAGTAAAGATCCTGCATTGTAAGGAAGCAAGAGAAGTCCAAATAATTGAGGAGAAATACTACGTTTATGGAGAAGCAAATTCAATATTGTAGAGAAGTTGGTACACAGGCTGATCCCAGAAGGTGTGCTCGTGGAACTCTACAAGCTAAAATACTTGTCGATGATCAGAGAAGCAAGAATAGTCAAAACACTGCTAAGCAAAGGAGAGCTAAGAGGAGGAGCTTATCTTACCATTATCAAGAACTATTTGAAACCTATAGTAATTAGGATGGTGTGAAATAAACCAATGGAAAATGATAGACAGCCCAGAAAACAGATCTCGGTGGAGGAAGAACCACTCCGAGGACCTTTTCTGCCTGCCTAGTACTGTCATGCAAGCATGAAATCCATTTCCATCGTGTTTTGGCCATTTTATGATTTTGGACTTAATTTTGTAAAGTAGTTAGCCTATTCTAATATGACTTTTAAAAAATTTCTTTTCGATTTTATTTATTTGAGAGAGCGCGCACGTGGACACATGCTCTTGTACAAGAGCAAGGGGAGGGGCAGTGGGGGAGGGAGAGGGACAAGCAGACTCCCTTCTGAGTGCTTGGGGGCTTGGGGCTCCATCCCGCTACACTGAGATCATGACCTGAGCCGAAATCAGGAGTCCAGCGCTTAACCACTTCACCCACTGAGCCACCCAGGCGCCCCTGCAACTTCCACTGCTTTACTGGTCACCCCGTAAATTTTGATAAGGAAAAATAATATCAATATTTACGTTAATATCTTTGCTTTCTTGTTTGAAAACACAAGAACTTAGCATCTGAACATCACCATCTGCCTGGTTTACATGCTATTGTTATTGGTTATTATGATTCTATTTTTTAACCTTATGAGATATTGCTTTTGTACTCAGTGATGTTTTAGATTACTCACATATCTACTACTTAATTTGCTCATTTTCTCTTCTTATATCTCCAACCTTCCATCTGAGATCGCTTTCTTTCTGTCCACAGTACATTCTATATAAACTCTTCAGGGCGATCTCTGTTGGTGTCGAATTGTCAATGTTTGGAAATGTCTTTATTTCGCTTACAGTGTCTTTATTTGGTGTTGGGGGGAGTTCAATTATCCGCATTTCCTGTAAGCAGAGTGGAGCAGAGGCTTGACAGGGTGCTCTTGTGCGTCAGTATGAGGTGAGGAGTGGGGGAGGAGACATGACATTACCCCTCGGATCCCCCATGATGTGTCAGGAGCCCAGTGTAGCTGAGAGCAAGATGGCACGCACTGAATCGGGTTACCCAGTCACCAGGAGCGGGGAAGAACCCTGCATGCCCTGGGTGGACGCACTCCCCGTTTTGCTTCACCTGGAGGGGAAGGCTCGAGCACTGCATGACTTTCATTTCTCCAACTCACCTGCTCAGGGCCGGACTTCAAAGCTCTGAGCCACGGCTGGCAAGAGCTAGTGGTCCAAGTTTAGAGACATGAGACGTCATTTTCATAATCTCCCCGATGGGCTTCTTGCCGCCTACCTCTCACCTGATATGGACCCGAAGACAACACCCTCTTGGCCTGCACAAAGCTCCTTACAGCGGCCAGGAACAGTAAAACCATAGAACTAGGTAGAAAGGCTCCTTTTTCTAACTCCTTCAGTGTGCCTTTCCTCCACTCTCAGGAATTATGTATAGTAATTTCCATGCCAAGACCAGGGCGCTGGCAGAGTTCTTAAAAGCAAAGTGGAAAAAAGTGAGATCTACCCGGATTGATCCTATTCCAAGACAATTTCTCCATCCATCTAGTGCCTATGAGTTCTTCCAGCTGTAAGGTTTGCCTGACGCTGTGAGGTCTGTTTTGGTTCCATAAAAGAGTGTTTCCCAAATAGTGATGAACCAAAGTGTCACCCGAGTCAGATGTTAAAATTAAAGATTATGTCAACTTTAGTAGACATTCTGAGTTCTTACCTCTAGGGCAGTGCTATCCAATAGAAATATCATGCAAGCCACATACGCAATTTTACATGTTCTAGTCACCACATTTTAAAAAATGGAGAGATGAAATTAATTTCAAGGATGTATTTATATTACCTAAACAATAATATATTTAATTTTAATAATGTATTTTATTTAAATATGTATTTGAAAGACTTTATTTTACTTAAATATGTTTGAATTTGAATGATATATTTTGTTGTTTAAAATATAAATATTTTACTTATATATTCAAAATATTGTCATTTCGACATGTGAGCAATAAAAAATTATTGAAATGTTTTACATTCTTTTTTTCACACTAAATCTTAAGTTTCCATGTGTATTTTATACTTATGGCACATCTCAGTTTGGACCAGCCACATTTAAAGTACTTAGTAGGCACATATGGCTAGTGGCTGCTATTTTGGACAGGGCAGTGCTAGGGAAAGTCCTAGAAATCTATATGTTTGGAAGCATCCCAGGTGATTTTTATCAAGTAAGTTCAGAAAATGCCACTTTAAGTACTGGTGGAGCTTTTGAGCCATTTTGATGACCTCATGGATACGTTATGTAATGTTGCGGTGGAAGGGGCCTTGGAAGACATGGGCTACAACTCCCCCTCTTATAGATGAAGAAACAGAAAGAACTGATTTGCCAAGGTCACATGGCCTGCTGAAATCAGAGCTGGAACAGTAATTCAAGTTTCCAAATGTTCTATTTTTAATTCTTTCCAATGCATTTATGTGTGTTCTTGGACTGTCTGAATTATGAGGGGGGAAAAAACCTGTCCAAGTGATGTCTTACCAATCTGAGGTATCTCCAACTTCAATCTGCACTTGATTTTGATGCAATTAAAAACTACCACATATTGAGAGCCCGTCATGTGCCAGGCACTCTACTGTGAGCTTTATACGCATTATGTTTAATTCGGCACAATAAACCTATAAAAATGAGGCCCATGCTAAGGATGAGAAGTGGGAACATGTTCAAGTTCACACACAGTAAGTGGCAGGAAGGGACTCTGAACCGGGGTCTGGCTCCTGGGCTATGTCCTGTCCGGCCTGCCGTCCACATAAACAGAATGTCCCGCCTATACATGCTGCTGAGGCAAGGGCTGGGGGCTCTGACACTGCACCAAGATGGCGTAAAGCTCCTCCACTGGCTCGTGACCCGGTCAGTGCTTCAAGTCTCAGGCCTTTCTCCACCACAGCCCACCTTTTCAGAAGTGTTGCCAACCTCCCTCAGCTCCCTGCTACGGACATCATGTTCTCGCAGTCATCATTACAAGGCAGGAAAAACGATCCTGGCCTTTGCCTTTGCCTGAGTCACATCTCCATCCATAGCTCCAGTGTCTAAAGCTCTGGAGGTTGGATTCCCAGGTTCTCAGTTCAAATTGCAGCTGGGGAAGATTCCTCATGTACAAATTTGCCATTCCTAGGATTTGGAAAGTACAACCATTGGAGGAACATGATGTGGTTGCCATGCTTTTGTATTTGGTTTGGCAAACCTCTAGGAGACCTTTCAAGTATTTGGGGTTGGTATAACCTGGAATCTAGTCATTAATTTGGAATTGAGTGGATATTTCCAGGAAAATGAAATTGTCGTGTTCTGATTCATATATACAGAACTCAGAGGAAAATGTGTGCACGCACGCGTGTGTGTGGAGGAGCTTGGTGAAAGTGTTTAAATTGAAATACAGTGTTCAGAATAACCAAGGTCCTTCTTCCACTAAACAGAAGGATGAGGAGCTTAGAGCAAATACAATTTCTCCTCTTCACCCAGACCCCAGCGTTTTTTCAATGGGTAAAATCAGGTTAAAATCTGCAACAAACCGTTACTGAAATTAGCCTTTCAAGAGAAAGAAATTCAAGAACGGTGTGCAGAGGGGTGGGTACTGAAAGTGGGGACAGCCACAGGCCTTTGCCCTTGGGACTGGGTAAATGAGCTGACCACGCTCACAGCCTCAAGGACAGACCAGCGGCATCAGCAGCACTGGGGAGCTTGTCAGGAATGCAGATTCTTGGACCCAGACCTACTGCATCAGGTGCTCTGGGGATGGGGTCTGGCGATCTTTGATTTAGCCAGCCCTCCAGGTGATTTTGATAGTGCTTTTGGACAGTAGTTCTGAGCTACTAGTATATTAGACTTGTACCATGGAGGCTTTGAGGGGGGAAAAGTCAATGCCTGGGCCCTACCTCTGAGACTTTCTGATTAAATGGTCTGGAGTGGGGCCTGGGCATGTGTACATTTAAAACCTCCGCAGGTGATTCTAATGTGCCCCAAAGGTTGAGAACCGCTACTTTAGGGAATGACATCCCAGATCCTCCGCCCAGCTCTGCCCTCACCAGCCGTGTGACCTCGGACACTTCACGTGGCTCTACCTTAGCTTTTTTATTTCTCAAAAGGCACCGGGAGGCCGATCGCTGTCACTGATCTCTAGGGCATCTTCCAGCTCTGACAAGCTTGGGAGCACCAGCTGGTCACGACTCCTAAAGCTTCTTCCTAAGTTCCTGCCTAGTGCTGGTAACTGGGGGGTCATGCCCCACAAAGCATCTGGGAAAGAAAGGGCTGGACTGGCCACTGAAAATTGATGTCACCAAGGAATTGATGTAAACTGTTCAGCTTGCAGAAATGACCATCCAGAAAGCCCCCAATCTGCTCTCATCTGGAATGATTTACCAGTGGGAAGAATTTAGCTTTATTTCCCTAAAACTGTTGAGAGGCCACTTAGGAAAAGCTTTAAAAACAAAGCCTTTATTTATTTATTTATTTATTTATTTATTTATTTATTTATGAGAGAGAGCACATGCGTGTGCATGTCAGGGAAGGAGCAGAGGAGGAGGGAGAGGGAGAGGATCCCAAGCAGACTCCATGCTGAGCGCAGAGCCCGACATGGGGCTCCATCTCATGACCCTGAGATCATGACCTGAGCCAAAATCAAGAGTCAGACGCTTAACTGACTGACCACCCAGGCATCCCTCAAAAACAAAGTCTTATCATTGCTGTAGAAGGCTTTGTCTTGCCACTCAAAGTGTGGTCCATGGATGGACAGTGTCAGCATCACCCAGAGCTTGCTAGAAATGCAGAGTCTCAGGCTCTACCCTTGACCTACCGAATCAAAATCTATGTTTTAACAAGCTCCTTGGGTGATTCATATGTAAATTAAAGTTTGAGAAGTGATATTTGGAGCATGTGGGAGACTTTTTAGATTGAGGTCTGTTGTAGACTGAGCTATGCTTCCCCCCAAAATTCATATGATAAAGTCCTAACCCCCAGTATCTCAGAATGTGACTGCATTTGGGAGATAGGGCCTTTCAAGAGGTAATAAGGGGTAAGTGAGGTCCTAAGTGTGGGCCCTAACCAATATAACTGGTGTCCTTAGAAGAGGAAGAGATGCCAGGGATGCATGGGCACAGCGAAAAGGCCGTGTGAGGACACAGCAAGTAGGCAGATGTCTATAAGCCAAGGAGAGAGGCCTCAGGAGAAAGCAAACCTGTCGGCACCTTGATCTTGGACTTCCAGCCTCTAGCCCTGTAAGAAATACATTCTGTTGTTGAAATGTCTGTAGAAGCTGGGGACTCCACGAATGGAATCATTACAAAGAAATCTAAAATTAACTCTTCGTCCATCCAGTAACCCTCCAACCCCCACCCCCAGCTTGAGAAGCTATTATTTTTTCTGTTCATATTTTCTCCCTTCATGAAATCAGTGTGTTTAAGCACGTGCTTTTCCAGAGAGATGTGGGAAATTCCGTGAGGGTGTGGAGGGCAAATCCTCAGCAGCCACAACCCCCTAGAACCCAGGGCCCTAAGCTTGGAAATGAGCCACAAGTAACAAACTGTTGTCACCAGGCCCTCTGTTAATGCTCTGGACTTTGTTTCTGAAACCAGTGATCTTCAAACGTGAGCGTGCATCACAATCGCCCGGAGAGCTTGTTAAAACACAAATGACTGGGCCTGGGCTCAGAGTTTCTGATTCAGTAGGTCTAGGGTAGGGCCCAACAATTCTTATTCCTACCAAGTTCCTAGGTGAGGCTGCTGGTCCTGGTTTGGGGACCACACTGAGAATCTGGAAATTCCATGGAATTAGCCTAAGGTGCTGACCTTGACTAAAAATTTTACTGACTCTTTAGAATGTATATATTCTTAACATCTTTGTCATAAATATAGTACATATTCATTAGAGGAAATTTGGTTTAAAAATGAAAAGTAGAAAGAAAAGTATGTCACCCTTAGTGCCAACATCCAGACCTGATCACTCTTGACATTGTTTTCTGGACCTACAATTTCTGGTAAGCCTGGATATCCAGGCCACTGCAGATTGGAAGCTGCTACCCAGAACATCAGGGGAGTTATAGGGCAGCTAAAAATGTGCCCAAAGATGGCCTTGGTAAGTGGCCGCTGAGAGCCAAACAGGGGGAGGAAAATGTGAGTGGACGCTGACTTATATCACCACATGATTGAACACGTGAACACGTTCTTCCCCTTGACCCTATCCCATGCACAAGGCATTCTGGGACCTCTACGGAGGGGCATCTATTTCAGCCAGTAAGTGTGGGCAGAGAAGAAGAAGAACTTCCTGAAAGAGGGGACTCGAGGCCCAGCTGTACCCTGAAGGGAGAGCTGAAACTGAGCTGGCAAAAAGAAGGGCAAAAGATATTCCAGGTCTGGGAACAGGAGGGGCCAGGCCCGGAGTCTGCTGTGTGCAGGAGCCCGAGCAGAGCTTCAATGGAGACGTAGGGAAGGTTAGAGGAAAAGCCTGTCTTCCCAAGCTCGGTCTTTATCCTGCCGGCGACTGGACACCATTGAAAGATTCTCAAGCAACAGTATGACACGAGCAGGTGCATATTTTAAATAGACCATCGTGAATGTGCAGAACGGAGATGTGGCTTTTTCAGTAGTCCAGGCAGCGGTGGTGGTGAGCTCTGGACGTGCGGCCGCGGTAGTAAAGGGAGAGATGAAGGAGGGGAATACTCGGGTGCCCAAACCAGCAGGCCTTGGGAACTGACTGGCGTGAGCAAGCGGGACAGGGAGCTGTGGAGGCTGGTCCTCTGCAGGGCTGTGGGGCTGCTGGCGCCTCCACCTGTGACCGAAGAGGATGGACGCGGTGTTTGCCCCGAGGGGAAGACGTGTTCGGCTGAGTCACGGTGAGTAGAAGTTTGAGACGATATAGACACCCCTGGATGAAATCATTTTCCATATTCTTTATGAAAGAAAACAACCAATGTAGAACTTTTTTTTTTTTAATAAAAGGGTCGAAATGAAAGATTTGGGCACCCAAAGGAATTAGCTTCAATTTTCCAGAAATTATGGGATAATAATTTCCTCGTTCCCCAAGAGGTCAGATAGACGAGGCATTGCTATGATGTAAATACACCTTTACACGAAGTGAACGACGTTAGCCAGGCACCGTCCATCAATCGTTTCTAAGAGTCTTTAGGACTTAGAAGTTGTGTGTTTATTTTATGCATCCGAACCTCTACAAAACTGTTTTGGAGAAGTTTTGGCCTTAGCTCAGCTTTTCAATGACTGGCATGGGGGGCAGAGGTGAGTGTAATCTTCTTAGAACACAAGTAGATTTCCTAGAAAAGGAGCAGCAGGGAACAAACACATGAACAATTGCCTCATGCTCTTGGGACAATCTATTCACCACCCTCGGGCCACTTGAGAAAAGAAACCAAAATTCACGTCCAGAAAGTGCAGAGGGAGGGAGGGGCAGACTTACCAGAGCCTCCAAGTGTGTTTGCAGGTTGGGGGCACTTCAATGTTTGCCACAAACCATGGTGAAAAAGAGAATGGGGCTTACGTATATTTGCAATATTATGGGATGTAGAAAGTCTAAATGAGTTTGTTAGCAGTGTTGGGTTTTTTTTGTTTGTTTGTTTTTATATTTGGTGACCTTCAGTGAAGTGTCTGAAAAGCCAGGCTACCTGTTAGAAAATTCCCTTCAAGGGGCCTCACCCCTGGATGCACATGGGAATCACCAGGGGAGCCTTAACAAGGTCAGATGCCTGGGCCCCAGGCCAGGAGAATCTGATGTTACTGGTTCGGGGAAGAGCCTGGGCAGCCAGATTTTTGAAATCTCCCCAGATGATTGTAATGTGCAGCCAGCGTTGAGAAGAAGCGCATTCAAGCCACACTGCAGACAGTTTTTTTTTCTTTTTCACAGTAGACACGTCTTCATGTGCACTTGGCAGAAAGTACATAATTGAAATTTACAAGATCTGAAAACATTCAAGTTAGGACAAAAGTAAAATAAAGGGAGAAGGAAAACTCCCAGTTTTGCTCACAGATACACAGCGATGCCAAGCTCCCTGGACAAAGAGACAGCGGGCCATTGGCTACCAGTATGAACCCCAAGGTCAATATGACAAGATGCACACCAAGCGCCAAGTGCGTGTTAACGCTCTGCTTGTGCTTTTCTTTCGTTAGTTGAGCTGAAATTGAACTAGATTTCAAAAAGTAAGGTTCCATGTAACTGTCCCGGGGGTGGATTGAGATTTACCACGTGCTAGGCACTGCTCTAAGTCCTCTACATTTGCAAACTCATTCAATCCCCCACACGATCCCATGTCACAGATGAAGGTGTGAAGGCACAAGAGGGTCAGTACAGTCTTGTATGCACCACCTCTAGCTTCTTTCTCTTACAGCTTCCTCTCAGTTACAACCAGCAACAGGCTATTAAATTCCTTTCCTTCCTTCCTTCCTTCCTTCCTTCCTTCCTTCCTTCCTTCCTTCCCTCCTTCCTCTACCTACCCACCCATTTATCCAACATAAATTTATTGAACACCTACTATGTGACAGCCACTACGCTAAAAATTAAGTGGTCAGTATCTTTCTGTGCCCCTCACCACCAGGAATGAGTCTGATTCTACCCCAATGTGTTAGGTTGGAGGGTGCCTGGGTTGCTCAGTTTGTTTAAGCGTCCAGCTCAGGATTTCAGCTCAGGTCACCATCTCAGGGTTGTGAGATCGATCTCTGTGACAGGCTCCATGCTGGGCATGGAGCCTGCTTAAGATTCTCTCTCTCCCTGTCCCTCTGCTCCTCCCCACCCCACCCCTCTGCTTACATACAAGTTCTCTCTCTCTCTCAAATAAATAATAAATAAATAAATGTGTTAGGTTGGATGATCGTTCTTGATTCTTCACTCCTTTTTCTGCCGATAACCTTACTGTACATCCCAGGAGAGTAGAAAAAGGATACTTCCCTGCCCCCATTGACCTAATGAAATGTTAGGATATGTGACATAAAGTAAAGGCTTTAATGTGCTAGACAGTTGACCTGTGTGCTTACACTTCTGCTACCCTTCATGAGAAGAATATGCCCCGGGTAGCTGTTGCTCCCACAATGAGGAGATACAGGAGTAGACACGGCTTAGTCTATAACCCAGAGCCTCGAGCCCAGCAGAACCACAGCCGATCCACAGACTTCCAAGCCAGAAAAAAATAAGTGTTTTCATAGTAAACCATTGAAAATTAGGGATTACTTATAGCATTGTTTAGCAAGAGCTTACTAATAGACCAGATAAGGACTAGACCAAACAAACAAAAGAACTCTTCCATATACCCCCACACCATTTTTTTTAGTTACTAAGATTCTAATTTTTTTGGTGTGCATGCCCCAGTGCCAGGGTCCTCCGAGTTTTAGTTTCACCTGTAAACTGGGGATAACGTGCAAGGATTGAATGGGTATTATGTATAAAGTGCCTGCTACAGTGTCTGGCACATAGTAAGTGGTAGCCATTATTGAGATGATACAGGAAGATAATTCTGCAGCAGCAGCAAGGATGGTTACTAGGGGAGAAGGAAGGTAAAATAACACACTTCGTGAGAGCTTGCTGTGTGCCCCGTGCTACTCTGTTCAGAGGTTTTTTGTTTTTTTTTTTGTTTTTTTTAGATTTTATTTATTTATTCGACAGAGATAGAGACAGCCAGCGAGAGAGGGAACACAAGCAGGGGGAGTGGGAGAGGAAGAAGCAGTCTCCTAGCAGAAGAGCCTGATGTGGGGCTCGATCCCATAACGCCGGGATCACACCCTGAGCCAAGGCAGACGCTTAACCGCTGTGCCACCCAGGTGCCCCTAGAATTAGAGGTCTTTCTATTTATTAACTCCAAGAAATCTCACAACAACCCTCCGAGATGGGTGAGGAAAGCGAAGCACAGAAAGATTAAGTGACTTTTTTGACACCACACAGCTAGGAAGCTGCTGCCGACGAAGAACTTGAACACAGGCAGTCTGGCTCCAGAGCCTTTGCTCTTCTGGTTTTGAGTTGAGGTATACTTGACAAATGACATTAGATTCGTTGCAGGCGTACAACAGAATGATTCGCGATCTGTATATATTCTGAAATGGTCAGCACAATAATCTAGTTGACACCCAACACTATACGTAGTGACACTTTTTATCTTGTTACGATGTCTTTGAAGATTTAGTCTCTTAGCACTTTTTAAAAAAGATTTTATTTATTTGAGAGAGAGCGAAAGAGCACACGAGAGAGCATGAGTGGTGGGGAGGGGCAGAGGCTGAGGGAGAAGCAGGCTCCCCGATGAGCAGGGACCCCGATGTGGGACTCGATCCCAGGACCCCGGGATCATGACCTGAGCTGAAGGCAGATGCTTAACCAACTGAGCCACCCAGGCGCCCCAGCAATTTTCGAATACACGGTATAATATTATTAACCATAGTCACCACGCTGCACATTACATCCCCATGACTTCATTATTGGAGAACCGGAAGTTTGCACCTTTTGAACCCCTTCGCCATTTTTGCCTATACCGCACCGCTGCCCACACACAGAGTCGTTACTCCTAATCACCACGTGTACCACCTCTAAGCAGGGAGACCTTTTAGAAGGGCGATGAGGAGTTCACATGAGCCAAGGGGGCAGAGCTGGGCCAATCCAGTGCCCAAGGGCATACAAAGTAAGAAACAAATGAAAGACACAACTCAGAGAATAAGAATAATCTAGCAAGCTAACTTGGTAACCAGCTGTGAGAGGTGGGTGTTAAATGAAGAGGCAGAGCTCACTCTACTGCGTATGATTTTTGGAAATCATGAGAAGATAAGTTCTCAATCAGTTGTCTGTTCTGTGAAATTATGTCAACCTGATTTTCGACTGCCGTGGTCAAACTATGAAAAGACAGGTGAACTTCCAATTGGTCTTTTTTCCAACCCAGAGATTCCACTTCTGTCGTTATGCCGAAGCCATCCACGTTGGAAGTGTCTTCTGTGTCCAAGCCTCAAGTAAGTGAAAATTAGCAACGTGCACCTCTGACTCCAGAATTGAATGTCTGCCTCGAAGTCAGTCACAACTCTTCAGCCCTTCCAAAGAAGGACTCCCTCACACGCCCTCCACCAGGACCACTCACGGCTCTTCTCCTTTCCTTTGGAAACCTTCCTAAACCTCCTTATGAGTTCAGATTTATTTACTGTGAAATTGTTCTTACACACAAAACATGTTTTCACTGTTCAATGGCTACATTTTTCTATCTGCAAAAATTGTTTCAGTATCTGGGAATCGGGATAGGCTATCATTTTTTCCATTGAAATTAACGGAAATATTTGTTATTTAATAAATTTTCACTTAGCAGTAGGGCTTTTAGGAGAAAATGGAGAATGGTTTGTTTGGGTCATGTAGTGGGAATTCAATACGTGTTTGACGCGAGTCCTTGCATCAGTGAGAGTCACAGGAGGAAGGAGTTTCAAGACTGAGAAAGAGGGCTGGTGCTACTCCCTGTGGTACGAACACAGATGTTTTCTTCTTTGGTCCTTTGAAATCTAAGATTATGGCATCTAGAGATCAATAATCTTGGATATTTACAGTCTCCTTCTGAAATGTTAAAATGACTAATCCATCTCCAAGTTCTACGAAGCCACCCTCCCTCTCGAACCAGGCCAGTCCTCAAGACTGGAATATGTGGCTAAAAGTCACATGTGGACATTGGTTTGGAGGTAGAAAATGAACCCATTGGAAGCCATGTTAGTGTTGTCATTAATTAGTGCCCTAGAGGGGCAGGCTCTCCTCTGCCACACTGTCCAGAGGTTGAAACTTAGCCTGGAGAAGTGTACCTGGCTGAAAAGAGGCAGCTGAGAAGACGGGAGGGGCCACATATAGGTGCCAGCCATCTTCCAGCCTTGAGGAGACAAACATGCAGACCAATGCCAACGTTCCGAGGATGGCAGAACAGAAAGAAAGAAAAAACCTGGGTTCTTGATGATATCGTAAAACTTCTGAATGAACCAACCTTTGAACTTCCTTCCTCTGGACTTGTTATATGAGATAATAAAGGTGCTTAGTGTGAATCTGCAGCCACCGGTGATTCCTAGCCACGTTAAGGTTTGAGAAGCACTGGTTTAAGCTGTTTCATTTTTTCCCCCAAAGATTTTAAGTGATTTCTACACCCAAGGTGGGGCTTGAACTCACAACCCCGAGATCAAGAGTCGAATGCTCCACCGACTAAGCCACCCAGGCACCCCCGATTTAAGCTGTTTCTAATTGAATTTTTTGGTATCAACAGCTAGAAAGCAAACTGATACCCTGTCTTACAAATCGATAGCAAAGATCTTGTTTTCATATCGCCACCAAGATAAGGATGCAAGAAAAAGACGAAAGTGTTTCTACCTATGCAAGTCTTTGGGACCTATTACGGAAGTTCCCTGACTCTCTAAACGGCTTTATCTCCAAAATGCAGAGGAAAGAGGTATCGCATAGCAAATGCACTTTTTTGGTTTTAAAGGGTAGTGAAAACAGTTCTTAGACTCACTAAAAATGCGGGCTGTACATATACCTTTTGGGTTTATGTGACCCGACAAAGCAAGAGCAAAAGGGGCAAGACATGGAAAGAGAACAAGGCACCAACAGAAAAAAAAAAATAGTTCTAAACAATTGACTTGGTTTAGATCAGCAAGACATCTCAGATTTCCTCATAAATGCAGTTACTCAAGAGTCATTGCGGTACCCATCCAGATTGCAAACATGTTAATAATGCAAAATGAAATAATTCTATGTTGCAAGAAAAAACAAGATATTCTCATAGCATTGTTATTCCTGAAAAGACTACTCGAGTTTCTTGAGGTTGCCCAAATCAGGCGATTTCATAAGTCATTCTGTGTTTACACTGAGTTCAAACAACTGTTAGAATAAAAGAGGCCACTAAGTATGATTAACCAAACCCAATTTCAACAAATTCTGCGGTTGTTTTTTTTTTTTTTTTTAAAGAAACCTTCAGTGTTCTGGTTGATTGTCCCCTGTTTTGTTCTGTTTTGATTGTCTTTTGACAACAAGCTATTGGGAAATCATCTAGGTCTCTGCTCGTCATGAAAACATTGTGATTAAGATGATTTCATAGCCTGCATTTCTGCCGTCTCATTCCTTCTATCTGAGAAATCAACGGCTGAGCAAAAAGCACGCCGAGGATGTAAAGGCTAAATCCACGTACTATTTAGTGATCATTCTAAAAACATCAAGGTTTTGTGTTCACAAATTTCACTCGCCTTTGACACTGTAAGATCATGGTATTTACACTACGGAATGGCTGGGAGAAACACGGAGATAGGCTGCCGGACAGTGTGCATAAAAGCAATCAAGTGGTAGGATACAAACCCCAAAGACACTTCCCCTGCCAAAAAACCAAGCCGCTGCAAAACCTTGCTTTGGTCAGTTGAAATACCGATGGAGAATGACAGTCACAGCTAATCAGAAGTAACCCCTGGACTGGGTATTTGCACATTTCCCCTTAAAGAACTAACAGAAACCACCTAAAAAAGTCACTTGGAAGTTCACGGTTCTGTTTGTACATTTGTCTCCATGATCTTTTCCACTCTGGCTGCCTGCTTTGCTTTCCCTCTTTAGCATCTCCAGTGATGGAAATGTACCAGAGAGAGGAAAGGGAAAAAGTTGAGACATGTCTTTGAGTGGCTTCAAGGGCTGACCGAAATTTTGCCTCAAAAGTGGCAAGAGACAGATGGTGTGTTTGCACTGCATGTGGGGCTCCCTTATCCGTGGCCTCCTGGACTCTGTTCTCATAGGAACTTGGCTCTGTCTCCTGATGGCGCGTCTCAAACCCTCAGAATCCAGACAAAGATGAAGTTGAAGAGTTTCACGTGGGATTATCAAATACTCGTATCTACTGTATGCCTGCCATGAGCCCCTCTTGCCTGCAGGGGGCGTGGGGGTGCAGGTATATAGGGCTTGTTCCCCTAACCTCAAAAACACGTAGGACTGGGGCGCATCAGCAGCGCAGTCGGTAGAGCATGTGACTCTGACCTCAGACTTGTGAGACTGAGCCCTGCATTGGGCGGAGAGGTTACTTTAAAAAATAGAAAACCAATAAAAAAAGTAAAAGACACTAATCTAGGGGCGCCTCGGTGCCACAGTCAAGCATCCAACTCTCGGTTTCGGCTCAGGTCGTGATCTCCGGGTTGTGAGATCGAGCCCCTTGTGGGCTCTGCGCTCAGCGTGGAGCCTGCTTAGGATTCTCTCTCTCCCTCTCCCTCTGCCCGGCTCCACCCCCCACCCCCCAATAGAGAAATAAATCTTTAAAAGAAAAACCAGTCTAGTCAGGGAATGGAAACTAAGTCACACTGAAGTTTTTGCTTTTGTTTTTTTTCCTCCAAAACTGTATTCCTTGGAGAAAGCTTTTGGATCATTGAACTTAGCTGTCCCCTTCTACAGATAAATTCTTTGGGCCTCCACTTCATTCAGAAATTTAACTGAAGTTCTCGCAGGTGGGAACAACACCCTGGGCGTTTTGGTTCTCAGAGCAGCGCTCCCTTTCTGTCCCTCAGTGCCTCGCAGTGAATAATCGTCTCTCTTTTTTTTTTTTAAGATTTTTTTTTTAAGTCATCTCTACACCTAACATGGGGCTCAAACACATAACCCCCAGATCAGGAGTGGCACAATCTACCGACCGAGACAGCCAGGCGCCCCAAATAATCTTCTTGAAATAGTTTTTTTCACACAGCTTCCAGGATGCCAAACTCTCTTGGCTTTCCTTCCACCTCAGCGAAGCCTCTTCCCCAGTCACCTCTGCTGGTTCCTTTTCAGCTCCCCAAACTGTAAACACTGGAGGGCCCCTCTCTATCCTCACACCTCTTCTCCATCCACCCTCCCTCCCCTGGGGATCCCATCCAATTCATAGCTTTAAAGATCATCTGTGTGCTCACGCATCCCCCCCTTCATTCTAGATTTACGTGTCCATCTGTGCCTACCTGGCATCTCTACTTGGATGTCTAAGAGGCACCTCAAACTTAACAAATTAACTAACCTTTGCTAAACTAACCCTCACTCTTCCCCCTCGAGCCTGCTCTCCGCAGGCTCTTCCCCAGTTCAGTAAGTGGCCGCTCCATTTTGCTAGTTTTACAACCCAGAAGCATGGCCATCGCCCTTGATTCTTCTAGTTCTCTTAGAGCCCATGGCTGTTGCATCAGCAGCTTCTACGGGCTCTACCTTCAAAATACAAGCGAGATCCGACCACTTCTCCCCACCACCACTGCTGCCAACCTGAACCAAGCCACCATCACTGTTCAACCAGATTCTGACAATAGCTTTGTAACTGGCCTCACACTTCCACTCTCGATCTCCTAGAGCATAGCTGGAAGGATCCTGTTAAAACAGAAGCCAGATCATATTTTTACTCAGGCTCCAAGCCCTCCAGTGGCTCCCCTTACCACTTAGATTAAAAGGCAAAGTCCTCATAAGGACCCACCAAAGGCCACCTATGGTCCACTTGCTTGTCCTCCTCCTCCCTTCACCACGTCTGTGCCACCATCTCTTGCTAGTCCACCCTTATTCACTGTGCTTCAGCCCATTGACCTGCTCTTGTTCCTCAAATATGCCAGGCATAGTCCCACCTCGGGACTTCTGCGCTCGCTGCCTTTCCTGCTGGGAACCCCTTCGCCCAGGTATCTGTACTGCTTGATTCTCTCAGCTCCTTTGCGCCTTTTCTCAAATGTCATCTCAGTGAATTCTGCCTCAATTTCCATCTTGGCGTTCTCTATTCTCATTACTCTTTTATTTTTCTCCCTTGCATTTATCCCATCTAAATTATCATGTTTTACTTATTTATTTGCTTATGATAGTAGGGTATTGCTAAAGAGCTAGAAACAAGAAGCCCCAGAATACCACGGCTTGAAGAACATAGACATGAAGAGTCTGACCAGGGGCTATCTCTGCTCCAGTCATTCAGAGCTCTGGGTGCTTCCACCGTGTTGCTCTGCCCTCTCCCAGGGTTCTGTTCTCATATGCATTCCTGAAGCTGGGTCACCACCATATCCGGGTTCCAGCTGGCAGAAAAGGGGAAGAGAACGTGAAGGAAGCACAGCCTAAGTTCTCTGAAAGCCCAATCTAAGAAGTAGCGAAGATCACTGCCCCTCACATTTCATCAGTGAGAACTTAGTCACATGACCACATCCAATCGAAGGAGGCTGGAAAATGTAGTTTAGCCAAGCAGCCATTTTCCAAGGAAGAGGCGGAAAAGGGAGTTTTGATGGACAACCATCAACGTTTATTACCTATGTTCTTTCTTCCCATTAGAATAGGAGTTCCGTGAGGGTAGGGATCTTTGTTAGTCTTACTCATTTCCATATTCTGAGCACCCAGAATAGCTCCTGGCACACAGAAAGAGCTTGGTAAATATTTGTTGAATAAATGAAGGAATTGTGGTTGTGAAGTCTTTCCTCCTGGGGTTTACAACAGCAAACATATCTCCCTTAGGACAACCTAACATTGACTTTTTTTTTGAGAGAGAGAGAGAGAGAGAGAGAGCATGAGCAGGGGGAAGGCAGAGGAAGAGGGAGAAGCAGACTCCCTGCTGAGCACAGAGCCCAACACTGGGCTCCACGAGGGGCTTGATGTGGGGCTGGATCCCAGGACCCTGAGATCATGACCCGAGCAAAAGTCAGATGCTTAACCAACTGAGCCACCCAGACACCCCCTAACATTGACTTTTTTATTTTATCACATGAGAGCTTAGTAGAATTCTTCATTCAGTGAAATAGGGACTAAGATTTCTCATTAGCGAAGCAGTTGCAAATTCTACATCCACTAGTGTCTTACACAAGCAGCCCCAGGAAGGGTCCCCTATATATTGAAAGATGACATTGGCCATAGGAAGAAGAGGTTTTCTGTGGTTCAATAGGGGGTCCTGGACCTATATCTTATAGTGATTCAGATGGTAGGAGTCAGAAGAATTTTTTGCCTCAATGCAGGACCTTTTTTGAAATTTGTATCTGTTCCATGTTTCCTAACACAACAATTTTGTATTAGAAATGCAGCTCCCTGCCCCTAACTATGGGGGATATTTGCCCTGCTAATTAACCAAAACTAAAAGGATCCAAAGAGCTTAGAGACTGACCAGAGAAAGCCTCTGATGGTCTGTGAACGTGAGCTCCCGTCTCTCCTATCCCCTGTCTTCCCCGGGCAGACAGAACCTTTCCTCAGCTCACCCACCTTCACAGACAGAGCATACTCACACAACACTTTTCCTCCAAAAGCTCCAAATAGAGCTTTTTAAAACCTACTGAGTAACCCAAAGTTCCTTGCAACAACCTTATAGGGCCAGTTGTATTTTACCAAAAGTTTCCTAGTGCAAACAGATACCTCTGATGTAAGTGCTGGCTCTGCTGGGCTCCAACAGTGGAAGAGAGGAAACAGCCATGAAGCCCAGGAACAGAAAACAAGTTTCCTTCCTTGAGGAGAAAAACCATTCCGACACCGTTTTCAATTTAAGCTAAGCAATGGAACAAGACATGGGACTGCAAACTCTGTCTCCTACCTGTCTTGATTCGTCTAAGGTCGTAATTAACACTCTCGATGGGTGCCGTTGCAGCGTTCAACAACTCGAGCCCAGAGAATGAAGCTCCGAAGGGTTAAGCTAGCCAAAGTCATTGAAAACACATAATAGTGAGGTGTTTGGGGGCTTTGTTTTGCTCTCACAGTGTGAAGACAGAAACTCCAGACCCCGCAAGTGATTTTTATAAACATAGCTAAGATTGAGGCATCATCCCATCCCCTTTTAGAATATGTGGCTAAGTCACAGTATGTTGACGAGCTCTGGTGTGGGATCCATTTTAGTAAGAAGACCAATTGCACATTTGTTTTTGGAAATTATTCTGAGATACTTATCTATGGTTCTGAAGCCTTCTTTTCAGGTCTTTTGGAAAATGGTAAGCTCTTCAAAACTCTTTGGAGATACTGACATTTTAATTTGTATGCTTCTCTTGTTGAATATTCTGGGGCACTGAACAGATATATTAGAGGAAATAGAATAAAGAGAAAGAGATTAAGACAGGGTTTTTAAAAGGGGAAATTAAACACATGCATACACAAGAACAGATATATTAGAGGAAATAGAATAAATAGAAAGAGATTAAGGCAGGGTTTTTAAATGGGGAAATTAAACACATGCATACACAAGTCAGAAGATTCATTATTTGTGGTTAATGTTTATTTCCATCCACTTCCAAACGATTATCTTGGGGCCTGTTCTTATGTTATGCTTGGTTATCTAATATGATCATCTATTATTTTTAATCCATTCTTTCAAATGTTTAAAAGACGCATATACTTGCATGAGATTACTGTTACATTTGTCTTCTATTATGTTGAATTTCATGAAAACTCTGGGTAACACTACCCAATTTGGGGAGCTGAAGGCAGAACCTACCATGCAGACCCAGATCTATGTGAAGGCATTTTACGTTGGTTCCCTGTTAGGTTAGAAATTTGTTAAGACTATTCTGAAGGGAAAAAAAATCTAACAGCTTCTATTAAACATATCATATTTCTATTTTTCCCCTGGAAATATAATTAGCATTCTCCTTTCTTAGTTTCCTTTTCACACTTCAGTTTAGATTTTGGGTGGTAAAGTCTGCATGTTAGCCATCAATGGAAAGTCTAAGTCCCCAATTTCCAAAGAGACCTAAAAGTTGAACCATAAAAACTAAAAAAGCATCAATCATGAAAAGTCCAGAATGGGCAGATCTGTAGAGACAGAAAGATTAGTGGTTGATTGGGCCATGGGATTGGGGGTGGGGGAATGAGGGGGTTGACTACTAATGGGTGCATAGTTTCTTTCGGAGGAGGATGAAAATGTTCTAAAATTAGATTGTGGTGAAAGTTACACAGTTCTGTGACTATACTAAAAAACATTGAACTGTATACTTAAAATGGGTGAACTGTATGGTATGTGAATTATATCTTGATACAGCTGTTAAAAAAAAGTATGAACAGGAGAGGCTTAAAGCAAAGCTTCAGACAGTGCCCCCCCCCACACCTTCCCAGCCTCCCTCTTACCAACTCCAGCCCCAGCCCCACAAAAGCAGAACAGATGCAGGCATTCCCTAGGCTGGCCTAAATGGAAAGAACAGACTCTCTTCAGCAGGAGAGACTGAAAATAAAAAAAGGAAATTTGCATCATTATTGTTTCCATTTGTGAGAAAAATAATTGTTTTCCTGTGTCGCCACACACATTTCTTAAACAATGAAAGCGAAAGTCTTTGAGTACCCCCAGAAACACAAGCGATAGACAGAATTTCACCCCATACACCCTTGTTCACACCTCTGCTCGAGCAAGTGACAGCATGTCATTTATCTTCAAGGATGGACAATAAAGGATTTCACAATGTTGGAAATATGTTTTAAGTTTTATGAGAGAAGCTAGCGTGTGAGTAGGGAGGAAATCCACAAACACTCCGTAGAACTTCCCTGGTTTGAAACGTAGAAAGTCAAGAAAGAAGCAAAAGTGACTTCAATATTTTATCTGCATACAGCCGGTCAGAGTTAAAGTTAGGTACAATGGCCACCTTCCTCGAACCCACCTTCTTTGCCCCCTTTGGGAACTTAATTCCAGAAGTGAAGAAGGTTAGCTGGTCTTTGGGGTTTGCTTGTGTGTGGGCGGTGTGTTTAAGATGGTGTGCGTGAGTTCACGTTAGTTCTGTATTCACCGCTTTCGTCATAGCCTGCCTCAGGGGGAAATAAAAATCATAACCCACTCAAAATATTCAAGAGTAAGGTAATTTTTTAGAAAACTATTTCCTTGACTATTGACTGGACATTTGATGAGAAATTAGTGCTAGGGACGCCTGGGTAGCGCAGTCGTTAGGCGTCTGCCTTCGGCTCAGGGCGTGATCCCGGCGTTCCGGGATCGAGCCCCACATCGGGCTCCTCTGCTGGGAGCCTGCTTCTTCCTCTCCCACTCCCCTGCTGTGTTCCCTCTCTCGCTGGCTGTCTCTCTCTGTCAAATAAATAAATAAATAATCTTAAAAAAAAAAAAAGAAAAAAAAGAAATTAGTGCTAAACATTTTTAGGAAGTGATAATGGTGGGGCGCCTGGGTGGCTCAGTCGGTTAAATGTCTCCCTTCAGCTCAGGTCATGATCTTGTTGTCGTGGGAATAGAGCCCTGCCTTGGGCTCATTGCTCAGCAGGGAGTCTGCTTCTCCCTCTCCCTCTGCCCTTACCCCTTTTGTGTTCTCTCTCTCACAAATAACATCTTTTTAAAAAAGTGATAATGGTATCATTATTTTACCATTATACTCTTTCTAAAAAGAGTCCTTATCTTTCTGAGATACATACCGGAATATTTATGGATGAAACAACGTTATGTTTGGGATTTGCTTCAAAAAATTTAGGCGCAGAGGAAGTAGGTGGGCGTAGAGGATGAAACAAGACTGGCCAAGAGTCAATGTCCCAGCGAGGGCAGCTAGTGAAGGGGGTCATTAGACTGCTCTGTCCACTTTGATAAATGGTTGATGTTTTCCATGATAAAAAGTTGAAACATTTTAAGAAAACAGATTTCCGCAAACATTCCGAACAAACGTTAGGCTCCATGGTCAGAGATGTGAAAAAGGGGCATTTAGTAGACGTGAGACACGTGCCAAAATAATATTCCAACATTGCAGTAAAAGAACTATTGCCAAGCATGAATGGAAAAGCTGCTCTATAGTCAAGTTCAAGTGGACGACAGTATTCCAGCAGTGCCTACCTCTGTCACCCATTTCAGAAGGGAGTTGACCCAAGTAGGAAGTGGCCCAGCTGAAGCTAATTGGGAACGGTAGGCTGACGGCGGGCGGTGCAGGGAGCACTGGCCCGGCGGCCTCTTGGCCTGTACGTGCTGCCAATCCGAGTGGAGTTCCCCAGCTGAGAGCAGGAAGGAGGGATTTAAGAAAAGAACGGAAAAACAACCTTTTTTTAGGCTGGAAATTATTCTGGTGTGTGTGTGTGTGTGTGTGTGTGTGTGTGTGTGTGTGTGTGTGT
>NW_024423319.1:109657532-109679572 GCF_017311325.1 Ursus maritimus | reverse complement strand
GTGTGTGTGTGTGTGTGTGTGTGTGTGTGTGTGTGTGTGTGTGTGTTTTCCAAAGGCGAAAGACAAGAATTAAAATTAAATTCTTACCTACCTCAACAATATAAATGTCCTCTCCCATAAAATCTTTATTCCTTGACTTCACATTCAGGCAGCTCGACCTTTCTATAGTATGACACACACTGGAATGCCAAGTCACTCGCATGGAACTGATCGGTGCTTTCTATTAACTGGGAAGTTGCTCTACTCTCTGTTCAAGTGAAAATTCAGACCACTAAGCAAAAAAAGTATAGGAGGACTTGTTCTTTTTCTCAAAGCAGTTTGGTACATTTTTGTTTTTAATTTGGTACATTTTTTTGTAATTTGGTACATTCTTATGCCTAATTTGCACCCAGAGTTACAGTGTCGTACTTGTAACCGTGCTCTAGAGTGGGGCGTCTTTCTGCACAGGGTCAGCAGATGTTTCAGACTCTGCAGGCCCAGGGCTCTCAGCTACAGCCGTGCAACTCGGCCACTGTAGCAGCCACGGGCCACACGTGAACAAATGGACGTGGCTGAGTTCCAATATAACTTTATTTATAGAAACAGGTGGCAGATGAACTCCTCTTTGGACTTGCCCTCCTCCACACGTAAGGATCCTTGTGATCCCATTGGGCCCACCAGGATTATCCGGGATACTCTCCCCGTTTTCAGGTCAGCTGATAGCAACCTTAATTCCACCTCAACCTTAATTCCCCTTCTCCAGGTAACTTAACATAGTCACAGGTTCTGGGAATCAGAACGTGAACATCCTCAGGGAGCCACTATTTGATCTACCACAGGGCCTAACAGGAAATAACCGTTCGCTAACCGCACTCTGGTTGCTCATTCTTGGCAGTTGGCTCAGGTCCTTGGAAGGATGAAGGCACATCAGGACCGGAAGAATAACACTTCTGGTTTTAGAAGCAGGACAACAGGAGGCACCGGGGTGGCTCAGTCGGTTAAGCGTCTGCCTTTGGCTCAGGTGACGAAACCAGGGTCCTGGAATCGAGCCCCACGTTGGGCTCCCCACTCAGTAGGGAGTCTGCTTCTCTCTCTCCCTCTGCCTCTCCCCCTGGTTGTGCTCTCTCCCTCTCAAATAAATAAATAAATAAAATCTTAAAAAAAAAAAAAAAAGGCAGGGCAACTAGCTCCCTGTGATACAGGGCACCGTATATGCATCGGCGTCTGCGCGGGCCCTGGGGAAGCAGCCTGGCTCACAGCTGAGCGCCTGGGCTCTGAGGACAGTGATTCACATTCCAGCCCCAGCACTCATGGGACCCCAGATCAATTCCCTGCCTTCTCCGTGGCACCAGTTTCCTTATGTGTCAAGTGAGAGTAATAATCCTACCTTGCAGGGCATCGTACACACTCAATGAGGTAACGAAAGGGAAGCAACCAGCACAACGTCGACCCTGTAATGATCACTATTTCTGCACAACTATGGGACTCTACTTTGAGTCAAACCATGTCCCTCCAAGAGCCACATGGAGAAAGCACGCTAGGGCCTCATTTCCCTGCAAGGCAAATTTGGGTTCTACCCCCACCATAGCATTATAGTTGGGCTCTAATTATGAAGAGTCCAAAGCAACATTCAGAAATGGTACTACACATAAGCACTAGTTAATAAAAACTTTCCGAGGGTGCTAATACCTCAAAATAGTTACTCTCAAATTACTCTGGCACGCCATTCCCTGGGGACACAGCCGAGGGCCTACCAAGTACGGTACTTGTCCTATGTTCAAAACAGATGTCAGAAAGCCATTTGATAAATGCAGCAGCTTTTATAGTCTTAAGAAATGGTGTTGAGTTGCTTTGGCCAGGGTATGGGACAAAGGTTGCTTAAATATAAAAGGAGAATCCTTTTTCTCGTTTCGAGAGTCAGTCATCAGATGTTTTCAATAAGCAAAGTTTCAGCTATTTGGTGTATCATACATGTTCTCTGCCAGTAAGGTGTTTGCAAAAATCTTCTTGGCATCTCTTCATTATTTGTGTTTTAACATTTTACAGAACCTGAGAAAAGAGCAAAATTAGCTGCCCAACACCAGCAAAAAAGACTAATGGCCAACCAGGGAAAGGAATCCTAAATCCCATTTTGATGCCCAACCGTTAGCAGACTCTTTTGTAGTGTTAAATGAAAACAAATCATTCCCTCATAGAAAACTTCCATAACCACAGGAGAAATACTGTCATACTGCATCTGAAGCATTTTTCTGTGGTCTGCCTGAATACCCAAATCTGAAGCCCTCCGAGGGGCTCCAGCTGCACACCTAGTTTGTTTTTATCCAGAAGAACGTCCAGAGTGAAGAGAGCCTTCTCAAATGCATCCTGATTTCAACACTCGGGTGGTTTTCATGACAGTTCGTATAGCAAGGAATTCTTGTCTTTGAAGAAAATTATTCCGCCTACTGATAGTTTTCTCCTTCTTCATCCCTAGGGTTTCCGGTGTTTTTTGAATTCTCCACTTCAGAGTAAATCCTTAAAGTGAAGCTTACTCATGTATCCCACAATTAACTGCCACTTCTTTTCCTTTCTTCCTTCGGATCCTTTCCACAATGTGAATATTTCCTGGGGCGGCTAGCCAAAATTCCTCGGCCAGCCAAACTAAGCGAAAGAGGACCACTTTTTAGTACGTGAAAAGTCTTTGACAGCAGCTTCAAGGCCTCTAATGAACTTGGAGATAGGCTACTGTCTAATCATATTTTTTCAAATCTAATTATAATAGCAATAAAATTAGGTAAGGGCTCACGTGGGTAAAATGATTGTTTTAATTTTTTAAGCTTTTATTTATTTGTCAGAGAGAGAGGGAGTGCACAAGCAGAGGGAGCGACAGACAGAGGGAGAAGCAGGCTCCCTGCTGAGCAGGGAGCCCGATGTAGGACTCGATCCCAAAACCCTGGGATCATGACCTGAGCTGAAGGCAGACGCTTAACTGACTGAGCCACCCACGTGTCCCAATAGAATGGTTGTTGACTACTTCGCCTAGCTATTTAAGGTCTGTCTCAATGGGTTTGGTGATTTTCTTATAAAAATAGATTTATAAAACATAATCAAAAGTTAAATCCAAGGGATTATGTAATTGAACCAGATTCCAGAATTTAAGCCCTCGGAAGAACTAGTTGCAGGCGTAAAAGAATGTCATTTCAGTGCTATGAATATTAAAGACTCTGCTCCTTTTTCACATTTATCATGTTGTTGTTTCAAAGCAGTATCTTATTCTCGTTTCTTTTAGCTGACACGTGTTTAGAAGTATGCAACTGTCAAAAAAATTTTTTAAATGATACTCCGCATTGGAAGTAAGAACATGGAACGAGCCTCAGATGCTTCTCATGGGAACTAGAATATCCTTTCTGCTATTTGGCACTAGTGGGTCAAAAGCCTTAAACCCACATATCACCTTTAATCCAGAAATTCCATTTCTTGCCATTTATTTTAGTAACACCACCAGCAAGGCACGGGAAAATGTATACTTTTGTACAAAGTGGTTCATCACATCACTGTTTACAATATCAAAAAATGGAAACAGTCCATCCCCCAAATAGAGAAGGAATTAAATATATTTTAACATATGTTAATATGTTAACATATTAATATAACATATTAACAAAATAACATAAATAAATATAAATAAATATATTATAACATATGTCCATATTATGGGATATATCTAGCCACTAAAAATTATCTTTTTTTTAAAGATTTTATTTTATTTTTTAAGTACTCTCTACACCCAATATGGGGCTCGAACTCACAACCCCAAGATCAAGAGTTGCATGTGCCACCGACTGAGCCAGCCAGGCGCCCCCTAAAAATGATCTTTTAAAAGAATCTGCTAAAAAGATTTAAGATGTAGTATTAAGTTAAAAAATAAATTACAAATAACATGTACAATGTAATTCAAATATATATGTACCTTCATATGTAACATCTATGTGCGTGTTGGTGTGTATAAAAGAGAAAGCAGGGGCGCCTGGGTGGCACAGCGGTTAAGCGTCTGCCTTCGGCTCAGGGCGTGATCCCGGTGTTCTGGGATCGAGCCCCACATCAGGCTCCTCTGCTGTGAGCCTGCTTCTTCCTCTCCCACTCCCCCTGCTTGTGTTCCCTCTCTCGCTGGCTGTCTCTATCTCTGTCAAATAAATAAATAAAATCTTAAAAAAAAAATTAAAAGAGAAAGCAAACAGAATGAAAGGATAGATCCCTAATGTACCAAAAATAGTGATAGAGATTATCTCAGGGTTTTTCTGTATTTTCTTTTTTTGGATTTTATTTATTTATTTGAGAGAGAGAGAGAGCAAGAGTGGGGAGGAGGGGCAGAGGGAGAGGGGGAAGCAGACTGCTTGTTGAGCAGGAAGCCCAGTGTAGGACTCGATCCCAGGATCCCGGGATCATGACCTGAGCTGAAGGCAGACTCTTAACCGACTGAGCCACCTAGGTGTCCCATGTACTTTCTGACCTCTCTACAAAAAGAAAAAAAAAGCATTACTTTTAAAAATCATAATGTGTGTTGGTGTTTTTAGTTCAGGAATAAGCTTCTGCAAGAAACAACCTTTGTTTCATTCTCATTTCTTTTGCTGGCCACTTACTGCCTGAAGTACAAAGTGTCTGGCCTTAAGCACTTAGACTTGCCAGATGCCAGGTCCCTGATGCTGTGTGAAGATGCTGGTGTATTAGGAGATGGGGACAGCAGCAGCCGTGGGACGAGGGAGGTAGGGGTGAGGACTGAAAGATGAGATGTACAGATGGATGTTTTATCTTGTCTCTGATCACAGTCATACATGGCTCGGAGGGTGCATGGAGGCAGGACAGGGGGAGAAAGGCCAGGGTGAGAAGCCAGACCTGGCCACTGCGCTGGGATAGGCACTGCCCAGTCAGACCTAGTCCCAGGGATGGCCTTCTGGAGGAATCTGAGAGGCAGGCATCTGGCTGAGAGAAGGGCTCACTCACGGGGCTGGAGTTAGCCATGGGGCCAGAGGTGGGCTCGCATCCTGGAATGATTGAGATACAAGATGGGAGTATGGGGTTATGAGGCATGGTATCCAGGCCCCATGGCTACAGGGAATGGGGGAGTGGGTCTTAGGCACAGGCAGAAGCCCAGTTACCAAGACATAGAGTTGAGGTTTAACTAGAAGCCATGGGGCACCTGGCTGGCTCAGTCTGTAGAACATGTGACTCTTGATCTCGGGGTGGTGAGTTCAAGCCCCACACTGGGCGTAAAGCTCACTTAAAAAAAAAAAAATTAACTAGCAGCCATGGTGACTTGATGCTGAATCCCAGAGAGGCAGGCTACGTTTCCTCAAATCTCTCCTGAAGACGTCAGAATTGGCAGGGGCAGTAAGCTGGTCTAACCAAGAGGAGAGACAATGGACCTTACTTGTGGGGAAACTAGGCAGGCCTGGAGTGAGAGCCCTGGAGCACTGGAGTCAGAGAACTCTACCAGAATTGTGTCTGAAGCAGTTTATCATGAATAAGACAAGTTAATGGGCACCCTCCAGGTGGCAAAAACAAGAGGTCCTGGTCCATGTGAATCTCAGCCACTCCTGCCCAAATCTCTTCGTAGTGTCCCTACCCGAGATGCAGACGCACATGGGTGTGTCTTGGGGGTGTCAACAAGGTGTCAAAAATAAAAGACCGGTCCGTAAACATTTTATCTTTGCTTTGCCAATGAAGGAGAAACCTGAGTAAGTTGGACATCTTAGTATTACTACACAAATGCTGCTAATAAAAACCCGTAAGTAGAATTTCTAACTCCGTAAATTTCTGTGAAAATGTCATGCTATACAAAAGATTATAGATAGTCTATTATTTTTATAAAGATTATTTGCTGTTTAAATATTTTTGGGGAATATAAAGTTGAATTTTGCAATATTTCTTTCCTTCAGATCCAAATGTTGGGATGTTACAGAAACAAAGAAACGCTTCTTGACGATAGCCCTCATTTGACTGGTTTTCCCAAGAGCACAATTTCTACGCCAATAGACCCTTAGTTTCGTGGCTTATAGCAAGAGCGGTGATTCTCAACCTTGGCCTCCCACTGGAATCACTTGAGAGCATTTGGGATTCCCAGAGCCTGTGTAGCAGACAAATGAATCAGACTCTAGACCCGGGACTCAGGCATCGGGAGTTTGTAAGGCTCCTCCGGTGATTTGAATCTGAGCTCGAGCAACCATGCTAATTTGTCGTCCAAACGAAGACACTTTTTAGAATGAAGGCTGATGCTATCCCTAATTACCCTGGGGCCAGAGAATAAGCCAGTTAAGTCCTGAAGGCACTTGTATATATGGTCCTACTAGTTTTGGCTGTCAGCTGGTGTCACTCTGTCCCTTAAAATTTATAAAGGAATGAAAAGATTGGCTCACATGTAAGCTCCATACCCCTTGGGAAATCTAAAGGTTTCTGGAATTCTTTGAGAATTCTTCTAATTAATTCCACTTCTAATTTCTTTTTTAAAGATTTATTTATTTATCTATTTATTTATTTGACAGAGAGAGAGACAGCTAGAGAGGGAACACAAGCAGGGGGAGTGGGAGAGGAAGAAGCAGGCTCATAGAGGAGCCCGATGCAGGGCTCGATCCCAGGGTCCTGGGATCATGACCTGAGCCTAAGGCAGACGCGTAACAACTGAGCCACCCAGGCGCTCCTACTTCTCATTTCTAATTTAAGTTGAATTATCATTTTCTACCCAGCTTCTTGGAATTTTTCTCTCATCTCCACACTGAGCATGGCCCAAAGAGAAGTCCTAGGTCCTTCTTCTGGTTTCCTATCCCACTCCCCAAAAGGAATCTACTGAGGCACCTGAGTGTGCCTAAATCTAGCTGGAAGAGATCATTTACATTTTAATATTAAATTTCCTTGTTTCTGAAAAGTCCCTTGGCCATTTCGGCTGCCCAGGGCTCTAGTCTCTATCATAGTTCCCAATACTTTTTTAAATGTTTTCTCCTCTCCATTCTGACTACACTCCTGAATTCTTGCTCCTTTCTTATGGAGGGCCATCTCTTCAGTGCTTCCTTCCAACCTACGGTTTCAGGGCTTCCCTGTCCACCAAGATCAGCTAGTCAAGGGCCTTTCTCCAGCAAAGACGGTTCCTTCTTTTAGAGAAACTCAGGTACCAACTGAAAAACGTGATATTTTTGCTCACCCCATTGCACATAGACTTAGATATCCTTTGTGTCAAAACCTGCTGAGGACCACCCACTAGAATGGCTAAAATGAAAATGACTGATGTCGCCAAGTATTGACAAGGCTGTGGAACAATTGGAATTCTCATAAGCTGCTATTGGGAGTAGAGAATGATAAAGCACTTTGGAAAACTGACAGATTCCGTAAACCGTAATGCACATCTTATCCTGTGACTCAGCAATCCCTCCACTAGATATTTATTCAACAGAAATAGAAACATATGTTCCCAGAAATATTTGTACAAGAATGATCATAGCAGCCTTAATCATAATAGCCCCAAACTAGAAACAGCCGTATGTGCACCAAAAGGAGAATGGATAAACAAATATAGTGAAATACTCCCCAGCATCGTAACCCGGATGAATCTTTCAGACGCTATCCTGAGTGAAAAAACCTGGACACAAAAGTATACATTGTACAATTCTATTTCTATGAAATTCTAGAATAAACAAAACTAATCTGTGGTGATAGATATAAGAAAGTGAAGTAAGAGAAATTCCTTTATCTTGTGCTGGATGGTGGTTACATAGGTGAATATAATAGAAAAAACCCCCTAATCTAACTATGTACTTATAAACTATGCATTGTATTATATGTAAATTATATCTTGACTTTTTTTAATCAGAAAAAAGAACCACCCAAAAATATAAGCTGCTAGGACACATTTGGACCTTACATTGAGTCTTTCGCCCCCACAGGGGAAAAGGTAGAAATTAAGACTTGGGTCCTGCTGTGTGCTAGGCTCTGTGTGAGGCACTTCACATAGAAAAATCAGACTTCCCCCTAAAATAGTAGGCAATTCCACGAACCAGATACCATTCTGTGACATTTCTTATCAGGCCCTTGCAAGAGCAAGCATTTCAAGCATTTTAACCGAAGATGGGACTTTTAAAGAGTTTTCATTTCTAGATGGACTAGTAGTTTTCCCAGTAATTCATCTTGAAAATGATAATACCCACCCAATTTACTACTACAGTAAAGAAAGCATTTCTACATAAAAGCCTGATGAATTTTACTTGTCCCAACAAGATTATATTCGTTAGTCGAAGGGCTTCAGTTGGGATTGAAAAGCTAAATTTACATATGACAACAAATCTTTTAATAGAATTTTATTTCAAGAATATAACAATCCAGAAAAATTCCAGATGTTCATTTTATAAAGCCAAAAGAAAGAATAGAACAAGAATAATCTATAAAACAGAAGTTGCTATTTGGGAGAGGAAAATGAAGTGTTCAGACAAAGAAAACTGGATTTAAGTTTTCTTAAGAGATAAACAGAAGATGAAAGGCTCTTGGTGAGTGGAATGTATTATCCCTCTACTTGTCGACTAACTATGCAGATACGACCCTTGGCACCTTAATTTAGTGCAAAAAGACATCCGTGATTTCAAGGAATTTACTTTTTACTGTCATTTCATATTTATACAACATCTTTTGGAAAGAAATTAAAAATTCTTTACTTTCAACTGCCAGTACTTCTCCTTTATCCATAAAAGAAAGTCTAAACTTCCAGCCTGATATTTGAAGTTTTGTATAATGCGACCCATTTATCTAAGCTTTATCTCCTACTGCTTTTCTACACTTGCCCTTTCGTCCAGCCAACCCTATTTACTTGACTCCAGAGTGATTACCAGTTCTCGCTTCCAAATTTTGTTCATGCTATTACTCTTGATAGGATGGTAAAGTGGAAAGTGCATGAATTCAGTCAATTCTCACTCCCTGGTCTGTTATTAGTTAGCCATGAGATTCACTCATTAGTCATGTGAGTTTGGGCAGGTCTCTCAACCTTCCTTAACATCGATGTTCTTATCTGTAAAATGAGAATACTAGTACCTACTTCCATTTTGATATTTTAGTACTCCATTCTAAATTTTAAATGAGATGGCTGATGTGCCTGACGCATCATACACAATAAATACTACTTCCCTGTCGGGTTTCATCCTCACTTCTGCCTAGAAGACACCACCATCTCGATGCCTTCTAAATCCCATCCTTCCTTCAGTCCAATTCAAGTTCCATATTTTAAACATTGTCGAACCACCCCTTTATCATTTTATTGGCCCTTAATACCATACTGCCTCGTATTGCTCATAAAGAAATCTTTTTTAAAAAAGGAAATGCTGTTGTCATGGTTTTTAACACATTTTGCTCTTCTTACTGGTTCTATTTTATAGAATAAGGAGTAACATTGACAGGTTTTGTGGGAATTTTTAATATTTTTTTCTAAACCACCGACTTCTATTTTTATGTTTTAACATTTTCATAAATTTTTTTGTAACTGGAACCACATAACAAGTATAGGGGAAAATTGTGTCTTCTTTCAACAGTTTTTCTAATTTTTAGGCTGGAAGATAACAGATGCCTGGAATTTACCTTAAAATCAATATTTTATTAATTAAATTAAAATCAATATTTCTACAACAACAGCAACAAAAAGACAGAGATTGACAGAATGGATAAAAACCCATGATCCAACTATTCATTGCTTACAAGAGACTCACTCTAGGTCCCCAAACACAAATAGATTGAAAGTTAAAGGATGGAAAAAGATATTCCATGCAAAAGGTAACCAAAAGAGAATAGGGGTAACTATACTAACATCAAATAAAATAGACTTTAAGTGAAATAAAAAAGGTTGCAAAAGACAAAGAAGGACATTGTTTATTAATAGAAGTTTCAATTTAGGAAGAAGATATAATAATTAGAAACATTTACATACCTAATGACAGATCAACAAAATAGAAGAAGCAAAAACTGACAGAACTGATGGGAGAAATAGTTCTATAATAATAGTTGGAGACTTCAGTATTCACTCTGAGTAGTGGATAGAGCAACCAGACAGAAGAAAAATAAGGAAATGGAGGACGTAAATCAACTAGATCTAAAAGACATCTACAGAACATTGTGCCCAAAACAAGAGCATACACATTCTTCAGTGCATGTGGCACGTTCTCCAAGATAGACCAGATGTCAGCCCACAAACTAAGTCTCAATAGGTTTAAAAAGATAGATATCATACCACATCATATTTTCTCCAAACACAATGGGATGAAGTTAGAAATCAATAACAGAAGAAAAACTGGAAAATCTATAGATTTATGGAAATTAAACAACACATGTTAGGAGCATCTGGGTGGCTCAGTTGGTTAAGTGTCTGCCTTCAGCTCAGGTCATGATCCCTGAGTCCTGGGCTAGAGCTCTGCATTGGGCTCTCTGCTCAGCAGGGAGTCTGTTTCTTCCTCTGCCCCTCACCCCGCTCGTATTCTCTCTCTCAAATAAATAAATAAATAAATAAACCCTTGCTTAAACCACTGATGGATGAAAGAAGAAATCACAAGGGAAATTGAAAAATACTTAGACACAAATGAAAACAAACACACAACATAGCAAAACTTATGGGATGTAGCAAAAGCAGTCCTAAAAGGGAAATTTGTAGCTATCAACACTTACAGTAGAAAACAAGAAAGATCTTGGGGTGCCTGGCTGGCTGAGTCAATAGAGCATGCAACTCTTGATATCAAGGTTGTGAATTCAAGTGCTACGTTGGTCATGGAGCCTACTTAAAAAATATATATATATATATATATATATATATATATATATATATATATATATATATATATATATATATATATATATATATATATATATATATATATATATATATATATATATATATATATATATATATATATATATATATATATATATATATATATATATATATATATATATATATATATATATATATATATATATATATATATATATATATATATATATATATATATATATATATATATATATATATATATATATATATATATATATATATATATATATATATATATATATATATATATATATATATATATATATATATATATATATATATATATATATATATATATATATATATATATATATATATATATATATATATATATATATATATATATATATATATATATATATATATATATATATATATATATATATATATATATATCTAAGGGCACCTGGGTGGCTCAGCTGGTCAAGCATCTGGTTCTTGATTTCGGCTCAGGTCATGATCTCAGGGTCATGGAATAGAACACTGTGTCAGGCTCCGTGCTCAGTGGGGGAGTCTGCTTGAGTTTCTCTGCCTCTCCTTCTCCCTCTCCCCCCTCCCACTGTTCATGCTTGCGCTCTCTCAAATAAAGAAATATGTAAAAAAAAAAGACAAAAAAAACAAGAAATATCTTAAATTAGCAACTGGATTTACAATTTAAATAACTACAAAATCAAAGAACAAACCAAATTAGAAGCCAACAGAAGGAAGGAAATAATAAAGATTAGAGCAGAGATAGATGAAATAGAGAATAAAATATAATAGAGAAAAATCAAAGAAACCAAAAGTTGTTTCTTTGTAAAGATCGACAAAATTGACAACCCTTAGCTAGACGGACTAATTAAAAAAGAGAGAAGGCTAAAACTGGAAATCAAAATGGGGACATTACTACTGATTCTACAGAAATAAAAAGGATTATGAGAGTATTGTGAACCATTGAATGCCAACAAATTTGATAACCTAGAGAAATGAATGAATTCCTAGAAACACAAAACCTACCAAGACTAAATCATGAAGAAACAGAAAATCTGAATAGACATATAACTAGTAAGGAGATTGAATCAGTAATCAAAAATCTCCTGTCCAAGAAAAACCCTGGACCTGATGGATTCACTGGTGAATTCTACCAAATATTTAAGGAAGAACTAATACCAACTCTTCTCAAACTTATCCCAAAAAATTTGAAGAGGAGGAAACATTCCCTAACTCATTTTTGAGGCCAGCATTCCTCTGACACTAAAGCCCAACAAGGATACTATAAGAAAAGACAACTACAGAACAATATCTCTTATGAACATCAATGCAAAAATTCTCGACAAAATATTAGCAAAGTGAATATAGAAGCATATTTAAAAGATTATACACCATGAGTAGGGGGGATTTATTCCTGGAGTGTAAGGATGGTTCAATATACAAAAATTGATTGATGTAATACACCACATTAATAGAATGAAAATGAGGAGAAAAAACCACATGATTATCTCAATTGATGACCAAAAAGAATTTGACAAAATTCAATACCCTTTTATGATAAAAAACACTCAATAAACTAGGAATAGAAAGAAACTACCTTGACATAACAAAAGCCATATATGAAAAACCCACAGCAAACACCATACTCAATGGTGAAAGACTGAAAACTTTTTTCCCCTAAGATTTGAAACCAGGCAGAGATGCCCACTTTTACTACTTCTATTCAACATAGCACCAGAAGTTCTAGCCAGAGCAACTAGGCAAGAAAAAGAAAGAAAAGACATCCAAATTGGAAGAGAAGAAGTAAAGTTATCTCTGTTCATAGAATATATGATCTAATTTGTAGAAAACACTAAAGATTCCACCAAAATAAACTGCCAGAGCTAATAAATGAATTCAACAAAGTGACAAGACACAAACTCAATATACACGTCAGCTGCATTTCTATACCACAATTAAGGACCTGTCATCTTACTGTCCGTTGAATGCACCAAGATTTTGGGGAGGTGAGGAGAAAAATGAAGAGAAACAGAGTGTATTCACAATATATTTCATCCAGAATTCCACCTATTTTTTGATATAAAATTAGCTTCTGTGTGCTCATTAGTGGAGATTAAGTTTATGTAATCCAGAACCATGGTGTAACCCCAGATCACATGTGATTTTTCAGAATCAATGTGAAGTAGACGTAGTGCACACAGGGATTTCTGTTGCTAGTCACATTATCTTCTCATATCCACAACAGAGATGGATGGCATGACAGATATGACTATTCAGTGCCCTGCAAGAATGCTTCTATGAAGTTTTCTACTAGGGCTAATTAACAGTTGTCCTTGCAAGACAACCTGAGTTGGAGGTAGCTGCCACTGGGTCTACCTTGTTAGAAAGTCAAGGACCCATTTCTGAAATTAAAGGCCGCAGACTCTGGCATGCTGTATATCAGATCAACTCAGTTCCAGTTTAAAGACCTGTCTTGATCATCATTTAAGAAAATAATTTTAGGGGTGCCTAGGTGGCTGAGGCAGTTAAGCATCCAACTCTTGATTTTGGCTCAGGTCATGATCTCAGGGTCATGAGATGAAGCCCTATGTCAGGCTCCACACCCAGCGTGGAACCTGTTAAAGATTCTCTCTCCTCCTCTCCCTTTGCCCCTCCCTTCCCCTCCCTTTCTAATAATAATAATAATAATGATAATGATAATAATAATTTTGTATCTGGTTTTTTAGCAAATCATTCCTTCCTAGTGAGTGATGGAAAACTGCTATGAAATTTCATACAGTCCAAACAAAGACTTCAATTGTGAGACAAATGCAAAAACTATATTGGAATCCTTGAGAGAACCACCTGACTTCTTCATACAGTTTCCAGCCCCTAGGCTTTTCAAGTCTTAACTGGAAATACTAGAAATAATTTCTCCTGGTGTTTTGAAGTTTATCTACTTAAATCACAGAGTAATTCTGGCCATTTAAAACAAAGAAAGAAAAGAGTTTGAATGTGATTCTATAAAACAAATTAGTGTATAAGGAAACGATTTTAAAATAATCTAGTAAATTCAATACCTGCCCATGATATTTGGCATGATTACAATAAAACTGCATTAAGGTGCAGGATCTATAAGAGAAATATGGAAAAGTCAGGAATCAGAATTATCTGATTTCTTAATGAAGAACAATAGGGCATTTAGTCGGCTGAGAAACAACAGTTCCTTTGAATTAACAATTAACTCAATATTAGCTTATTGTGGTTTTAGTGTATTTAATATTTCATTACAGTAGGAAGTCGATCAGGCTTGAGACAGGAAATTTGAATTCTAACTTCATATCTGCTGCTACATGCCTCATAACTTTGGACAAATCAGCTCATCTCTCTGAGCCTCAGTTTCCTCATCCATAATATGAAGGGGTTGGGCTTAAATATTCTCATAGTTTTCTTCTAGCTCTAAAATACTGTGGCTCCATTTCTTACCCTCCCTCCCCCCACCCTGCAGGGCCTCTGTGGATCCTCACACCTCCGTCCTCTATCCCAGGCTCCTACGCCACCCACTGCCTCCACTTGCCCCACCGCCCAGGGCTATTTCCCGAGACAGGCACCCATTCTAGACAGTGGCACCTGTCCTAAATCAAAACTCACTCTCGTGTGTCCCAGGGCCATGCTACTAATGGACTTAAAGGAGTGAAACGAGCCCGAGGATTTGAGCTACTGTGGCCAGGTCAGGGTGGGGTGCGGGGGGTGTTGGGGTGGGGAGGCACGGAGAACAAGTCCAGCTGCCTATTCCACGCTCCCCGAAGCCTGTTTTCTGAAAGCTGCGACTTGTGTGCTCACTTCTAACGTGGGTCTGTCTGTAAGGAGGGTTGAGAGACTGGGGGAGGGAGCTTCTTGCCTTGTTTTGAATAAAATCAAAGTTTGGAAAGCCTTTTTCCAACATCCATAAAAATCAGTCAATGCAGCCACTTCAAATTTTATTTATTTATTTATTTTTTAAAGATTTTTTACTTATTCAACAGAGACAGAGACAGCCAGCGAGAGAGGGAACACAAGCAGGGGGAGTGGGAGAGGAAGAAGCAGGCTCACAGCGGAGGAGCCTGATGTGGGGCTCGATCCCACAACGCCGGGATCACGCCCTGAGCCAAAGGCAGATGCTTAACCGCTGTGCCACCCAGGTGCCCCGCCACTTCAAATTTAAATTTACATTTATGTGGACGAGAAAAATTATATGCAATTGCACGTACGTACATATGATCCATTATGTACGGTATTATAATACCTACTTTACACAGCTATACTTACCCCAAAAGCAACTAAACACACAAGCTAAGTGGTTTCTTTTTGGGTTTTGCCTACGGGGGTCTCACCCCAAATCCTCGTGTGTTTGTCTAATTCCCTCTCTCAGCTTTCTTCTCCCCACTGTGGGCTGGGAAGAGAATCTGCTCAGCAGACTGTAAGAGTGACAATTACTTCATAATCCCATGTATTGTCCCTTCTCCCAGTTCTCAGAGTCGGTGGGCCTATTTACGCGATAACCCTGCTGCCACACTACCTACCCCGATGTGACCCTGACACAAGGTTACAAAGCGCATGCATGACATTCGTAAGCTCTCCTGAACCAAAAATCTTCTTCCTCCAAAAACCAAGTTACCTTGAGCGTCTGTCTCCTGGCTGGATTGACACGGTAAGAGCTCTTCAAGACCTAAGCGGCAGTGTGTACTTGTGCACGTGTGTGTGTGTGTGTGTGTGTGTGTTAACCATACAGCTTAAGTGATTGCATCTTTTCTTTTAAATGTCTCTTGCACGTAGCCTAAAACTTGATTTTTCATTGTATCCAAAAAAATGATCTCTCACCTATCAATATGTTGGCCCACGTGTTGTTATGCTAAGGCAGAAATACCGAGTCTGAGAAAAACCAAAGTCAAGGAAATTCTCTGTCGAGTCCCCTGGTGCCCCACCTCCCAACCCCCACCCTCATGTCTAGACATTCCCGCAGGCTTTGCAGGCACCACCCTTTCGCTTCCACATTTCATTAATAATCGTACAAGTCAAACAATAGCTAATCGGGCAATTATGCACAAGTTAAAACACTGGAACACGCTACCCGGCACTGCCTGCCAAATCACACAAAATCTGGATCAATGAAGGTGCTGAAAGATTTTTCAAAGGTTCCTCCTGCCTTTCTTCCTGCTCTTTGGGCAGACTTCTGAAAGGGACCAGAGTGAGTGGTTCTAAGATCAAATCAACAACAACAGCATGAAACCTGTCTCCTTATGTCTCTATTTTTCACAGGGACACCAGAGTTTGAAAATCAGTGTTTGGGGGCGGGGAGGAGAAAAGGGGCGTGAGGTGGAGAGTACCCACACCCTGAGCTAATTGCATCACGGTGAAAGAATGAGCACCACACCCCAGGCGGTCACATTTCTGGGGTCATTAGCATGGTTGCTCGAGCTCAGATTCAAATCACCGGAGGAGCCTTACAAACTCCCGATGCCTGAGTCCCGGGCTCCGACGCCAACATGCCTGCTCCCCTCTAGATTTAGCTACTTCCAAACTCCAAGATCAGCCGCAGAATTTTTGAGGAGTGAAGTAAAGCACGAGCAAGACTGGGTCAGCAGTGTGCTCTTCCAGAATCAGTCTGGGTGCCAAAGCTTCTCTTCCGTGCTTCTCCAAGCTGCGCTCGGGCTTCCAGCTGCCCACAGGGCTTCGGTTCCTGTGGCCCTGGAGTCCTTCAGTCTATGGCACTTTCCTTATGTTTTCTTATACCTCTGGCAAACGCATTCATCTTCACGGGAACCGCCTCCAGAACTCAGATTCAGCCCCTAAAAATAGCATCATCTCTGCCCACACCTCCCCCTCCTGGGTTTCCTCACTGTTAGTGCTCCCAGTGGGTATTACTAAGAGGTGAGAACATGAACGCTTGCAAGAAGCAGAACATCAATCATTTCTTCCTTACTGATTTCCGTGGAAATCCAGGAGAAGAAAAAGAAAGGAAGTCGATTGAAGGACTGCTTTAGGGCTTGAAGTCTGATTCTCGTGAAAGTTTGGTGAGGGGACCTTCCTACTCCACCTCAAAAGCCCATTCAGACCTGAAATGCCTCAATTCCTTGCCTGCACATCTGACTGGGATTTGGGTCTGGACCGGAAGCAGGATACTAAAGTCGTGCTGGGCTCCATGTGCAGGAAATGGAGCCTTGCTGCTGAAATTCCTGGGTTCAAATGACACAGTTGGTTGCTGGGGTGGTTTTGAAAGTGCCCTTAATGATCTCAAGCCTACCTTGGAAGTCTCCAGAAAGGCCCATCTATCCATTCTCTCTAGGGCACTTAGACATAAGAGGACCTGGGATTGGCCTGGAGCCTCCGGAAGTAATTACCAGCAGAGCTCCATTCCCTCATGGAAATTCACTTCAAACTTTGCACTCGTCTATCCCATCTATTACACTGCCTATATTCTCTGTGACTATTTCTCTCTATAACAAGAAAAGCATCCTGTTAGTTGGTAAGGATACAAAGATGAAGAAAATATGACCTTTGTACCTGAAGATCTCAAAGTCTAGACAGAAACAGCCCCTCTGAAGTGTAAGAAGTCTATCAAGGAAGAAAACCCAGGTTGATTCATTCCTCAGGAGGTGGGTTCGGTATTGTATGCTCTCTGCACAGATTCGGTTGTCAAAATTTAGGAGACGGCACTTTCTTTTCAGGATCCCCCGCACTCTTCCCATAGCTTCCATCTTCACGACAGAAGTTGTGAGTTGAGACATGGTGTCTCAACAGTGTTCTTCTATAGAGTTAATCAAAGCGCTTTCTGTTGATGTGTTCACACAGACGTTTGCACATGCTTTCATCAGGCAGGAGAGGCGCTCCAAGAGCCAAAGGATGAGAAGCAAGTCTGAGCACAGCACGGTGTCTGTTACTCAGGTTTTCTTACCTCTAAAGTCCTGATGGAAACACAGCTTCTCAAGCTGGAGGGCTGTAAATGGAAGCCAAAAGAGAGGCTTCAGTGCGAAGCTTTAAAGGACTCAGATATCAGCTGCATGCTTTTGAAGCCTTCTAACAGACTGAAGCACAGAGGGGAGACAGGCGTTCTCCCCTTCATTGCCGCAGACCACAGCTCTGTACCTCAGGAGCTCTGATGAGCCTGGCTGAGCAGCAGGGGCCCCAGCAAAGACATTGGCGCCTAAAGTCGAAAGATAAGCACCTTATGGGACAAGGTAGCTCCACAGGGGTGGTAGCGATTGGCCAATCGTGGGACCTGACACATTAGTGGGTCATGGCTGGCAGTTTTTTAATAGAGTAGACTAGTATAAAAAGCATGGGTTTCTCACAAGTAGTAAGTAGACATATATGTATGTGTGAGTGTGCGTACATGTGAGCGAGTACATGTGGACATGCACTGGGTCATTTTGTAACATGCAGCTCTTCCCGTGGGCCATGGTCTAAAGCACAAAGGGATTGCCCTGTGGAGCAGAAGTAGCATCTGATCGAAATAGTAGTTACCTTGTATTTAAGTTCATAAAGATTCCGAGACCTAATCAAGCGGGGTTTGCAAAGACTAGCTGCGGTGTCCTTTCTGGTAGCCACGAGCACGTGTGGCTATTTAAATTAATTAAAATGAACTAAACGAAAAAACCGTGGTCCTCAGTCATACCAGCCACATTTCACGTGCTCAGTAGACCCACGTGGCTACTGTACCTGCTAGTGCAGATGTAGAACATCTCCAGTGTCTCAGAAAGTTCTAGTGAATATCCCTGGCCTTGGCCTAAATCTGGTGGACCAAGATTGAAAAGGATGGGCATGGACACCTATACATTTTTAAAGTTCTACAGAAATTGCAAAGTGCAGTCAAGATTGATTTTATTATTGACCCCAAGCAGCAGAAAATATAAATATGGAGCTTGAGAATGAAGGTAAGCTGGAAATTAGATCTGGAAGCCAGCAACACGTAAACTGTAGTTGAAGCAAAAGAAATAGGTGAGCTCACTCATAGAGATCAGAGAACAAGAGAAGAGGACCAAGCACAAAACCCTAAGATGGAAAGAAGCAAAATCAATGAAAGAGCCCGAGAAGCAGAGGTGAAAGAACTAAGGAGGAACATCAGTAAGTGTGTTTTTAGGCGCAAGCAACAGAATATCCTAGCTCACATCGGCTTAAACAATACGGAAACTAATTATGTCGTGTAACAGGAAGTTCAGAACTAGCATGGGCTCCAGGCACAGTGCTTCGGGGCTCCAGCTTCACTTCTCTGTAACTTGTCCAGAATAGTGTTGGCTTCCTCCTTAGGCTAGAGGGAAAATGGCTGCAGAAGTTCTTAAAGCAATCATTCATTGTCAAAAACAATAGAAACACCATGATTGGCTCAGGCTAATCATTTTGGGGTTTGAATGAATATTGAGCTATTAAATCACTGCATCCATGACAAAAGAGAAGTGAGAGAGATGGGTGTCAGGAGAAGCCAAAGAAGAAGGTAGGGTGACTAACAGAGTCAAAATGCTGCACTGAGGTCAGAGTGCATACCTTGTACATAGTAGAATTGAATTACTATTTTTTTTTAAGATTTTGTTTCTTTTTTTTTTTTAAAGACTTTATTTATTTATTCGACAGAGATAGAGACAGCCAGCGAGAGAGGGAACACAAGCAGGGGGAGTGGGAGAGGAAGAAGCAGGCTCCCAGCAGAGGAACCCGATGTGGGACTCGATTCCGGAACGCCAGGATCACGCCCTGAGCCGAAGGCAGACGCTTAACCGCTGTGCCACCCAGGCGCCCCTAAGATTTTGTTTCTTTATTTGAGAGAGAGGCAGAAAGAGAGAGAGCACGAGGCGGGGAGGGGGAGATGAGGGGCAGAGGAAGAGGGAGAAGCAGACTCCCCACTGAGCAGGGAGCCTGATGTGGGGCTCAAACCCAGGACACTGAGATCATGACCGGAGCCCAAGGCAGACGCTTAACCTACTGAGCCACCCAGATGCCCCTGAATTATTTTCAATAAGATGTATTGTTTGGTGGTTGCTCATGATAAATTCACCTTATCCAGCTGGAACCATGTATACAAGAGCTCAAAATTCTAGCAGGTCACTCAAAGGAAAGAGATCAAGAAACAAAGAGGATCATAGTAGAAGAGGACAAGGAAAGAAGGAGGGAAGGTCAAGAGCAAGGAGAATCAAAAAAATGTTTTGAGTTACTATTAACAGCATGGAAGACATCCCCCCACCACATCCAGCCAAGACAAAAAAAGATCCAGAATTAAGAGCAAGTGTAACTTCTGACTTATGGTAAATTTAAAGAACTTCAGTGTCTTGTTTTACTTGGTGTTGTCAAGGCAATCTCATAGCCTCAAGAATTTGGCAAAGCACTCCTTGGCCAATGGAGAAACCATCTCTCAGAGGCCTCAGTTGGCCATTGCCCACTATGTAGATCAGCTCCTCGATGCTATTCTCAGAATAAATTTTCCAACAGATGCTAAGTCAATGAAAACACACTGAGAGTTGTAAGAGGATTTATTTTCCATCTGTTTTCACCTGTGCTCAATTGAGGATTCCCAGCTCATAGCCCAGGCAATATATAACAGAGGCCAGGGGCTACTCCACCCATATTTTATAAAGTGCCTATGGTGCCAATTTTAGCACTGCAGCTGTAAATAACAAGACCCTAGAGTCATAGGGAGTGATCTCATTCTCTCACATACATCCAAAGCTTAAAGAAGGCCAATATGTCCTTATGGATCATTGTGTTACTGGTGTTGCTGAGCTCACCACAGCTCCTGTGGCCCAGCTTAGTTTCCTCAGGGCTCCTCTGTACATTCTCTCCTCCCTTCTCCATCTTGGAATTGGATACATTGTTTCCCAGGGACCAAATTCTGAGAACCATGGGCTGGGAGATTTGGTTCATTTGGGAGGGATGGAGGGAGGCACATCGCCTCCACTGATACAATCAGGTAGTTTTATTTTTGTGTGTATGCCACAAAAGAAAAAGTAGCTAATTTTGGTCCCAGGGGGAAACTTAACAGGAAAGCATACTAGAGACATGAGTTGAAAGCTCTCCTTCTTAAAAATCTGTCAACAGCTTCTCATGGTCTTTGAAATAAGGATCAACTTCCCAATGTGGCTTATGAAGCCCTCAGGGTCTGCCAGCCCCTTCAGCACCCTCCATGCTGCCCTCCACTTCTCACTGTCCTCTGTCCTTTGGTTCCTTAGTAGAGGAGGCCCAGTCCCCTCTGTCTGGAATCCTCTCTACCTTACACCTAATCTTCATCTAGTTTATTCTTGTTTATTCTATTTTTTTCTTTTTTTAGAGGTAGGGAGAGAGTAGGGGCAGGGGCAGAGGGAGTGAGAGAATCTTAAGCAGACTCCATGCTCACTGTGCAGCCCAACGCAGGGCTCGATCCCACGACCCTGAGATCATGACCTGAGCCAAAATCAAGGGTTGGGCACTTAACTGACTGAGCCATCCAGGCACCCCTTCATCTAGTTTATTCTTGATAATCCTCAAGAGCTCAACTCAAACACCACCTCTTCAAAAAGTTCCCCTCCCTTCTCAGATTAGATTGGGGCCCTCCAGTGTACCCTTTCTTACTATCTGGACTTTTCTCTTAGGACATTTATTTATTTGTGTGATTTCTAATTTAACGAATGTCTTCCTAGCACACTCTAAGTACTTTAAGTATGACAACCATACTGACTTAAATCCATTAGCGTTAAGGTGGGGTGATTCTAAATTCTGATCTGTTAAATATCAAAATAACACAAAATTTTTCCTTCTGCTAGTTAAATTCTGTGCTATGTCTTTCCCCTTCATTCAAAACTTATTTTTAAAAGATTTTATTTATTTATTTGATAGAGAGAGAGAGAGAGCACAAGCAGGGAGAGGGAGAGGCAGGCTCCCAGCTGAGCAGGGAGCCTGATGAGGGGCTTGATCCCAGGACCCTGGGATCACGACCCAAGCCGAAGGCAGATCCTCAGCCGACTGAGCCATCCAGGTGGCCTCAAAACTTTTTTAATGACAGTTTTATTGAGATATAATTCACATTCCATACAATTTATCCATTGAAAACATACAATTCAATGATTTCTGGTATATTTACAGCTGTACAACCATGACCACAATCGATTTTAGAACATTTCACTAGCCCCCAAAAAGGAAACCCTGTACCCCTTAGCAGTCACTCTCCAGTTTCCCCCAGCCCTAGGCAATCATTCATCTACTTTCTGTCACTACAGATTTGCCTATTTTGGACATTTTACATAAATGGAATCATACTATGCGTGGCCTTTTGTGGCAGCCTTCTTTA
>NW_024423319.1:109636933-109657523 GCF_017311325.1 Ursus maritimus | reverse complement strand
TTTCGAAGTTGTAGCATGTATCAGTACTTCATTTCATTGTATTGTCAATAATATTCCATTCTATGTCCATCGGTTGCTGGACATCTGGGTGTTTCCACCTTTTAGCTATTAGGAATAATGCTGCTGTAAACATTGATATGCAAGTTTTTGTGTGGACATAGGTTTTTATTTCTCTTTGTATAGTCACAGGAATAGAATTTCTGGGTCATATGGGAACACTGCATGTAATCTTTTGAGGAACTGCCTGATTTCCACTTATACTGCTTTAAGTTCCCACCAAAAGTATAGGAGGGTTCCAATTTCTCCATTTCCACACAGCATTTGTTATGGTCTGACTTTTCAGTTACAGACATCCTAGTAGGTATGAAATGATATCTCATTTTATTTTATTTTTTTAAGATTTATTTATTTATTTGTCAGAGAGAGAGAGAGAGGGAAAGAGACAGCACACACACACACACACAAGCAGGGGGAGTGGAAGGCAGAGGGAGAAGCAGGCTTCCTGCTGAGCAAGGAGCCCGATGTGGGACTCGATCCCAGAAACCCCGGGATCATGACCTGAGCAGAAGGAAGATGCTTAACCAGCTGAGCCACCCAGGCGTCCCTGATATCTCATTTTTTTTTTAAAGATTTTATTTATTTATTTGACAGAGATAGAGACAGCCAGTGAGAGAGGGAACACAAGCAGGGGGAGTGGGAGAGGAAGAAGCAGGCTCATAGCGGAGGAGCCTGATGTGGGGCTCGATCCCGTAACACCGGGATCATGCCCTGAGCCGAAGGCAGACGCTTAACTGCTGTGCCACCCAGGCGCCCCTGATATCTCATTTTAATTCTGATTTGCATTGCCTTGATAGCTAATGATGTCGAGCATCTTTTCGTGTGCTTATTGGCCATTTGTATACCTTCTTTGGAGAGATGTCTATTCAGATCCTTTGCTCAGTTTTTATTTATTTATTTTATTTTTATTTTTTTTTTAAAGATTTTATTTATTTATTTGACAGAGATAGAGACAGCCAGCGAGAGAGGGAACACAAGCAGGGGGAGTGAGAGAGGAAGAAGCAGGCTCATAGCGGAGGAGCCTGATGTGGGGCTCGATCCCATAACGCCGGGATCACGCCCTGAGCCGAAGGCAGACGCTTAACCGCTGTGCCACCCAGGCGCCCCCCTTTGCTCAGTTTTTAATTGGGTTGTTTTTTATCATTGAGTTGTAAGAGTTCTTTATTTTTTTAAGATTTTACTTATTTATTTGAGAGAGAGAGAGTGAGCAAGAGAGAGAAGGAGCAGGGGGAAGGGAAGAGGGAGAAGGAGAAGCAGACTTCCCGCCGAGCAGGAAGCCGGACACAGGGCTCGATCCCAGGACCCTGGGATCATGACCTGAGCCAAAGGCAGACGCCTAACCGACTGAGCCACGCTGGCACCCCAAGAGTTCTTTATATATCGTAGATACAAATCTCTCATCAGACACCCGATGTGCAAAACTTTTCTCCCATTTCGTGGGTTGTCGTTTCACTGTCATGATGCTATTCTTTGAAACACAAAAGCCTAATCTAGATGGGACCAAAATTAGCTACTTTTTCTTTTGTGGCATCTGTCTTCACATGATGGAAGGGGTGAGCTGACTCTCTGGGGCCTCTTTCACAGACACTAGTCTCATTCATGAGAGCTCTGCCTTCATGAACTAATTGTCTCCCAGAGGCCTCACTTCCTAATACCATCACCCTGGGCATTAGGTTTTCAACATATGAATTTTGTGGGCACACAAACATTCAGACCATAACAGTCATCATCCTGTTCAATCCCCTTTAATATGAATCAGTTCGTCAGCATTTGTCTCTTACGACACTGACATCTTAAAAGAATACAGAACTTTTTCTTTTTGTAATAGAGCGCTTCTTAGATTCCAGTTATACACTCACAGGCAGAAAACTATGTTAAGTGCTGGGTCCTCAGTGGGTCATATCCGTCTCCTGTCTGTCTGACCCTCATTTGTGATGTTAATCCTAACCTCCTAATCGAGGTGTTACCAAATTCTATTTAGTTACTAATATTCTAAAATTTTAACATTTGTCTTTACTTTGTTCTAACTCTAAAACCTCAAACCTTTTCTGTCAATAATGTGATATTTCACCTGGTGTCCATTTTTCTTGCTGTTTCTAATTTATTCAACCTGTAATAGTATCGTGCTGGTCCTCAACTTGTTTTCTTAACTCTGACAACTCCCTTTTTAGCCACATCTGCTGTTTTAGCATTTCATCTTGGTTTTTGGCCTTCTTTTTATTTTCTTACTTTCGATGTTGGCAGCTGACTGGACCTTTTGTTTTCTCTGACATGCATGAGTGAAATCTCGACCCCATTCTAACTTACCTCAAACTCATTTGTCTTCCTCTTATAGCTCCAGTTTGAGGCCTGAATGAGGGGTTCTATATACTTCTCTCTGCACTGATGATGTGGCCATAGAGGCAGAGATGGAGTTCAGCTGGTGTTGTGTGCCCTCTTTGGTGGGGGACACGAACTCTCTTTAAAGAATTTCTTCTGTGTTCTGCGCTAGGAATTCCGATCTCATACTTGGAGACATACCCTATTCTTAATATATTGTATCCTTAGGCTTGGGTTATGCTCCCAATTTTGTATGAGTCCATAGTAAATGGCATACTCCAAGGATGTTTTTTTTCTGTCCCTGATGAAATATTGAGTTCTTTTCCTTGATTTTTCCTAGGGTTTCTTATTTTCCTCATCAACTCACTTCTCTCCAAGTTGAGAGTGACCGGTGAGAATTTGGGTCTTTGTCGACTGGCTTTTTTTTTCTCCCCCCAACCCCTAGTACCTAATGTATAGTGTATGCCTGTTTCCATAGCGTAACGTAGCCAATTTCAAGCTACCAATATGACATTACTAAATGTGGAATTGGAACACCCAGCGCTATATAGCTTAGCCCATCATTATACAGTATTTCCACTGTACGGAGACAGTCGATGTAAATAACTTCAAAAGCACAGATAGTAGCAAAATGAAGTGAAATAATTAGAAAGTGGTGGTTTTTGAGCATTCACTCTCTTTGTTTTAAATATTATTTATTTTAATGTACTGTCTGGTGACTAACATATCATAATAAAAAAATAAATATTATTTATTTTAAAAATAAATTTAAATATTTGCTATGGATTCAATATGAATTAGAAATAAACATTTCTTTTTAAAATGTAATTTGTTTAATTGTAAGTGTATATAATTTAATTTTTAATAATTGTTCTATTTAATACCTGGCTTGCAATATCCCTGAAAATTGGACCATCAGCTCTTGTGAGCCAGTTAGAACCCGCTCCAGGGCACCACTGAGTCAGAATAAAAGCCCACGTTATCTGTTTCTTCCTCTGGCCACCGCTTCTTATTTTGGCAAGGTCATACCACTTTTCTTCTATGGTTGCTGTTGGTAAATTTTTGCTATTTTTAAAAATTGCTTTTTGTTTGGATTAAGGGAAAGAGATTCCGAGATTGGCTTCATCCTGTCACCTTTACCTCAAGATCTTCCTCTTCCTCTTGCACGCTGAAAGTTTCTTTGGGTCTTTTTAGGTTTTATGTACTGTTCAGCACCAAGATGATAATATCACCTGGGGCAGTAATCACAAGTCTTCCTCTAAGTACAAACGCTCCTAAGTAGAGTTAGAGAATTAGTAAGCTCTCTCTTAAGGAAAGGTAACCAGAAACAATTGCAGAACGATGCAATTTCAAATAGACAATATTCAAGGATAATAATGGAGATAATTCACCTTGAAGAAAGGAAGGATGATGGTCTAACACATGGCAAGCAGTCAGCCCCTTGCACATTTCTCTGAAAGGTAACTTTGAAGGACGAGCTTTGGTGAGAGGTGCCTCCATATACCCAAGAGCGTAAGTGAGTTCTCAAACATATATAGTGTATTTCATGTGTGTGTCAGTGCGTGTGTATGTAGGTGCATAGTTTTTAAAAATTTCATTTTGAGAAATTAAGGGTGTTTCCAAAATATTCCTTATTAAATGCTTCACAAATCATAGATTGTAGTCAATATTTCCAAAAGTGCAGTTGTTCTCAGCTCTGGCCAGACATTAAAATCACCTGGGGAACTTTTAAAAAATACGGATGCCAGGACCCGACTCCAGAAAATTCTAATTCAATTAGTCTAGGGTGGGGCCATGCCATGAGTATGTTTGAAAAGCTCCCCAGGTGATTCCACTTGGCAGCCAGCGTTGAGAATCCCGGTCATAATGTAACGTTTAGTGTTTTATTAATATTCCAAGAAGTCTAATAAGTAAATATATTAACCCCCTAAAATAGATGATAATGAATAGGAAAATGTGTAAAGTTCTTGAAGATGTTTAAAGGAAAACAAGATAATAATTATATGTTGTTAAAGTCTTTTTTTGGCAGGAGCTCCAAATATTTTATAATTAAAAAAAAAACTATGCAGTGCCTATTGGAGCAAAAGTTAGTCAAATGTAATAATGCCTTGAAGCTGAAGACTCAAAAACAGTATGTCTTCGGTTTTTCTTTTGGAGGTTCTGGATTGTCCATGATGAGAATATTAACACGTCCAGTTATTTGTCAGGCTGAGAAAGACACCATGCTCCTTCTACAATAAAATCCCACTGATGTGTTTTAGTTAAGATGGGAGTCAAAATGTGTCCTTTCTGAGCAACCTATTTCTCAGGAGCACAAATTAAAATCATAAATAAGATTGTAAGGGCAGATCTTTAAAATATTTAAGCAAATAAACTTTCCCCAAGGGACTGATTTCAGGGGAATTAATTAGGCTTATTAGAATGGCATAATTATCTAAGCAGTGAAACAGGGTCCCTGGAGATCTCTTGTACTTTTTAGCTTAGATTTAATCGTTGCGTTTAAAATAATACAGATATTTTTATCTATCAGTCAGGACTTTCTCGTTGTAAATAACAAATCCAATCAAGCTAAAGTTGAGGAGAAAAGGAATTTGATGGTCAAATAACCAAAAAGTCCAGAGACAGACTTCAGGCAAGGCTTGATTTAGGGGCTCAAACAATGTCACTGGAAATTGGGTCTTACTCTTTCCATCTCTCTTCTGTTTTCCCTCTAAGTAGGTTCCATTCTCAGGTGACTCTCTCCTGTTGGTAGCAAGATGGCTGCCAGTAACTCTAGACTTTCATACATCTGTTCAGCAACTCAAGAACACCCCTCTGTCCCACCATCAGCTTCCACTGTTCCGAAGTGCACTGTTAGAAGAGAGCTAGTGACCAGTATTGAAAGAGTTCATGGTTTGTATTTTGTTAGTCCCGGTCGTCATGGCAACCAACGGGTTCTACATAAAGCCTGAAGCCAGCGGACTTGTAATGGAATACATTCCTCTGAGTGACTCAAAGCCTTGTTGAAAAGGAAGCAATCACACTGCTGTGGAAATAAATTATGAACTGCTCAGGGTTGAAATAAGCAACTTTTTTGGAATCACATTTCCCCCTCCTCCCACATACTTTTGATGATAAGTAACTTGGCAACTCTTCATTTCTGATGGGACTGCCTGTCCTATGGTTGAGAAGAGGCGTGGTAGTATGTTGCCTGCCTACCACACTTCAGGGTTTCAGTGAGTATCAGATGAGGGAGTGTGTGTGAAGGTCCTCTGAAAACGACAATGGGCTGCGATAATATGGTCGGTGCTGTGGATTAAGAGTTCTTAACATTCAGAAATGGAAGTTGCAGATATTATTTTAATCCACCCTGAGCCATTAGAGATTACTTTCTATGACACACATACTAATATTTTGTTCAGTCTGAAAACCCAAGTGATGAAACTTCCGCTGTTCCCCTGGGGCATCCCACTCCACCACAGAGCCAGAAAGTTTATGCTGGTAGAATATAGTGTTTAATAGCGTGGACTTTGGAGTCAGACAGATGTGAATTCAAATCCCAGCTCTGCTGCTTGTAGTTACAGAGACTTGGGCATGTCACTTAAACTCTTTGCATCTCATCTACAAAATGGGGGTAATGAAAGCTATGCGTATGGAGCTGTGAGAAAGATTCCCTACGATAATGTGAATAAAAGCACCTAGCAATGTCTGCTGCAGAGTAAGGGACAACTTAGTGTCAGGGGTTATTATCATTAGCTTTATTCCGGTTGGGCATGACCAGCTTCACTTTCTTGCTAATCCTTGTTGGAATTGTTTCTACCATATTAAATTCTTTTTTCCTCTTGATTTATTCTGGTGTTTCCAAATACTACCTGCTATTTTATTTTATTTTTTTTTTTTAAAGATTTTATTTATTTATGTGACAGAGAGACAGCCAGCGAGAGAGGGAACACAGCAGGGGGAGTGGGAGAGGAAGAAGCAGGCTCCCAGCGGAGGAGCCCGATGTGGGACTCGATCCCGGATCGCCAGGATCACGCCCTGAGCCGAAGGCAGACGCCTTAACGACTGCGCTACCCAGGCGCCCCTACCTGCTATTTTAATCCCTACCTTTTGTTATCATCTCTTTGATTAGAATAAACCACTGAGTGGTCTACCTTCAAAAAGTAGATGTCGTAACAAAGATTGTTAGCATTTCTAGTTACTTATTGTGTAGTAGTATTATTGGCTTTGCTGGGGTGTGTTGACCCCAACTGACCACCATGTTCTCATGGGCCCTCATTGGCCCAGAAATGAGAACGTTCTTAAAGCATCAGTGGACTAGCCTAGTTCTGGCAGGCTTCATAGCAGGGAGCCAACCATGACAGCCACACACTCCCCACACCCTCACCTGGCAGGGAGCTGGGCTTGGATGGTGCACAAAGCCAAGTTGCACAACTTTGGCAGGGAGCTGCATCCACTATTTATCCATCACTTGGACAACCCTGTTAAATTCCTACAGCTTGGGCCTATCTGAGCTCTTCATCATTTTAGTGTTCTCAGCCTAAACAGACCAATTTCTGCTTCTAGGAACATTCCTTTGGAGAAGAGGAGAAATTTTAATAAACTCTCAAGTGCTCTTCAAACTCCTGAATTGGTGAGGCCCTTGAGCCGATTCTTGCAGTTGACTCAGGAGAATGGTATTTGGAACTGCAAGTTTGCATAGGGTCAGTTTTTCCAAGAAATGCAGTCCTTTTGGGTAATTAATTTGAAGAAGTTGGCATTTCCTTCTACCTGGCCACATTTGTTTTCTCCATCTTCTTGAAGACTGACCTTAAAATAGTTTCTCTATCTTCATCCTTCCAGCACTTTTGTCTCTGCTCTTCCAACATCTTCATTAATTTTAATACCAGGCTGATTTTTCTTTGCCATGAAAGGCTTTTAGCTTCTTTGATAGCTCTTTGATTCCTCCTGCTTCTCCAGCACGGAGTAAGATTTAACAAAAGGGCTTTTTTACAAGCATGCCATGTCCCTTCGTGACAAACATTATAAGTAAGACACTCTTGGCCTCTTCTTTCACCAGCAAACCTCAATGGTTGGTGGTTGTCAATGCCCAGAACAGATTTTTTCCTCCTTACTCCAAGACACCTTGAGGACCTCATGTTCAGGCCAGAACTATTTTGGGTGGAAAGGAGACAGGACATTTGAGACCTTTTTGTCTGGTAAAATCCTCCCCAAAGAGCCCAAGATTTTCATCTCTTCTTTGCAGTTGCTAATGATTAAGATGCTAATTCCAGTGCCCCGCCTTGGGCGCTCGGAACCTCAGACCACTTCCTCTCGGGCTGAGCGTCTCTCTTTAGTCAGAAGCATGATCTGAAGGGAAATGCTTTTGATTAGAGAGACATCAAAAATAAAATTCCATGCGTGCCAAAACGATTTTATTCCATCTGACCAATTAGCCTGGTTTCTATTTTGAAAAACATCGATTACACACCAAAAACGCAATAAACTTGCCATTTTCAAAATTCCACAAGCCCTAAGGCAGTGATATTTAATTGGTGGTTTATAGTAATATCAGTAAACTCGGGGTAACCTAACTTCATTGGAGCGTGGTTCCTAAATTGCAAAGTTGTGAAGATTATTTAACACCAATCTCCTTGCTGATGGAGCTGTGATTAGGAAAGCAGAGAAGGGTTTCTCAGCCTCAGCACTCTCGACATTTGAGACTAGATCATTCTTTGCTGTGGAGGCTGGCTTGCGCACTGTGGGATGCCCAGCAGCAGCCCTGGTGTCTACCCACTCAATGCCAGTAGAATCCTCACTCCAGTGGTGATAGCCAGAACTGTCTGCAGACATTTCCAAGTGTCCCCTAAGGGACACAATCGCCTCTGGTTGAGAACCGCTGATGTAGAGGACATGGTGAAACACTTTTTCCCTTGTTTGCTTTTCTGGACTATGAAAATGGTAGAGGTCAATGAAAAATAAGAATACATTAGGTCTTAGAATGTACTATTTTGATTCTATTATTATAAAACCCTTAACTTTTCTCAATTGCGATTTTTAGAAAAACAATTAAATTTCCAAATATAGCTACAATATATAAACATTGGTCCCTGGCATGTCTCGCCTCTCTGCTAATGGGTCAACAAGAACAGGACTTTTCATGAGGTGTTCCAAGAGTTTGCAGGGCCCCTCTCTGGCCTCGTTCACCGAGAGCCAGGGTAAAACTACTCATTAGCAAAGTGACTAATGCATAGGCCTATTAGTTGAAATAGTCAGCGAGGGGAAAAGGAGAGTAATGTTTCCTGTGTACTGTTTTCTCTTTTAAGGCAGAATATGTGGCAGTCTAACGAGTGACCGCATCCAAGTTGATCTTACAAGTTGGTAAGTTTCGTCTTTGCTGTCCAGTACTTGCTTCCAGACTAGTCAGGATTTTCAAAGACCCTGAAGTGAAAGGAAAATGGTGGTGTCCCCGGCATCCCAGGCTTTAATAACTGCTCCTCTCTCTGCCCCAGCCCCTCCTTTCCTTCCACCCCACCCCCCTGCTTCTTCCCAACTTGGGCTTCATTATCTTCTGAAAAGGGGTTGGGAGGAATGGACCCTGAAGGCAGAGAAGCGAATGTGAATTAAAATCACTTGGAGAGCGCTTCACCACACACCCGCCAACCAACCATCCCACCCACTACCCACCCAGCACCCACCGACAGGGTCCTGGCGGGAAACAAAAGCCACACTCAATTAGGAGAAATTGAGGTGATTAAGGAAGGGATGCTTTGCAGAGGTGTGGTCAGGGTTTAGGGAAGTCCCAAGGAGAGTGCAGTAGAGGAGAGTGAATAACAGCACGGAGCTGGTACCCGCCTGGGCGGGAAGGGCAAAGAAGAGAGTGATAGGGGGAACTCAGAGGGCAGCGGTGGGAGCAGCCATCTTGTGGGAACTGTTTCTGTCACCACACAAACCAGCAAGCCAGGCTGACCTGGCAGGGAGAGTGATGTTTGATCTGGTATCAGTAACACGTGTGGAAGCAAGCCCTGAGAGTATCTGGAGAGTGTTTTCGTCAGAGGAAATTGCAAGCGCAGTGGCCCAGAGGTGAGAATAGCCAGTTTGCTTCTTAAGAGGATTTTGTAAGCTGACTTCGGTATCTGTCAGTGTCTGCGCTGTCTCACCTCTCATAGAACTTGGAATAGTGTTTTGGGGTTTCACACACTGAATGCTGCTTCAAACACTGAATGCTGTGTAGTTCTCTAGGAGGTCTCTCCCCAGTCACCTCATCCTGTCCACTGAAGGCCCCCGCTTCTGCGTCTGGAAGACAAGGATGTTCACCCTAAAATCAGTACCGACCCTTAAACCGCTGCTTCTCGAACTCCAGCAGGTTTGGGGTGGAGCCTGAGAGTCTGCATTTCTTTTCTTTTTTTTTTTTAATAATGATTTTTTATTATATTATGTTAGTCACCATACAGTACATCCCCGGTTTCCGATGTAAGGCTCGATGATTCATTAGTTGTGTATAACACCCAGTGCGCCATGCAATACGTGCCCTCCTGAGAGTCTGCATTTCTAACAAGCTGCCCAAGAGGGCTGTGCTGGTTTGGAGAGCGAGGACCATGAGAACTCAGAACCAGGCAGTGAAGGAAACAGAAACCACTGCCCAGAAGTTAGGAGACCTGGGTCCAATCTAGACTATGACCTTAACCAGTCACATGACCTCAGGTGAGTCACTGAGTCATTTCTTCATCCATAAAAACACATGTTTTAGGCTAGACTCCTGCTGTCCCTTCAAGGGTCTGCAGATGATGACTCAGCCTCTCAGATCGGGTGCTGTGAAATTTGCAGTCACTTTAAGTTTGGGAGTTTTGACATCAGCCCTAGAGGCATTTTATTTCTTCTGTGCTATTGTGTGGACTCGGAAAACAGTAATGCCTGAGCTCAGAGGTGAAATGCCTCAGGCTTGGACAATAGAAGTCGGGGGAGGGGGTCATCACACACTTCAGTCTATGGAGGATTTTCTTTAAAAATTAGTAGAGAGGGACGCCCAGGTGGCTCAGTCAGTTAAGCATCTGCCAGGTCATGATCCCCGGGTCCTGGGACCAAGACCTGCATCAGGCTCCTTCCCCAGCGGACAGCCTGCTTCTCCCTCTGCCTGCTGCTCCTCCGGCTTGTGTACTCACGCTCTGTCTCTCTCTATCTCTACCTCTCTGGCAAATAAATAAATAAAATCTTTTAAAAAAAAAAGAGAGAGAGAGAGTGTCCTGCATAAGAAATGCACGCAAGAAGTATGCAGAGTGAAAAGTCATCATGTCTACAACTTACTCTCAAATGGTTCTTTAAAAATTATGCACACACAGAGAAAGCAAATGTGGCAAAATGTTCATGAAATGTGAATCTAGGTGAATGGTGTTCATGTATTTGTTGCATTGTTCTTGCAACTTTTATGGAGGGATTAAACTTTTCTCAATTAAAAAAATCTAAAACATTCAAGAAAAAATTACTTTCAGATAAAATCAAGTTATGTCTTCTGTTGTACACATCATGTGAAACCATAGTCATCTTGGGCACTGTAGAAGAAAATGACAAAATTACAATTTTTAACAGATTTATTAATTGCCTCATTTCATCATCACACAAGCAAAATATCCTTTCTCTTATTTAGTTAGCATAATCTATAACCTTAATAGAAGGACTTGGTCTGCTGGGAATAGTTGTAGTTTTCATAGAATACCTTAGAAAGTTCTCTTATGAAACCCTGAGGGAGGGGAAGAATCTGCAGCCTTGTGATTCCTGCTGTTTTCTTGATTCCTCACAAAGATGGCAAGCATCTTAGAGGGCAAAGCCTTGTAGCACACTCAGGGACACTGGGTCCCAGGGGCAGGGGCTCCAGCTTTGCCCAAGTCCTATGACCCAGGTGTATCTTGGAAGCAGCAGAACTGCTGGACTTAAAAGGGAACCAGGATGCTGTCTGTTATAAGGAGAATGAGTGATGACCATGAAACAACTGCACAGCTCTGGCATAGAAAATGCTCAATAATGGGGCGCCTGGATGGCTCAGTTGGTTTAGCGGCTGACTCTTGATTTCAGCTCAGGTCATGATCTTGGGGATCAGGATCTGTGCTCAGCCAGGAGTCTGCTTGAAGATTTTCTCTCTCTCTCTCTCTCCCTCTGCCTCTCCCCCCAATTGTGCTCTCTTTCTCAAAAAATTAATAAATCTTAAAAAAAAAAAGACTCTATAATTGAGTTCAAATTTCTCCCCACCCCATGGGTGTCCAAATTGAATTTAAGTTAAAATAAATAATAAAATTATGTTTTTGTATTTGAATGTTTGGACTCAGAGTCATTCCTATTACGTTAAGTAACATGTATTGAAACACAGGATATCCTAAGCATGTTATAATGATTATGTTTTATTTTGTTCTCACAACAACTCCATGACTTAGGTAAAATAATCCCCATTTTACAGATGGGGAAACTGAAGCTTGGAGGGGTTATTAACTACTTGCCTGAAGTCACACAGCAAGTAACTGCTGGAGACAGTTGAACCCAGGCAGCCAGTCTCCAGAGTTTAGGCACTTAGCCCCTCCACCGTGTTTGTAGATGACCACCTACCTATCCATAAGACCAGTCCTCCCTATGGCAATGCCCACCTTTGGCTCCCAGACCACAGAATAGGGCCTGTGATTTATTAGGGAAGATGCTACTCTGTGGTGTAACAGAAATGTAAGAAGTCTATCCCAGCTCAACAGAGCACAAGAAAATCATTAATTCCATCCCTTTCAATAGGCAGCCAAATGTTCCACACTGTGGATGACTAAAAGATGGAGCTGATTGTGCCCAGGAGGGTGTGACGGTACTGCCAAATGTCCTGGCTGGTGATGCTCTCCTCTCCTGCAAAGAGTGGGGCTCTTGCAAATGACATTGGTGCTCCCCACTCCCCCCATGGATGTGTAACGTAGTCAGGTAAACCTGCCAAAGTCACACACTGTGCCTCACCCAGGGCCTGCAAAGAGCTGGTCCCACACTAAAGGTAATTTGTGAAACATAATTAATTACAGATTCCTTCTGGAGCTGCTTAAGCTCCTTGATGTCTCAGATGTGTGGCCAGGATGGAACTCTTCTTGGCAGCTGAGGAGGCTTCCTCCTCCAGCTAGAGAGGAGGTCCAAATGACAGAAACCAAGGGCATCACTCAGATGGAGTTTGGCCTTCCCAAGACTTGGTGGGGCAGGCTCAGATGCATGAATGGGGCTTTGGGGAGCCTACCCTTTCAGCAGATCCAAACCACACAGATCATAGAGATCTGTGGAAAATAATGTCTTTCTCATGAGCTGACCGAGCATTAGTGATAATCTCCATTTGGCTCAATGGCACTCTGAGTGGGGAAATGAAAGCCTTTTCTCTCAGTAAAAGGGGCAACATGGTTGGTCAACAAAACTCATGCCCAGTAACCTAATGGAAAGTCTTTCCCGAGATAACATTTGCTTTCTGTTGACAGAAGCACAGCAGGCTTTGATTCTGCTACTGTAATGTTTCCAATTATGTTTATTGTCTGTTATTGGTCAAATCACAAAACTAAAATGGATATAGCTACATATAAATTTGATTATCCCCCAACCCTAAGACATACTTGTCATGTATCTCATTTTACAGATAAGTAACCAAGTTAATATAAGCCTGATATGATATTAATTTCAATCCGGATCAAATCAAAGTTAGAAGCAGAGGACAGTCAACAACATGGACCAATCTCATAGCTACTGAACAAAAGGAAAGAAGCCAGGTAAGAAAGAGCACATTCTATATGATTCCATTTAGATGGCATACAGGAACAGGCAAAACTAATCTGTGATGACAGAAATCAGAAAGTGGTTACTTCTGGGAGGGTGATATTGACTGGAAAGGGGCATGAGGGAGACTTCAGGGATGCTGGACTTTTTAGATCTTGATTTCAGGGGTAGTTCCATCGGTATATATAAACATACAGATTCGTTGAGCTGTACTTTTAAGATTTGTGCACTTTAGGGACACCTGGGTGGCTCAGTTGGTTGGGTATCTGCCTTCAGCTCGGGTCATGATCCCTGGGTCCTGGGATTGAATCCCACATTGGGCTCCCTGCTCAGCAGGAAGTCTGCTTCTACGTCTCCCTCTGCCCCTACCTTCACTCATGCTCTCTCTGTCTCTCAAATAAATAAATAAAATCTTAAAAAAAAAGATTTGTGCACTTTCCTATATTTATCTCAAAAAAGAGGTCACAATTTATGACAAAGGAGTCAAGAACACACAATGGGAAAGGATAATCTCTTCAGTAAAGGGTGTTGGGAAAGATGGACAACCACATGCAAAAGAAAGAAACTGAACTCCCATCTCATACATGTGTAAAACTCCACCTGAAATGGGTTACAGACTTGGATTCCCCAGCTTCTTAAATTTTTTAATTCCTATTGTATATTTTAAACGGGTGTGTGCATAAAAAAAATCCACTTCAGTGTAATAAAACTAGATATTGACAAGAAAAAGTATGTCCCTCCCAAAACAAATTTCTCTTCTGGAAGTTTCAAAACACATTTTTCATTAATTTTGGGGTTATCCTACACTGCCCCTACTCCCCCACCTGTGACTCCTACCCTGAAGCTACAGAGAGCTATTCTTTGAACCCTCCATGCCTTGTCAACCCTCAGTGTGCCTTTGCACATGCCAGTCCTTCTTCCGGGAACACTCTTGTCCCTCCCCCCTACCTGGTGAATATCTAGGGCTCCTTTAATACCTAGCACAATTACCACTTCCTCAGCAAGCCTTCTCCCAAGGACCTCAGACAAAATTCACTCCCTTGTACCTCCGGGTAATTATGTACTTACGCTTGTCTCTCCACCGAACTATGAGCTGCTTGTGAAAGACAGTGCCTGTGTCATGCTCACTTCTCTGTCCCAAGTATCTAGCATATTGTAAGTGATCACTAAATGTTCGTTGAATGAATAAAATAATTTCTTGAGCTGCAAGGGAGATTAAGAACACAGAACCCTAAGTACGCTCATTGCGGAGGAGCAATTATGAACTCTGCACATCGGGTTGTCAGAGCCATCTGGAGAAGCATCATCAGGCCCTCAGGGTACAAAAACTCCTGCCCACTCCATCCTGCCCTGTGATGGTAGGTCTTGGAAGGAAGACTTTCGTATTTGTTAGAATGGAGCTTTCATAAACCAAATCAATCTTTTATTTTTCTAATATTGACTATCTTTCAAAACCCACTTTGTATAAGTTGAAATACCATGTTCCATCAAAAACTACCATTCTTGTGGGTAGACAGGAATAAAGGAGAAGGGCTGGGAGGAGACAACCCTATCGTCCACAGAGAACCCTTTCCCCATACCTGACAGCCTTAGAGATTAACAAGCTCTCACCTAAATTGCTAGGTTTTTTAAAATGAAAAACTACCAATGTTTCACTACTTCAGTTTCTCTGAAGATTACCAAATCATCTCCCATACCTGCCTTCCTGTCACTTGAAAGGTTGAATGATTCCCATTCTTTGTGGCCCAGAGAGCAGATGGCAGGAAGGTGGGGTTTGTGTGTGTGTGTGTGTGTGGGGGGGGTATTCAAGATTTTATTTATTTATTTATTTGAGAGAGAGAGAGAGAGAGAACACAAGTGGGGGGGAGGAGCAGAGGGAGAGGGAGAAGCAGACTCCCCATGGAGCAGGGAGCCCAATGTAGGGCTCCATCCCAGCACCCTGGGATCATGACCTGAGCCGAAGGCAGACACTTAACCAACTGAACCACCCAGGCGCCCTGAGGAGGGTGTTCTGGTAGGCAAGCTCAAGGCTAGTCCCCTCTGGAGTCAAGAGCCACATTCAAGAAATTCACCTGGGTAGAGTTTTTTTCAGTATTTTATTTTATTTATTTATTTATTTTAGAGTGTGAGTTGGGGGGTGAGGGGAGGAGCAGAGTGGGAAAGAGAGGGAGGGGGAAAGAATCTCAAGCAGACTCCTTGCTGAGCGTGGAGCCCGATGCAGGGCTCAGTCTCGCCACCCTGAGATCGTGATCTGAGCCTAAACCAACAGTCAGATGCTTAACCAGCTGAGCCACCAAGGCGCCCTGGGTGGAGTTTTTTAAAGGTCATGAAGATGAAGAAGGGTGGAGAAGTCCACCTAAATACACTAAATCATTGTATCGGTCAAGGTTCCAGCAAGACACCAATGGAACATATAAACTGGTAAGTCAAGACAAGTTTAATAACGGGTTTATTCATAAAGGATTGGGCGAGCACCACAGAATTCCACAGGAAGGAATTTCACAGGTGATACTTACACTGACCCCATTCAGCTCCTGTCTCTTGCTGGTGTTGCCCACTGGTTAGACCCAACAGGAAGCTAGAGAGCAGGGGGGCCTGTGGATCAACTCACACAGGTCAGCCTCCTGGGTTGCAGGATGGAGAACATTGGAGGAAGTGGCGAGTGAACTTTAAAGAGTGGAAACAGAAGATATTCAGCACCCGAATGATTCCAATTGCTCTCAGTCTTGCTTTTGCTGAACACCCATCTACTGGAACTCTCACTTCTTCCTTTCCTTCCACACAAACCATCTGTCCATTTTCTGTACATTTTATAACCCTTTATCCATGTTTGATGTCCATACAGTGTCTGAGTATCTTTGCCTTTTGTGTGCTCTGACCATTTGATGACATCTCCCTATACTTACAGTTTAGTTAACCATAGGTCAGTGTGACCTCGACGAGAAAGTGACATTGGAGCCAAGACATGCATGATAAGAAGGAAGTATCCATGCAAAGATCTAGGGGAGACCATTCTCTGCAGCAGGAAACAGCCAGCTCAAATCTCTGAGATAGAACGGCGTTTGGACTGCTTGAGGCACAGGCAATGCGTCCCAAAGGCCAGAACTGAACGCTTCATTACTTGTCAATTATCAGAAGGATCAGAACCACGTGAAACACAGGGAGTCCTTCATCTCAGGTGAGGTAAGGAAGCCTCGCTTTGATACTCTTTTTCAGTTCTTGGATCTGTTTCCTCATTTGTGAAGTGGGAAGCTTGACTGAGATCATGCCTGAGCTCACCTCCTACTCTAAAAAAGTAGGGCTCTTTCATCCCATAAGGAAAAAAGATGAAAGTGTCATTAGCTTATTTGAAAAAAACTGAGTGGACATCTGCTCTGTGTTTACAACGGGGCCAGCGTTGCTGCCGCTGTCTGTGCCCCAACAGGAATACCCTCGGCCCTCACCATCCCCATGCTCACTGCTGGCCTCCCCCTGCAAGCACCCCTCACCCTCCAGCCAGGGGCTGTCACCTCACCTGCCTGCAAGGAAGGCCAGGGCAGCAGGGCTTGGTCCGGGGCAGCCCTTGGCCGTGATGACTGGGAGTGAGAGCGTTAATACCCCGGCTTCTCCCCCCTCAAGTGGGACAACTCTGAGGTGGGCTCCACATGCTCTCTTAGAGCTTCCCAGGGGTGTGGAGCCCCAGGTGCCCACGGAGGTGCCTTGCAGGGGCTTCTTTCCCTTCCCTGTCTTACGTCCTCACTCCTTGACTCGTGCTTCTCCCAGATACATAACTTGCACTCGAATCTTATTCTTAGATCTGCTTCTGAGGGAGTCCCACGTAGGACAGCTAGTTATAATGAGCGATACCAGGGACCATCAAATATGTCTCCACCTACAAAAAGCTCACCATCTACTTACTACTTTTTAAAAGAAGACAGCAAAGCCTTGAAATATAACTTTTGATCCACCAGTTCAGCTCCTTAGAATACATCTTACAAAAATAATCATAGTTGTGCACAGAACTTAGATATCAGAACGTTCATTTTGCATCAAGGCATTAAGAATAGTAGATAAAATTAGAAAATGTAAATGTAAAAGTCCGACAGTGGGGAAAATAGTTAAATAAATAATGATACATCCACGCAACAAAACTCTGTACAGTCATTAAAACCCGTGTTGTAGAATAATACTTAAGGATATGGGCGTGGTTTATAATTAAATTAAAAAGGGTTACAACACAATATCTTTGGTACGGATCATTTTCACTAATAATAATATAAATGTGCATAGAAAAAAAATACTAGAAAGCTAACACACCAGAGGAGTAACACTCGCCAGCAGTTTCACGTCTCTGGGTGTATCTGTATCTTCCAACATTTCTCTAAATAACGTGTTTTCTTACCTTTAAAGCAATGCATTATTAGTTGACATAGTCGAAGAGAGTGCTTCTGCATCTCAGCGCTCCCAATGGAGAACCACCGGTCTTAGAGCCTAAAATCGTAAACCACTGATAGCAGTTAATGACCGTGAAATAAAGTAATATTATTCAAAATCTTTCAGAGGTGCATGGTGTTTTGTTTTGTTTTTGCACTTTGAAGCAATCACCGTCATGTTCAGCATATAACCCACAGTAATATTTGTTCCAGAAAAGGCCAATTCCTCAAGTGTATCAAAGAAGAGCAAATAATGGGGCGCCTGGGTGGCACAGCAGTTAAGCATCTGCCTTCGGCTCAGGGCGTGGTCCCGGCGTTCTGGGATCGAGCCCCACATCAGGCTCCTCTGCTATGAGCCTGCTTCTTCCTCTCCCACTCCCCCTGCTGTGTTCCCTCTCTCGCTGGCTGTCTCTATCTCTGTCAAATAAATAAATAAAAATCTTAAAAAAATAAAAATAAAAATAAAAATAAACAAAAAAAAAAAAACAAAGAAGAGCAAATAAGAGGTTCCAAGACATCATCTGGTTGGTTTCTAGGAGGTTCACGCTCTCAAAAGTTGAAGTCATGCCAGCCTAATGGGTCATTTGTTTCCCATCTGTCCTCACACTGGATAGAGAACATGAGATAAACAGAACACCTGCAGTGTTTACTATCGAAGACTTCCTAAGTCTCATCATTTTCGGTGATGGAACCGCTGCTTCCACATACGTACATAAATGCAACAGATGCAAGAAAATCGCCCAAGGGGTTTGGGATACTTACGACATTAGCCTGAGCGGACTCGGCCATCGAGATGTGTTTATTGAGCCGCTATTGTGTGCCTAGCACTCTTCCAGGCTCTGTGGATACAGAGGTGGACACAAGGTTCACGTGGTGGATCCCTGGAGGGATCCCCATTCTAGTGAGGGGGGCAGACGATAAACTTGGGCCCATTTATGCAAACAAGACAACTGGATGGAGAAAATACTAAGATCGTGCACGGGAGAGTGGCTCAGCGTTGGCACTGTCCTTGGCTCCGGCAGCCTGAGCACCCAGTGCAGAGGAGAGGGCGTCTCTACACAGCCCCGAGCCCCGAGCCCCGAGCAGTCGGATGCTGGAGGAACAGAAAGAGCAGTGGCCGAAGCAGACCAAAGGCAAGTAAAGGAGGAGGAAGTTGGGGTCCAGGCAGGGACTCTTCGATCGTGTTTAGCAGGAAGTTGGCGTGCCGCTCTGATTGCAGTGGGAAGGCACTAGAAGGTAGCAAGCAGGGGAGGACAAGATCTAGAATGTGCTTTTGCATCATCACCTTGACCCAGTGCAGGGCGACAGTGGCACAGGGGGATCAGCCCCTTGATCTGCACAGAAGTCCAGGTGGGAGCTGCACCATGGTGGCCCAGCTCGGCTGGAGTGGTGAAGGCGAAGCAGTCAGTTTTGGAAGAAGATTCTGGAAAAGGATTGGAAGCCCGCGTGGGCCTTGTCAGCTGCAGGCCGGGAGAGGGGAGCGTGTAGAGCACTTGGGCTGCCTGAAGGTGAAGCCGAAGCTCCAGGGGATGAAGCAGCAGGAATGCCAGGGCCTCAGTAAACCCATTCTTATTTTTAAATAGGCTAGCAGCCAGGAAGTAGGGCATTTTGTCACTTCCTTGGGAGTCAAAGCTGAGTGGCGCCAGGAGCTCCCAGCTGTGTAAGCAGCACAGAGCACAGGCCAAAGCTGGGCCGGCTTGGGGGGAGAGCCTCACATTCTTTCTTTAAAAAAATCTGCACTTGGTAGCTGATGCCTCAAACTCCACCATTTGAGACTCTTTTTAATTTAGGTTTTTGGTTCAGGATAAAATACAAATTCCCTTCCCAAAGACACACCAGACGGCAGTGATGGACCCTGGGCCCTAAGGAGCAGTGCGAGTGACCACGAACTCCAGGGCATTCCGAAGTCAGATGGGGCAGAACGCTGCGAATTCTAGTTGAGAAACAGCTTTAGGCTGAGGAACAGGAAGCACCGAGGGTGTGCAGTGGATGAGCGCAGGGGGGTGACCCCTGGGTGGGCAGGTTGTGGGGCGGGAGGAGAGCTCGGAGACGAGGAGGAGGCAATCCACTAGGACCCAAAAGAGTGCACAGCAGGCCAGGACAGTGAGCGTGGCTTCCCCGTTTCCCCCATAACAACGACAATGGGAGCTCTGGCCTCCTGGGTCTGGTCTGCAGATTGAGAGACCCTGACCTCCTCTTCTCATTGCTGCTGGTCCAGCTTAGCCTCGGACAGAGCAGGAAGCCCCCCAGGGGAGGGAGTCCTGAGCAGACCCTAACAGGCAGCTCTCCCAGGCTACTCCGCAGGAGTAATGCCAACATTTAGTTCGAAAACCAAGCTCCACAACAATCACAGGACCGAAACAGCTTTGATGGCTGTGGAACCACAATCAAACCCCAAGTTTTCACTCAACTTCAGGCCTTTTGATAAACTTCGCTAGTGTTTTAAACTAGCAAAGAATCTTTTAACTCTCTCATCTTTCCCCCTCAAATTTGGAAGGCATTTAGACAAACATTGGTGTTATTTGGTTCCTAATCACATTTTCCTCTACATTTCACCTGACCTGTCCCACTACAGGGTACAGAAACCCTGAGAATGGCGACCAAAGACTCCAGTTTGTTATTCTCCTTATGTTCTCTTCCATGTATTTGACCTTCAACTGGCCTCTCCCACTTTATTCTTTCTTTCTTTCACTTATTTAATAAATAGTTATTGAATTTCTATCATGCATCAGTAACTGGAGTAGAGGCTGCAGAGGTAAAAAAAAAAAAAAAAAGTAGATATTTGATCCCTGCTGCAGAGGACCCACTCATGGTGGGAAGAGTGTACAAGCAAGTCATTAAAATGCAAAGACCAAGCACTGTAATTAAGATGTGCCCAGGGGCGCCTGGGTGGCTCAGTGGTTAAGCATCTGCCTTCAGCTCAGGGGGTGATCCCAGAGTCCTGGGATCGAGCCCCACATCAGGCTCTTCCGCTGGGAGCCTCTTCCTCTCCCACTCCCCCTGCTTGTGTTCCCTCTCTCACTGGCTGTCTCTCTCTCTGTCAAATAAATAAATAAAATCTTAAAAAAAAAAAA
>NW_024423319.1:109631990-109636923 GCF_017311325.1 Ursus maritimus | reverse complement strand
AAAAAAAAAAAAGAAATCAAATGAAAAGAGGCCACATGGTATCATGGCAAAGGTGCTAGAGTTAAGTCAAAAGGCCTGGGTTAAAAAAAAAAAAAAGTGCCCAAAGCCCCAAAAGTATAGGTACCAAATTTTAATTCACACTTTAAATCATAATAAATCCTATAAGTTTATCACCACTTGCTTTGTAAAAAGTTTACTTAGATGCCACTTTTCTAAAAAAATAACTAAACTTTTTTTCTATTTCTTATGTTAGAGTGCCCCTTAATGGAAATTTAAAATAATGGCACATTATATTTTTCCATTTGTTATGTTAGAGTGACACCTAGTGGAATTTTCTTGCAACTGTAACTACCATTTTCACCATTTCTTGTGTTAGAGTGCCATCGTGTGGAATTTTATGTTATTGCAGCACCAATTATTTATTTATTTATATACTGTTACACTGCCGCCCAGTGGATTTATAATGCAATTGCAGCGGTTTATTTATTTATTTATTTATTTATTTATTTATTTATTTATTTATTTATTTATTTATTTATTTATTTAATGTATTTATTTATTTACTTGTTTGTTTATTTATTCTTTCATTCGTTCGTTTGTTCATTCATCCTTTTATTTATTCGTTTATTTATTTATCTGTTTAGCCATCCGTCCATTCAGATAGCTAATTAACTAGTTGGCTAGTTAGCTAGTTCCTTACAGTGCCACCCAGTGGATTTACCGTGCAATTGCAGATCAGAGAAGTTTCTCATATTTCCCATGTTAGAGTGCTACCCTATGGAATTTTCAAGTATTCCAAATCAGATATTTTTCTATTAATCAGAAAACAATGCCACCCAGTGGCGCTTATCTGTAACTGCAGAACACGTAGGTTTTCCTATTACTCAGATTACAATGCCACCCAGTGGCTCTTACCTGCAACTGCGGATCACATAGGTTCTCCTATTACTCAGGTTACAATGCCACCCAGTGGAATTATCTTGCCATTGCATAACATGTTTTTCCTATTACAAGTTTCCCTTGCTATCCAAAAGTAGACCGGTCTAATGAAACCTTTTCTAAGTTGAAATGGTATGAAGCAAACAGTGTTCCCTGCCTTCCAAAGGTTTGTCACACCACTTTGCTCTTAGGAAAAACCTACATTAGTACAGTGACACCATTACAAAAGTGACAATCCTCTTCGGAATTAGTTCAGTTAGAGAGACAGGTACTAAAGCAGGTCTTTCCAAAAAAGGAAGTGGCATAACTCACTTGTGGTTAGTGAGGAGAAAGCTATATTCAGGTTAGACTGCTACCTGGTGGAATTATCATGTAATTGCAGAACACATGTACTTTTCCTATTACTCACGTTAGAACGCCACCTGGTGGAAGTATGTAATTGCAAAAAAAAAAAAAAGCTGTTTTTTCTGCTACTAGGGTTAGGGTGCCACCTGGTGGGATTTTCCTGCAATTACAGAACAGGTGTGTTTTTAATTTCTCACGTGAGAGTGCCACCTGGCAAGAATTATCCAGCAATTATAGGGGGAAAAATGTTTTTTTCTTACTTGTGAAAGAGTGCCACGTGGTGGAATTGCCCTTTGTTAAAAAGTATACCAGTGATCCTCAAACTTGGCGCCTGTGTCACCTGGAGAACTTTTTAAAAGAAGGACTGCAAGTCTCTACTCCTAGAGTTTCTTATTGGGGAGGTTTGGGATGGGGTCTGGGAATTCGCATTTCTAATGAGGTGTTGATTTATGTTGATGCTACTTGTCTGGGACTGCACTTTGAGTACTGAAATACTCCTTAAATTTTAGTTTCACACATAAATGGTTTTTTCTCATATAATTTCTACAACTGTTTCATTTTTGAAATGCTGGAGAGGTTAGGAAGTTTTGCTCTCCTGAGTCTTTCCAAAGAACTCAGGATTTCTTTTGATTAAATTTACCAGTTGCTTTTTTTTTTTTTTTTTGAGAGAGAGTGCACACGCATGAGTTGGAGGGGGGTGCAGAGGGAGAGGGAGAAGCAAACTCTGAGCTGAGTGGGAAGCCCAACCTGGGGCTTGATCCCAGGACCCTGAGTTCATGACCTGAGCTGAAGGCAGACGCTTAACCAGCTGAGCCACCCCGGTGCCCCGCTACCAGTTTCTTTCTTTTTTTTTTTTTTAATTTTGTATTATGTTAGTTACCATATATTACATCATTAGTTTTTTTTTTTTTAAGATTTTATTTATTTATTCGACAGAGATAGAGACAGCCAGCGAGAGAGGGAACACAAGCAGGGGGAGTGGGAGAGGAAGAAGCAGGCTTATAGCGGAGGAGCCTGACGTGGGGCTCGATCCCATAACGCCGGGATCCCGCCCTGAGCCGAAGGCAGACGCTTAACCGCTGTGCCACCCAGGCGCCCCTACATCATTAGTTTTTGATATAATGTTCCATGAGTCATTATTTGCATATAACACCCCAGTGCTCCATACAATATGTGCCCTCCTTAAAACCCATCACAGGCCTAGCCCAATCCCTTACCCCCCTCCCCTCTGAAGCCCTCAGTTTGTTTCCCAGAGTCCATAGTCTGTCATGGTTCATTTCCCCTTCTGTTTACCCCCCCTTCATTCTTCCCTTCTTTCTCCTACCAATCTCCCTGCTATTCCTTATGTTCCACAGATGAGTGAAACCATATGATAATTGTCTTTCTCTGCTTGACTTATTTCACTTAGCATAATCTCCTCCAGTGCCGTCCATGTTGCTGCAAATTACCAGTTTGTTTTGATATGGTTTTGCAAACTTATCCAAGCGACTATACAATGTGGGATTTTGTATCCCAACATCCTAGAATGTGTGCTCCTTAAATATCTGTTGGATGAATGAATGAACTGGGGCCTTCAGCTTTACCGGGGTGTTTGGATAACCGTGACAGCTTCCTAAACTGAGGTAGGCAGAAGCCTTATCTCCTTCCTTCCCTATAACGTCACTAGCATGTCACAATAAAAGAAGCCACAGACAGAAATCTGTCAAAAGTCATTTATTCCTATGCAGGCACAGAACCTGCCATACCGCCTGTTCCCATATGCAGGTGAGGGCCTGCTTGGTCCTTTTCGGTGCTGTCATAAGCTTCTGCCCAAAAAGTTGATTCACGGGCGAGTCCTAAGTGGCAACCACAAGACCACTGCTTCAAAAGTGTTAGACCTCTGGCTTGTCAGATTCTTATACTCTTCATGCAAGGGCTGGGGTCCCTCATCATCTTTTTAGCCAATAACATGTCTTGAACACCACTCAGTTCACCAACTGAAAATCATTTCTAACACTTCTTAGGTGAATTAATAAGCTCTGTGGTGAAAATATAGATAGGGTATTTGCAGGTCCTCTAAAATATGGACTTCTGGTTAGGGTCCTCCCAATGTTAGTAACCCGCGCCTTAAGTGTGGCTCCCTGATTAGGGCACCTCACAGGTTAACCGACTGCCCCTAAAGTAGAGAAGATTAAAGCGAATTCACAGACGCATTTATAGCACTCCGTTTATGCTGCATTATGTAAAATAAGTTGCAAACAGTACAAATCCGAGAAATATAAATTCTGTTCATGCATTTATTCCCTCATTCTTTATTAAAGTCTTACATAACAGGAATTTAGGGCTAAAAGTCGGGAATTCTGAGTCCTGCTCTCAGCTCTGCCTTTAACTAGCTGTGTGATCTCAGACAAATTACTTTACCTCTCTGGGCCTCAGCTCGCTCATTTGTGAACAAGAGGCCTGAACTAGTCATTGCTAAAGCTAGCGCAGCTCTAAATTGTCATGACTGCATTCTTTCAGAAAGACACCAGGACTCCCTGGCAAGTCCCGTCAGTCTCCAGGCTTTCTTAGCCCGAGGGTGGATCACCCCCCACCCCCAGCATTCATTGTATGTAACGAATCACCCTTTCTTAGGCACCTAGAATAGAGGGGGTTGTGCGCTCTCTTGGGGAGAATTGGAAAGACGGTCAGGTCATTTCATGTGTTCTGAGGTTCAGCCGCGATCCTGGGTGAGAAAGACGGCGAAACCGCAAAGATCATCTCGCACAGAACCTCGCAATCGGGGTGCCCCAGATGAGCTACAGGGATGCCAAGACACTGCTCCCCTACATTCATTGGAGGCCAGACCCCCTGTGGAGCCCCTCACGGGGGTGAGGGCAGCCTGGCCCGGTCACGGTCACGCCACTGTGCTGCTCAAATGGCACCGCTCTGGCCGCAAGCTGCGGCCTGAGAAAGTGTGGTGAGCGCTTCTCTGTCCCGCGGTGATCCTGAAAATGGGCCACTTAGACCCGCGGAGTCCTGGACCTCACCCTAAAACGATGCTCCAAGGAGATCTAAAAAGGGCTCCGGGCAGCCGAGAGGGAGGGCAAGGAAATCCGTCCGGAACCCTCCTTGTTCACTGGGGATGCCATGTTTCCAGTCCTCCCACGCTTTAGCAGACGTCTGTCTTGTCTCAGCGCCAAAATTAGCGCTCAGTGCCACAAACGTGTATTATCGCGTTCGTTATTTCTGTGGGTCAGGGATCTAGAAGCAGCTGAGCTCGGTGTTTGGGCTCAGGGTGTCTGTCCAGGCAGCAGCCCAGATGCGGGCCAGGCCGCCGGCCGCCTGAACGTCTGCGTGAGCCTGAAGGAGCCAGTTCGGGCTCAGTCCCGGGGCTGCAGCTGCTCAGACCCGCCGCCGCCTCCGCCCACAGCGGGTGAGCCACGGCACAGGAAGCCACGGGGCCTTTGCAGCCCAGTCTGAGCGGTGACGGACCAGGGCTTGTGCCCGGTGCTGCGGGCCACGCAGAGCGCCGCCTGCCACGCGCCTGGGGAACACGGTGGGCGCCGCCCTGGGTGAGTGGGACTCGCGAGGCATGTGGCAGGTACCATCCTCCCTTCTGTGCTTTCTCCAATTCCTCTCCTTTCTCCCTCTTTCGAGATTTTTCTTTCCACAGATATCACTGCTCCCC
>NW_024423319.1:109606137-109631980 GCF_017311325.1 Ursus maritimus | reverse complement strand
CCCCCCCCCCCCCCCCCCCCCCCCCGCCCATTTCCAGCCAGTCCTCCCGACCTAGGTTCTCCACCCGGCTTTAAATCTTTCTTCCTCTTCTCCATTCCCTTTTGTCCTTTTCTTTCTTACCTATTCACTTTTGAGAAAGCCCAGCAAGATTTTTATTTTCAAAGCGATTGCCAAGGAACAAGTCCAAGAGAAACGACAAATACAAAAGTACTCTGGCCACGGGCCATTTGAGATTCTAGTTCTTCTCTCTGAAAGGACACCTACTTATTTATGTAGGTGCTGGAAGGCAGTATTCTTTTAAAACACAGGTCCCAGAGCTGCCAGGAGGAGGAAATCGTTTTTCTCAGCTGGGCGTTTTATTAGAGGCATGCAGGCTCATTCGGGGGAAGGGCCTTTTTCCCCGTGCGGAGTAATCATCGCTAATTGCGCCCCTCTCCCTGGCCAGGAGAGGATTCAGAGACCCTTTTTGTGAGGCGGTCTGGTAGTCCTGTGCTCTGTTGCCTTAGAAAGCTGCAAAATTGCTTAAAATCCGGGCACTTTGGAAACTGAGCAAAGTCTTCTGGTCTCAGAAAATGAGAATGGTAAATACTGCTCACGGCAGACAAGGAGTCAAGGCCAGCTGAGCTCCTCCACAAACACGCCGCATCTGCCCCACCTGCGAGCTCGCGGGCAACGCGAGATCCACCCCTCCCGGCCTTCGGCGGCCCAAAGCCTGGGGACTGGGCTGACGAGCCTTACGAGTGAGGCTGATGCGTGCTAAATTGGAGAATCCCTGGTTTGGGAAAAGCATGCGTTCAAAGGACACGCCAGGACCTTGCTGTGCGTGGAGGGAAAAAGCTGGGCGGCACCAGCAGGTAAGACAGAAGAAAACAATGGGATGGGACGACCCGCATGTTTGCTTACATTTCCTAGTTATGAACAGATACATAGTGCTGGCGTTACTTCCCTTGGCTCCTGACTTTTCCATTTCCCCGGCTCCGCCCCCAGCACACCCAGCCCCGTTCAGCGGCATCTTCTTTCCCAGAAACAACCAGGATTCCCTTAGGGAATGGTAGCTGTGTGGTCCGGTTGCAGGGGTGGGGGGCGGCAGGAATGCAAATGACGACAAATGAGAGAGATGGCCAAGGAAAACTCAAGGAATTTTGTGCTTTGAGTTTTGTCAAAAGGGTCATTTTGTTATCACGCTTTGGAGGCAACAAGCTTTTAAGGCCAACAACCACCAGCTGAGTGAAGCAATGCTCGAGTGTGCCACCAGAGGGCGCCAGGAAGTTGCTCTCAATGCTACCACAGTACAATGCCCCCTTTTCATAGCAAATGTTTTTAAACACCCTCTTTACCATTCTGACATGCAACCCGTAGATAATATTACCTACCTACACATCTAATTTTTATATATTTTAAAGAGTATAATATAAAGAAGAAATGAAAGCAATGTGATGTGTTATGAACTAGTACCTATGCTTGGACTTGAGTACGCAGAGCTACAATGGAGTGGTTAGATGTTTGCCCCCGAATGTGGAATCCCTGTGTCTGTGACAATTGTGGGTGTAGACTGAAGTGGGGTGTTAAGTCAATGACTCAAATACCACTAGCAGCATTACTAGTGGTGATTGGATTTTTCTGCAATGGTAAACAAGTCTTGGAAAAGCCCCAGAACAAAACAAATTATTGACATAGTCTTTCCTCAGTTTATTTGGTAAATACATTTGTCTTCCTGGAACATTCGTTCAAAAACTAGTTTTTATTTCTCTGTAAAAGTGAGTTAGAGTCTTGGTCGAGATATTATATACGGGTTTTAGATGCAGGTTTTTCACCAACATGAATCTAGAGGAACATGTGAAAGTCATGTGAAAGATAGGAAACGTTTTCATTGCACAGGATGTCGGGCATCTAAGTTCAAGAGTACTCCCCATCATTGTGACAACCCTCCACCCGCAGAAGTGCCCATTGTGACCCATAGGGGACAGCTCCGCTGCCACTGAGAATCACTGGGATGGGAGGAGCATAAGTGAGAGGGGAGAGTAAGAAATGCACCACCGGGCTCAGGATGCGCGAGCGGTCGTGCAGCGCCGCGGAGTCAGCCAACCAGGGCGCATGCGGGCTACGGTGCGCATGCGGGCTACGGTGCGCATGCGGGCTACGGTCCGCATGCGCTGGGTTCTCGTCCCGGTGTCGGGAAAGCAAATGAACCTGGGACACCATTCATTTTTTGTCCAAGTCCCACTTTTTAGCCCCTTTACCACCACTTAGAGTCAACAAAATTTTTAAATATCTAACCATGTTTTTAAATATGTATAATGTTCTCTTTGGGCCTCAGAGTTCTGAAGAGCATTAACGCTTCCTGAAGGCATGGTAGCGATATGAATCAGATCCCTGAAATGTTTTCATACTGTTGGATCCTGAATTTCACTTCCAGAAATTTATCCAAAAAATAATAATAATCTGCATGCGGTAATAACTACAAATATGCTCATCAAGCATGGTCAATGCTTGTGAAATGGAAAACCTGATTATGCAACAGTAGGGGATTGGTTGCATTCTAGCTACAATCTACTTTTTTTAAAAAAAAGATTTTATTTATCTGAGAGGGAGAGAGAGAGTGCACGCCGGAGAGAGAGAGAGAGCAGGAGCAGGGGGAGGGGTAGAGGGAGAAGAGATTCCCCGCTGAGCAAGCAGCGGATGTGGGACTCGATCTTAGGACCTTGGGATCATGTGACCTGAGCGAAAGCAGACGCTTAATCCACCGAGCCCAGAAGGCGCCTGCTACAATGTACTTTTAAGAGTTAAAAATCTAACTGTTAAAGGGGCGCCTGGATAGCTCAGTCGGTTTAGCGGCCAGCTCTGGATTTCTGCTCAGGTCCTGATCTCAGGGTGGTGAGATCGAGTCCCGCATCAGACTCTGCGCTCAGCAGGGAGTAGGATCCTGCTTGAGATTCTCTCCCTCTGCCCCTCCCCCTGCTTGTGTGCACAGTCTGTCTCTAGAATAAATAAATAAAATTTTTAAAAATCAGGTTGTTAAAAATATTTAATCACCTGTGGGGATAGGGTTACAAAATAAGAGGTATCTTCTGATCTCACTTCTATACGTTTTTTAAATACGTAAATGTGTAGCAAAAGTATATCACTGTGAGATGATATACAGACTTATTAATAGGGATTTTTTGTGGGCTGTATGATTGTAGAATATTTTCATTTTTTAATTTTGATTTATCTTTAGTTTCCAGAATTTCTTCATTGAACATGCTTTTTTGCAATAAGAAAAATGCTAGTCATAAAACGATGAGAAAATGCTAATAAAAGAATCCTATTGTAATTGTTCGGTCAAGTCCATAACTACCCCTACCTTGTGTTTGGCAAATCCCCGTTTTAGTTTCTTTAAGACTGGCAAGATTGGGGCACCTGGCCAGCTCAACTGGAAGAGCATGTGACTCTTGATCTCAGGGTCATGAGTTTGAGCCCCATGTTGGGTGTAGAGATTACTTAAAAATAAAAAATCTTAAAAGATAAAAAAGATTGGCAAGATTTATCACGGGTTAAGTGAGTTGTGCAGGCAGTTGACAAGGCCCTGTGGATTTGCGAGGGGGAAAACTTGACATGGAAAGAAGCCGTCAGCTGTCACGTGGAGTGCAGAGGTCACCGAGCTCGCCAAATCTGCCTCGGGCCAGTCTGCCTTTGTGTGGTCTGGTTGCTTAACGACCTTTGGCCAAGTACTAAAGGGACACAGATTCCGCCCCTTTATTTAACAGCACTTGATGGTGGTCCCCAAACAGTAGTTAACTATTAATTGTAAAGATAATAGTCATCCCTTACATCTGCTGAGGACCCGCCTGATTCATTTTCTTTTTTAAATATTTATTTATTTATTTATTTTAGATTTATTTTTTATTTGAGAGAGAGAGAGCGCACGAGCTGGGATCATGACCTGAGCTGAAGGCAGACGCTTAATCATCTCAGATCTACTGACCACCCAAGTGCCCCTGCCTGATTCATTTTCAAAGCCTACCTGGAAGATAGAAGTTTCTAGAAGTTGCTTTTCTAATGAGAACAGCAAGGCACCAAGCCTTTTAAAGATATAGCGTATTTACAAAATTCCAGTATAGTACTTGTTATGAGTCAGGCACTGTTCTAAGGGCTTGACAAATACTGATCCATTTAAGCTTCATATCAGTCCTATGACATGAATATTGTCACTATTCTCCTTTTAAAGAGGAGGAAAGCCAGGCGCTGAGGAAAGCCAATTAGAACGTCTGCCCGCGGTCACACAGCTAGTAAGGGCTTGAGCCGGGATTTGAAACCAGGCGGACTGGTTCCAGAGCCCAGGGGCAATACCACCTCTCCACCGCCCTGGTGTTAGGTCTCCAAAGGCTGCTTCTGGTTGGAGGATCAACCACTGAAAATAATGGACGATAACCGAAGGCCAGGCTGATCAGCAGAGCTCTGCGTGGTGGGAGAACGAGGCCAGACTTGGAAGGCTGCGCGAGGTGATGCAATCTGTGGTCTGATGAAAGCCAGCCCAGGCTGATGCAACCACCCCCCGAGAGAAAAGCCTCGCTCCACTCTTGTCGGACCACACAGTACAGGTCAAAGGCAGGCCACGCCTGGAGTGCGGATGGGGAGACCGTTCGTCCACATGACTGTATTGGCTCCCAGAAACATGCAACCATACCCACTAGTATTCACACACCTCACCGTGGATTCAGGAAACCCAGGTTTCCGAGAAAACACTGTGGCACCTCTTTCAATGAATTTCCCTTGGGGTCCTGTTGGCAGTGGGTGCATCTTCCGTATTTACAAAATGCAGAACTAGTGTTAAAATCCTTCTTTGGCATCTCCTTGTTCTTAGGACAAATGTCTAAATCCTTGATAAGGTCTGAATGGCCCAGGATGGTCTACTGCCTGTCTTGTTTCCATTTCTCAAAAGCATCTTTTTTTTTTTTTAAAGATTTTATTTATTTATTCGACAGAGATAGAGACAGCCAGCGAGAGAGGGAACACAAGCAGGGGGAGTGGGAGAGGAAGAAGCAGGCTCATAGCAGAGGAGCCTGATGTGGGGCTCGATCCCATAACGCTGGGATCACGCCCTGAGCCGAAGGCAGAGGCCCAACCGCTGTGCCACCCAGGCACCCCTCAAAAGCATCTTTACCTGGCTGTGTGTCTGCCTCACCTTAAGCAGTCAGCCCCCAGCTAGCCGACTGTGTCTACAAGGATTTTCCTCAGTGTTCCTTGACCACCCTCAGCCCCTCAGCCCTTCACAGCACTCATTACAATGGAAATGTGTTAATTATATATATACTTATATGTGTAATTTATCTGTTTAATGCCTGCCACCCCTCCCCGCCCCCCAGACCACAAGCTCTAAGACAGCCGTCATGGCCCTGACACTTGTAACGCCAGTGCCTGGTTTCTTGGAGTTCAGGATGTACTGTGAACGCAGTGTTTATAAACGTTTGCACTTGCCTGACATGGCAAGTCCTTTGGTAGCTTCAATGCCCTGTAGCAAATACTGAAAAGTAGAAATATAGGTTTTCTTAAATCAACTAAAGATAATTGCTTAATAGGCAATCACCAGTGTGAATCACCAATGTGGCATCTCTGCCGCTCTTTCCATGAGGAGAAGTTGTCAGCGATGGGCAGTAGAGAGCAGATGGAACTCCCATCCGTGACAGTTATCAGCTTGACGGCCCACCTTGCTTCCTGTGTGCACCCTACAAAGTACCCCATCGAGGCCACCACCATTGCTGAATTATTTTAAAGCTACTTCCAGACATCAGATGATCAACCATAAAAACCTCAGCATGTCTCAGTTACAGATAAGAACTCTTTTTAGAGTGACTTTAATAGTGTTTGTGCATCTAAACAATTCTTCAATAACACCAAACGTCCAGTCAGTGTTTAAAGTGCCCAAATTATATGATAAATGTCTTTTTTTTTTTCAGTTGGTTTGTTTGAGATCCAGCCAGGGGTTTCATTTGGCTAATAAGTCTCTTAAATCTCTTAATATATGACATTTCCCTTGTCCTTCCTCATTGTGTTTTTAAATCTTGACACTTGTTTTTTTTCCTTAAGATTGTATTTATTTATTTGAGAGGCACAGAGAGAGAGTGCACGCAAGAGCATGAGTCGGGAGAGAAGCAGAGGGAGAAGCAGACTCCCCCCAAAGCGGGGAGCCCGATATGGGACTCCGTCCTGGGGCTCGATCCTGGGACTGTAGGATCATGACATGAGCCGAAGGCAGACGCTTAACCGACTGAGCCACCCAGGCACCTCTTGCCATCTGGTTTTTAAAGACACTAGGTCTTCTCTCCTGTAATGCTTTCCACATTTTTTTTGATTTTACAGATCGCATCCTGCCGGCTGGCAGGGCGTCTAGAGACTTGCTGGAATTCTGGTTGGATTCGGAGGCCAGAATATTCTGCAGGTGGGTGAGGCGCCTGGGCTGATCTCCAGCAGGAGCTATGGGGCTGCTGCTTCATCAGGTACTCTCAACTTAGTCCTGCGTCCTAAAGTTCCCGGTGGCTACATCCATTATTTAATGCCTGGGATATGAAAACTCGAGGATTCCTTCTGTATTTATTAGCAGAAACTGTCCCATAACAAACTTTCCCTCACCAACTATTAGTTTACAGTGAAATTCAGTCTGCACAGGAGAGGCCGGATAAGTCCTTGATTCTTTTATCAGTTTTTGGAATAATTACTACTGGGCAGCTCTTCGCTTCTAGGTCTTTCCAGTGGGGAGAGTTAGGGTGTATATCTTTTAAGGGGAAGGTAGACATGAGTTTGTACTGCTATTTTCAGTTCAAATTCAGGACCACCAGGTTCGACCTCTTTGATTTTATAATTGTGTCTCTTTTATGCAGAAAATCTTGGTTCCTAACGACATTAACATATATCCACTTTGTGTGTGTGTGTGTGTGTGTGTGTGTGTGGTCTCAAAGAACAATAACATGGATAACTGAAAAAAATTTAAGATTTTTTTTGGCAGATGTTTTCATTCTGGTTTTACTACTGTGTTGTTCAATTGCTCCAGGCCGTTCTCTGTGCTATTATGTCTGCAACTAGGTATTTGGCTAAATTCATGTGTTGCTCCTCATTTCCATTTGTATTCCATTTTGTTTTATGGTTATATAAAACATTTATATGGTTGCAAAGTCAAAATAGCCCCTAGCCATGATCCTTCCGCCAGCATGGGGCCTAGCACACCAAACACACTCAAGCTTTCACTGACTTTTTTCACCTGGGCATATGATTATTCCATTATTGTAAGTCATTCATGGGGGTGGGGGTGGGGGTTGGGTTGGTTGAGGGGGGAAGCAGCTCCCACCAAGAAAGCCAAAGGCACATAAGGATCATGATTTACCCTCAAGTTCAGCTTGACTGAGTACTTTTGGGGAAACTTTGCAAAGGAAAAGCCAAAAAGCATATTCCGCTCACTCCTCCGGCTTCATCCAGATTGCAGAGAGCCCTGGCAGACAGGAGTGCTGGAGACAGAAGGAGGAGTCTGTCACCTCCAGTTCCACCCAAGCTCTGAAGTCCTCTTCTGTCTCTCACAGAGCCTGTCAATGTTTATCTTCCTGGAAGTTAGGAAATGAACGGATTCTTTTTCTTGTTTGAAATTGAGATAATTAACATATTTTATTAGAGGCAGAGGGTACAATATAACGATTCGACATTTGTACATGTTGTGACATGACCAGCACAGTGAGCCTAGATAACAGCACCACACCGTACCTTTTCTCCCTTGTGATGAGCATTTTAAAGATGAGATCTCCTCTCTTGGCAACTTCCAAATATACAACACAGTATTACTAACTATAGTCACCATGCTGTACACGACGCCCCAGGACTCACCTATTTGATAACTGGAAGTTTGTACCTTTTGACCCCCTTCACCCACTTCGCCCACCTCCCACCCCTACCTCTGGCAACCACCAGTATGTCTTATGTAACTTAAACCCAGGTTTTGTTTTTGTTTTTGTCTTTATTTAAATTCCATACGTAAGTGAGACCATATGGTGTTTGTCTTTTGCTGGCTGACTTAGTTGCCTTAGCATAATGCCCTCCAGGTGCATCCATGTCGTGGCAAATGGCACGATTTCCTTCTTTGGATGGCTGCATGACTTTCCGTGTTGCCCGTGGACCACACCTTCCTGCTCTCACCCACCGACAGACACTGAGGTAGTTTCCATACGTGGCCATTGTGCACAAGGCCACAGCGAACATAGGGGTGTTAGTGTTTTCATTTCCTTCACATAGATGCCCAGAAGTGGCGTTGCTCGATCGTAGGGAAGTCCGATTTTTAATTTTTTGAGGAACCTTCTCACTGTCTTCCATGGTAGCCACCACAATTTCTATCCCCACCCACAGTACACGACGGCCTCCTTTCCTCCACACCTTCCCTAACACAGGTTATTCTTAAGATTTTCTCTTCCTCAGGTCCCTGCCTTTTATAATTATTTCTCCATCTCCCTGGCCTCTCCTCCTCCAGAGGCAAGAGCCCTTTGTTAATGTTCCAGCACAGATGAGATTATTATGGCCCACAGCCAATGACTATGAACTGCAACGTTAGCCTGTCACCACTCATACAACGCTTGCTTGAAGTGTCCCTCACCTTCAAGGTCATGTCCAACTCTAGCTTTGAAATTTCTGGCAAAAAAAAAAAAATGCAAAGAAAATATCCTACTTGTTAAAAATTGGATTACCTGTTTCTCCATTGTGAATTTTCTGTTTTATCCTGTGTGATTACTATCTTGTAGGGAGATACTTTGAGATGATACAAATGTGCTGTTTTTCATCATACTTGCACCTGCTAGTTTTAGCCTCCAATGAGCATTCTGGCCTACAACAATTACTACTGTGGTCTTTGCCAGATGGTGATCCCCCCCCCCATTTCCATCATTTTTCCACATCAGTTGGATTTCTACTGTAAGGAAGAGTTGCCTCTTCTCCTCTACTTATTTATTCAAATATGTATTTATGTCTGTATGGATTCATGGGTATTTATCTTCTTCGATGGGTCACAATCCACTACTACCCCTATTTATGGCTCAAATAATAGGGGGTTGGAGAAGGAGGGAGAAGACATAAAGAGAAATATAAAGGATATAGGAATAGCAGATAGAAAAGCAGCCGCTGCCCCCAGGGCTGAAATACAGCACCCAAGGAGGAGTCTCCTTGTTGGAGAGAGTGTTGCTTGCTGGATGGCAGAGGGGCTCACTGAGCTACCGTCTCTAGAGGAATTGTACCGTAGGGACAGTGGATACTCTGCCAAAGTATTTAAGAGCCGTCGTGAGACCCTTCCGCGCCCTCTCCTTTCCTGCTGCATTGACCATGACGGTTATGTATTGAAATATTAGAGTGTCATCCTGGGTTTTTGAGTGACATCATGGAGGAAGTCCCTGGATGATCCATGTTGGACACAGACTATGAGAGAAAAATCAACCTCTGTTGTAGTAATCCCCTGATACCTGAGGTTCATCTGTTACTGCAACATAGCCTGCTCAGTCTATCTGGCCTTGTACAGTGGTCCAAACTTTGAGGAAAAATGATGTACACGTTTCCCTTCGCTATTCTTATAAAATCCTACATCTTAAATCTTTATAGTGTTTGGGTAGCAACGACACACAGAGGATGTAGGATCTGCTTCTTGCAAATATGAAGCAAAGAGCAACTTACATCCAGTCTGCTACCGTGTACAACTACAAGTTCCCCCAAAGGAAGCAGAAGCTACCCAGAACTCAAAGAACAAGCAGTAAGGGAACTCTTGTTCCCACGTGATCAAATGTCCATTCAGCAACCAGAATGTTCTTAAGTGTTCAGTGGAAAATGGAAATTAAATCAAGGCCACTTCCCTGCTCCCATCCCTGCAATAGCTTCCCATCCCACTCAAAATTCCATTTCTTCCCAAGAAAAACAAAAAATTCCACTAGGGCCCTCCTTTTCTGGTCTCTGTCTTTTCTACTCCATTTCTTCTGGCCCTCTGCTTGTTTTATGCCATGAAAGTCACTTGCTCTTTTTGCTATTCTTCTGATACACAAAATTTATTTCCACCTCAGTGCATTTGGATTTGTCGATCCCTTTGTGTGAAAAGCTCTCCTTAGGATTTTTGCATAGTTTGCTTCCCGATTGCATTCAGGTCTCTGCTCACATGTCCCCTCCTCAGAGGAGCTTTTTTGACCCTCCTTATTCTCTATCTCCTCACCCTGTTTAATTTTTCTTCACACCATCTATTGTTAGTATCATATGTTCATGTAATATTTATGTGCACTTGTTAATTACCCCCATTAGACTGTAAGCTCTGTGAGATACAGCCATATTCTGCTTGTTCCTTGCTATATCTCCAATGCCTAGTACAGTACCTAACACACATTCAGTGCTCAATAAATAGGGTTGAATGAATGAATGACTTTGTTTATGTCCATATGTCCTACATTGCTCTTGGACACACAAATCAATATCACCCCTATGCAAATAATTCCCAAATTCCTATTTGTAGCATATGTTCCAGATTTACAACTCCAACTTCCTGGGGGACATATACAGATAGGTGTTCCACCGCCACCCGCAGGCCAGCATGTCCCAAACCATCCAGGCCAGCTGCTACTCGTGACCCGGACATCTGATCTCTGACCCTTTGCCTTCCTTTTTCTTCACCCCTCACATTCAGTCAGCCGCAGCATCTCACTTCCATCCCTACCTTTTAAGGGCCCTGCTCACTCCTTTGAGGAGTGCTCTTCTCACTGTTACCTAGTCATAGAGGTGGGAGGAATCAACAAGTTCTCTCAGTTCAGGCTCCTGCCAGTGTCAAAGTCCTTCTTCTAGCCATTCCAACATCTGGTCATACTTTTAACTTTTGCTTTGAATGCTTTTGGTGACACCAGTAGGGCATCATCTCATGGGACAATTCTCATTGTTAGGAAATTCATTGTTATACTGAACTGAAGTCATTTTATTTACACACATGCACACAATAGCTCTTTCTCATGGAACATGACTGGCAGGAAAATGTATAAAGATGTCTTCAATCCTCTATGGTTTTACTTTTCATCCTGTTTTCTGGGTTTCCTCCTGACAGGATTATACCTCGCCCTGTTGAACTCAGATATGGTTGGGTGACTAGCTAGCTCTGGTTTGTGGAAATTGAGAGGATATGGCATGTGTCACTTCTGGGTGGAAGCTTTGAGAGCCAGTTTAAATGATCTCTTTGCCCTCTAACATGGTAAGTACCTGATAGAGGCTATTGCATCAGTCTGAGCGCCAGAGTGAAGATGACATGGAGCAGAGCCCCAACCAAGCTGTGAGGGATCTGTAGTGTAAACAAGGTGACCTGAGTTACTTCGGGTTCTTGGAGTGACTGAAATGTGGAGGTCGATGTTTGTTATGTTAACAAAACATAACCTAGCCCACTCCAAGTTAGTCTGGCTTTTCCCCTAACTCTTTTAATCATTCTTCACAAATTATAATTTCAGCCTCTCACCATTCTGACCAGTCCCCTGGATTCCACCCATTTTTGACACTATTCCCCTTAAATGGGGAGCCGAAATCTGAACCCCTTACCCCAGGTGCAATCCCAGTAGCCTACAACCAGCCCTTTGACCTGGGAACTCACTGAATAGAGTCTTGAGTTGTTTTTGTGTTTGTTTCTTTGTGTATGCTTTTATTATCAGCTGTGTTACACTTGTGAACTCAAGTTGAGCTTGTGAACCAATAACTAGAGCTAGAGGCTTTTCCCATTGATCTCTCAATATTTACCTGGGGAACCGATTTTTAGATCGCAGTTCAAGTAGACAGGACAGCATTTTACAACAGTTACATGATCTCTTAAAGACAAGTTAGCAACAGAACCATTTACAGTAAACAGATGTTCTGTCTTTTGGCTCCGACCATGCCATAAATCTTCATCATCCCGTGTACTGAGTGAAGGCTGCAGAAGTGCAGGACTGGACGCACGGTAGGTGGCCTGCACAATTTCCAATCGTGCACTCCTAGTCCGAGTTGCTAAATCCAAGGGAAAGGCCATTTTCCCGCGAGGCTCCGGAGGCGGGGCTCCACTTTCCCAGGCCGACGCCCTCAAGTTCCCGCATCCTCCCCCTTCCGTGGCGTGGTGACGAAAGGAGTCCCCCCCAGCCCCCGCCCTCTCTGGCGCTGACACCCAATGAGCGGTCGCGGGCCTTTCTGGTGGGCGGGGCACACCCTAGGAGCCCGCCTGGTTGGCCTGCGACCCGGCGCGGCGCATGACGTTTTTCCGTTGCGTCACGTCGTGCTGCGGTTAAGGCGTGGCGTCCGCTCCGGGCGCCTGAAGGAGACTTGGAGATTCCGGGGTCGCGCCGTTTAAGTAGTTGGGAGTTGCCGCCGCCGCCGCCGCCACTGCCGGCAATCCATGAGGAAAATGCTCGCCGCTGTCTCTCGCGTGTTGTCGGGCGCCGCCCAGAAGCCGGTGAGGCAGCGTGGGCGGCCCGGGGTAGGGCGCGAGCGGGGCCGAGGCGGGGCCCAGAGCCGAGGCGGAGCCCGATGCCGGAGGACGCCGGAGGGCGGCCCGGCCTTGGGGGCGCGCGGTGTGGCGCCGCCCAGGGCACCGCGGAGCGTCCAGAGAGCCGCGGGCCTTTTGTTTTGCCTTGCGCCTGGCACTCCAGTCCCGGCCCCGGAACGAGCGGCTGCCCGGCCCATAGGCAGCGAATGGGGGGAGGGGAACTCTACAAGGTCCACGGGGAGGTCAGCCGCGGCTCGCGGCGTCGGCTAAAGTAGGTGTGCTCCAGAAGTGCCCGTTCTTTTACCGCGGTCTGAGAAGGGGGCCTTGGGCATTCTCGAGTCTCCAGTTGATCCTGTCCATTCATTTTAAATCTTCCTATTTTCATTCTCCTTGACTGAGAGCCATGTAGAATGTTAAGAGCGTGAAATCCGGAGACTGGCCCCGTTCAAACACCTGCCTCACCGTTTACTAGCCCTCTAACCTTAGGCAAGTGTTTGTTTTTGTTCTAAATCTCCCGTGCTCGGTTTCCTCCTTTCTAAAGCCGAGATAATACGAGTATTCATCCCTTGGGGTTGTCGCGAAGCTTAAACGTGTGACACGTATGTTAACTTTTCCAAAGACCGCCCCGTACATATAGTACGTGACGTCTGTGTTAAATGTTATTTCAGTGCCCAGTTGGGTATACATTTGTGGAACACCTGTACCCAGCTCTGGAGGGTTAATTGCGGGTTATGCTCACCAGAAACCACCGCCCCCCCCTTCCCCGCAACGTTGAGCTTTCCTTGGCAGTCACTTCAAGAGCAGTCAAGCAGAACCCAGAGGAACAGCCCCCCACCTTAAACACACACGCTTAGGGTAAAAGTAGCTAAAGAAAACAGCTGTGGTGCTTGGCAGGGTGGGGTTAGAGGTTAGCACTGTTTATGGCTCCGCTTTTAGATGTGCCTAAGGCCTTCAAGCATTTTGACCTCTAGGTGTGCGGAGGTAGTATTACTGGGTACAGTTGCAGCCAAGTTTGACTTGCAGTTCAGGTTCTAGTAACTCCCAGGATTTTGTGGCAGTTACGCCTAGTATGGGCAGAGATCATTGAAAGGGGGGAAGTATACCCCTCTAGGAATCCCGTTGAGTGAAATAACTACAAAACACAGTTTGGTTCATCAGTTACTAGCATTTAATTGCAACTAGGTCCACCTGAAGGATAAGCTCATTTCAGTTTTATTTCTGTATGTCACATGATATATCCAACATTTTTTGAACTCTTAATGTGTGCCAGGCACTAGGCTATTTAATCTCCACATCTTCACTTTTTAGTTGAATGTAAGTAATGGAAAAATGTTTTCAACTTTAAATGAAGGTCTTAGTTCTGTATCATGTTAAATTTAAAGGGCTGCAGTAGAAAAGAAAAACTTCAGTAGAATTGGTGTTCTGCAGTAAAAGAAAAATTGGTGTGTGTTTTTTCAAATTACAGTCACCTCTGTGTCCCTAGGAACAGAGTGAAGTCGTCATTTAATATCAGAGGCTCATTCGCTCGGCTGCCCCAAATACTTCTGCTTGTGTTTTCCATTCTTCCAGCAATGAGTTGCCATGAGATGCAAATTGCACTTTATTTCAATAAAACTTTGGCTTCTTCAAAAATCATGTAATACCGCCCAAATCAAATAGAAATGAATTTTGAGTTACAGTAATTTGTTAACTGGATAAAACCAGAGTGGACTATAACTTCATTTAGTCAAAAATTGTTACTGAGAGAAAAGATTATTACAATGGAAATGTGTATAACGTTTCTTTTATTTAATTACTTTTTTAAAAATAAGAATTAGAGACAGTTAAAGAGTTAGTGCTCCTTACTTTGAGCTGGCCCTCTTTTTTTTTGTGTGGCTATTTTGCTTGTTTTTCCTGTTGCTTGCATATGTGGCACTAATTATAGTAAGGCACAGAAAAATATTTTGAAGAATTATGTATTAACTGTAGATTATGTGTGTTCTATGGGCCGAAACCCTGTTTAGTAGCTCCCCATCCTTGCAACAGAGCGAATCAGGTAATCAGTGTTTCCATAAACTGTAATTATTGATGAGATGTCCCCAGAGTGCTCAGCGCACTTTAGGCTCTTGGGTCTAGTGTGCTTATTTATCAGGTTTCAGTTGTGTTAACACAGGCCACTTAGAGTGTTCAACGTGTTTGTTTTAGAATTGTCAGAGACCTATACTTTCTTTTTTGAACCTGTACTTCTTAATGCTAAAAAGATCCTTGTCAGATAAAGGAAAACACACTTGAAACTGTCAGGAACTGGACAAATTTCATACTCCACAGCTTGCCAGGTTCCCAGTGATTCTGGGTTTGACACTTTGATTTGCAAAAGTGTCTTTAAAAATTAAGCATATCAGATGTTAATACCATCAAGACAGGAACAACCATTTTCTAAGCATAGGTGATACAAACAGGTTTAAGGAATTTGTCTTTTAACAAACTCATTGTATAAATTAAAGTAGGTGTAGTATTTAATATCTTAGAGAACCTAAGGGAAAATGTTGCTGTAATTTATTACAGTGCTCACTTCTCAGGGCTTACCAGGGGCTGGCCTAGGTAGAAGAGTTGGGACATTGTCTCCCTCTTTTTTCCCTTGGTTTGCCGCCCTTCAGCCATCCCACCAAAACCTTCAGAAATTGGATGCACCTCCTACAAAATGACAGTCTCTAAAATGAAAGCAGAAAGCCCGGTGTAACTTAAGTTGCTGAAGTACCTGTGATTTCATCTTTGAATGAGGTCGAGTGTTTTCAAAGTTATTTCACAGATGAAATTGCATTTAAAATTGTTATTGCTTATATTTCAGGGGCGCCTGGGTGGCACAGTCGTTAAACGTCTGCCTTCGGCTCAGGGCGTGATCCCAGCGTTCTGGGATCGAGCCCCACATCAGGCTCCTCTGCTAGGAGCCTGCTTCTTCCTCTCCCACTCCCCCTGCCTGTGTTTACTCTCTCGCTGGCTGTCTCTGTCAAATAAATAAATAAAATCTTTAAAAAAATATATAATTGTTATTGCTTATATTTCAATTATCCTTTGTGAGAATTCCACTACCAGTATTCTTTTGGCTTTTTAAGTAATAGGGAAGATTTTTAATTTACACTGGTAGAATCTGGAATTTAGGAACTAGTTTCCCTTGTTGACTTGAATGGTTCCCATGTATTTAGGAACTTAAAGTTTTTATTTTTTGAAATGTGAATGGGTTTGTCCATGGTCTCTCAAAGAGGAACCCTATTTAACAGAGAAGCTTTTTAGGGCTCTCCAGAGAAAATGAAAGGTAATTTTTTCAACAACCACAACAGTTATAAATTATGACATACTCATACTTTTTTTTTTTTTAAAGATTTTATTTATTTATGTGACAGAGAGACAGCCAGCGAGAGAGGGAACACAGCAGGGGGAGTGGGAGAGGAAGAAGCAGGCTCACAGCGGAGGAGCCTGATGTGGGACTCGATCCCAGAACGCCAGGATCACGCCCTGAGCCGAAGGCAGACGCTTTAACGACTGCGCTACCCAGGCGCCCCCATACTCACACTTTTGATAGGACTTTTAGCTGCTTTAACTTAACTCAGCTCCTTTTACCCATTATATGGGTGATTCCTCTTATTTTTGAGACGGATAATAATGAAACAGGGAGAAAGGATATGAGTATCTTTCCAGCAGTCGTAGTCTTTGACCTTGCCTTCCTGCTCTTTATTATATAGAATTGTCATTTTTGGTTTCAGCTTTAAGATGGAGAAAGAAATTTACCTCTTCTCGGTTATGGTTGGTTACTAGCTGGTTTGGTCTCTAGTTTTATTTATTTATTAAGTTATATAAATTATATAAGATATAATTAGTTGACATGCAGTGTAATATTAGTTTCAGGTGTACGATTATAGTGTTTCAACAAGGTCTCTAGTTTTAAATATTTCTGAAAACTAACAGGTTTTGTAGCTGTATCTGGAAATTTATTTTGCATTACAAGAAATATTTCTGGCCCCACAGTGTAATTTAACAACTGGCAAAAATAACTGGTCTGTTTCATGATTGCTTTAGTTTGTCACCTCACCCCTCTTAGCTTTATTTCTTTCCAAATTCCTCAGTTTTCTTCACATATTCTTAGGTATACTAATGGATTCTCTCGGCCTCTAACTTAAGCCTTTATTTCTAGTATTTAAGCATTTTTCCTATAGCATTGTCATTGCCTTGTTGGCTTTATCAGATAATGGTATATTGATGGGTGAAGAGATAAGTAGATAATAGGTTTTTGTACACTTGGAGGGGCGCTTAGCAGGTCAACCTTAACCCTTCTCAGCAGGATGAAGTCCTGTGCTAGGAGTCGGACGGTAAGGTAATACACTGGAGGAACACATCCAAAGTACTTTTTGTGGAATCTGAAGAATATGCTTCAAGTCTCCATGAAAAGAAGTCATGTCAACTTACATATCAGTGTTTGAAAACGTGGCAGAATGTGGCTAAAATAATACAGTAATAGTAATTGGTTAAATATTTGTGGTCTAATCTGGACCTTAGCCCTCACGTGGAGTACTTCCGTTGTGAGTAGGTATGTTCAATTGGAAAAGTGGAGAGGAAACATCTCCCCCGCTTTTTACCTCCCAGGCGGTTAACAGCCACCCAAACAGCAGGAAGGGACCGCTGGTTGCAGAGAACATCTCTCCCTTCTGAGGCTTCAGGAGGAGCCTGTCCAAGATCTAGGCTGTTCAAATTATAAAATGTCCGAGTCCCTTAAGTATCTTTTGTCTTCTACATTTCTCACGAACGTATATATCTCATACTTCGAGTAGTTTAAAATATGTTTCTTATGGAGCCATTTCATAGAATAGTGGTTTGCCTGAAATAGGAATTGGATCGTAGTTTTTATGAAGAATAATTCTGAAAGTAAAGCTTTTGCTTGTTCATTGCCTGGTTATGACTGCAAGTAGCAGTAATAAAGCCCACAGGTTAGCTAGTCTCTTCAGTTTGGCCATTAGCTTCATTCTATTTTCAGTGTAATTTCTTCGGAAACAAAATGGCCAAGTGGATGGGTTTGATTTTTGCTTCCTTTCTCTTTCTACTGTTACCCTTCAGAAGTGGGTATGATCATGTTTCATTGGCCAGAGCATGGATTCATTTTGAAGGCAAGATCCCAACACAGTAGAGAGAATGGAGGATATACGCGTGAATGTGTTGGGGCTTATGAAAATTCCAGGACTGCATCCTGATAATGATGATAATGACTTTCAAAACTACCTGACAATAAAAAGTACTGATGTGTTTGTATATTTTGGTCTTTCAAGGCAAGCAGAGTTCTCGTGGCTTCCCGTAATTTTGCAAATGATGCTACATTTGAAATTAAGGTAAGAGGTGTTTTGTTTTGTGTTAGTAATTTTTCCACAGGTACACAGGCCCGCGTCAGGCGCCCTGTTCAGTGGGGAGTCTGCTTCTCCTGCTGCTCCTCCTGCTTGTGCTCGCTCGCTCTCAGATAAATAAATAAAATCGTAAAAGTTTCTTAGAATGTTTCTTTGAAAGTTTGTCTTTCAGCCTATAAGTCATTTGACTTCCATGGGTTTTTGGTGAAAGTCATCTTAGATTTCTTTCCTCTAAAACTCGATCCTTTTTCACAATGAGCTTTCTGGTTTAAGGAGTCAGAAGCAGTATGCAGTGTTTCTTATGTGCTCCTCTGCTGGGTTTTGAGTTAAATATTACTGCAATAAGATAATAGGTCTTACAATGGGTTGTCAGTGTTTACATTGTAATAACTGGAAGTTAACTGTCTGATTGCATTTCAGAAATGCGATCTTCACCGGCTAGAAGAGGGCCCCCCTGTCACCACAGTGCTCACCAGGGAGGACGGGCTCAGGTACTATAGGATGATGCAGACTGTTCGCCGGATGGAGTTAAAGGCAGATCAGCTGTATAAACAGAAAATTATTCGTGGTTTCTGTCACTTGTGTGATGGTCAGGTGAGTGGTGGTTTTGTAATAAGACCCTGTTAGGTGTAGGAATTTAAGTATGGTTTGTAGTTATTGATTTTTACCCCGCCTTATGCGTCTGAAGAATTTGAGGCCAGCCTGTCAGAATAAAGACTAGCCTGCTGAGGCCTGTTACGAAGCTTATGCTAAGGAAGTCACACATACTTCTGTTGCTTGTGTCCTGTGCCTCGATGGCTTTGTGATCACCTGTAGGGCGTATACTTGTGGGGGAGAGGGTTTTCACTTTGTGTTCTGTTTTGTGGGTTTCAGCCAAGGGTTACAAATTCAAATGCCTATGGGGACCAGCTGGGTGGAAGAAATTAGTTGAAGAAGGCGGGACTGGTAGTGGGCTGGAGTGGGCAGGCCCCTCCCACCAGGGGACACCATCGCTTGGTTCCAGCCAGTTGGTGCCATATGGAAATCCAGGGTTAATGCTTCCTGTTTTTGGTTCTTCAAGAGAAGACAGAAGTATCGATTTTCATACGAAATTCCCCCAGTATTCATGTTGACATCTAATTCGGGATTTTTGTCCCAGATCACTGTACCACGGTACATCTGTGGATTGCCAGTTTGTAGCTTCTGGCTTGAGCTTTACCTTCTGTTTTGTTTCCGATGAAAAATAGAGCTCCTTTTGTGGTTATTAAGAGTTCTGCCAGGCCAAATTTTCATAATAGGCGAGGGCTTTTATCTAGAAATGTGTATTGTATTGACTCATTACTGCTTCTTCCTTTAATGTAGGAAGCTTGTTGTGTGGGCCTGGAGGCCAGCATAAATCCCACAGACCATCTTATCACAGCCTATCGGGCTCATGGCTTTACCTTTACTCGTGGGCTTTCTGTCCGAGAAATTCTCGCAGAGCTTACAGGTTTGCTATTCATTTTTAGAAGGGGGAAATTAGTGAAATTTAAGTGCAGATTTCTCATACTAAAATGCTGTTATAACAATATTAAAACCTTTTCGGATATGGAAAAGAGCCTCTCCTTTTGGTGCTCTGGTACCTCTGTTGTGCTTTTGAGTAAACCAACCATTTTTGAGGTCATCTGGCCCCTCAGGTAAACGTTTAAGAAGTTTAAAAATGTTAGCTTCGTAAGATCAGAATACTTTTTGTCACTTAAGCACGCCAGTAGAAATTAGCAGTCATAGAAAGTAAACTGAGAGTAGGAGCATTTCATTGTCTGCAATTTAAATTCTAGGAATCTTTTTAATATTCCCTTTGTCCCCCTTGACTCTTGAACTGTTCAGTGTCCCAGTGTAGGAGAAATCGGAAGATGTTTGTAAAAAAAAAAAAAAAAAAAAAAAAAAAAAAAAAAAAGTCCAGCGTACCATGATGCTAACATCTAAAGGAAATTCAGTGGTTAGAGAGCTGGAAAGGTCAAGGACATTGGACTGGATGGATCTTCACTGAAGGGCCAGGAGATAAGGGTGGAGTATATGTTTGGATAGAGGGATGGGTGCTTATAGAATTGAGTTAACCTGTGAGTTCTAGTGGCTAAGCCTCTAAGTAAACACTTGGGGTGTGGTTTTCTTTTGTATATTTGGTTTTTGATGTGTATGTGCATATGGTGCCATTCGTAGGACGAAGAGGAGGCTGTGCTAAAGGGAAAGGTGGATCGATGCATATGTATGCCAAGAACTTCTATGGGGGCAATGGCATCGTTGGAGCTCAGGTAATTCACGATGAGGATGAGAATTACATGCTTTCCTAGATTTGGCCCTGAACCACGTCTTAACAACATTTCATACCCCGGAGAACTTCCCTCTGAAGTATTTTAGTACTTTGGGGGCTTGGTGTACTTTAAAAGACCTATTGCTTCATAGCCTACCATTTGATCAGTTAATAAGTAGATTTGGACAATGATTTAAAATTCTTCTTTTAGGTATTTGTTATGTTTTATAAGTAAGCAAGAGCCCCTAGCAGTGGCCTATACCTTCACCTTTTCGTTTATATTTAAGTATATTAATTGCTTTGTCACATCCACTTAACCCTTTCTCTCCCTGCTGTAGACTGTGGATGCAGGTATCTGAGGAGGGAAGGCAGGGGATCAGGATCTTAGGTGCCATGTTAGAAATCAGTCCAGCTTTTGTGGTTATCTAGTCCTCTTTGTTCTCATCAGTTAGTGAATAATGAAGTAACAGCCTGGGTGTGATATGTAAGTGATGAATCACTAAATTTTCCTCCTGAAACCAGTATTATGCTATAAGTTAACTAACTAGAATTTAAATAAAAATTTGAAAGAAAAAAGGAAGAACGGCATAAAATTACAGCTAGATTGTCTGGCTTAGTTTGTAATGTGATGCTGCTGTACGTTAAACTAGGTTACATATTTTGGCTCTTTAGTAGTTGAATCTTTACAGAAGTGTTCCTGTTTAGTGGGTGAAATAGAAGAATTATTCATGTTGTTTTACCAGTTTGAGTATAATATTGGGGGTAGAGTAGTTAGGGGTAGGGGTAGGCTAGGGAGTTTGTAGTGACAGTGTAATTTCTGTCTTAAATTCTGGCCAGGGTTTAAAATTCAGAGCATTAATTTCTCCCCTCATGGATTTCTCTGGTTCTTTTCTTGGTTGTCCTCAATATTAGGTGCCCCTGGGAGCGGGGATTGCTCTGGCCTGTAAGTATAATGGAAAGGATGAGGTCTGTTTGACTTTATATGGCGATGGTGCTGCTAATCAGGTGAGTATGCGTCTCTTGACTTTGCAGTTTTTTGTTTTTTTTTAAAGATTTTATTTATTTATTCTACAGAGATAGAGACAGCCAGCGAGAGAGGGAACACAAGCAGGGGGAGAGGGAGAGGAAGAAGCAGGCTCATAGCGGAGGAGCCTGATGTGGGGCTCGATCCCATAACGCCGGGATCACGCCCTGAGCCGAAGGCAGACGCTTAACCGTTGTGCCACCCAGGCGCCCCACCTTTGCAGTTTTATCGCCAAAGTGCTGACTAGTCATGTTTCGGTCGCAGGGTAGTCGTCTGTTGCTTAGTAGTTGAAGCAGCCGTTCGTGACAGGCTGGAGTGTGGTATTATGGCCACGTTACAGGTTTACTTCGTGGTGTGTGGCGTGAGCGCTTCATATGGACCCGCCCGTGGAGGAGCTCTCCTGCCTTGGCGCTTCACAAACGCTCTGTGGGTGAAGGACTTTCTTACATTTTAACCTGTCGCCAGTTCATTCACACCAGTCCTGTAATGTGCGGACTCGTTCTCTTGGATGTCGTGGCATTGTCAGACTCCTCTTGTGGTTTCTGAGCCTGGCTCTTTCTGTACTTTTCCTGTCATGCTCGGAGTCCTCACCAGTCTATGGACGACACTTCGAGGCCCTGCTCTAGATGCCGAGTCTCAGACACTGGCTCACTCTGGTTATCCAGTGGGTCTCATAGCATTTACAGTAAAGCATAAAAGTAGGTAGCCACCAAGTTTTACGTGTTTATCTTTTCCTAATGTACTCTGTACCATTGCCTTGGCCCCGCCAAAACAGGTGGTGGTATTTGGTTTGTCACTTCCTTTGGTTGCAGAAAGAGATGCTTGCCCTTTCTTCCTCCCCGCCCTCGCCCCCAGCACACACACTCCTTTGCCTTAAAAGCTCTTTTGTGGAAGGTGAAGCTTGTCATGTTTTATGAAAGCTTTCGTGCCAGGGAGAGCAGCAGCTTTTGGGGACAGTGAAGAAGTCTAGAGAAAAATAGCCAAATAAAACCACTTGCACTTTTTATACACACTTCCAGGGTCAGATATTTGAAGCTTATAACATGGCAGCTTTGTGGAAATTGCCATGTATTTTCATCTGTGAGAATAACCGCTATGGAATGGGAACGTCCGTTGAGAGAGCAGCGGCCAGCACTGATTACTACAAGAGAGGCGACTTCATTCCTGGACTGAGGGTGAGGACACCTGGTGTGAGGCCAGGGCTACCCCTTTGCGTCTTGGTGCCTTTGTGTGGGTCCTTGACAAATTGGTCTCAGACAAAGAGTTCTCTGTTCTTGGGGCATGAACGGGTCCTGTGAAGTTAAAATGGTTCGACGCAGTTTCATTTATGCTCTGCCCTTTCTTGTGTATGGATAGGTCGATGGAATGGATATCTTGTGTGTCCGGGAGGCAACAAGGTTTGCAGCTGCCCACTGTAGATCTGGAAAGGTAAGACTTTCTTTTTGGGCCTCTGGGCTAGAGATTTCTATTGACATTTATCTTAAAAGAAGGCCTTCCATGTGTCTATTGTAGCTTTTCAGGGGTGGCTGATAATCGAGGTGTGTATAAGGTAGCACAGTCTGGTGAATTGGGGGCCTTTGTAAATACCATGGTCTTGGTAGCTCGCCTCTTGGGAAACATCCCACATTGCCCCCCATTTGGGGTGAATCTTTCCTTTGAGCACTCCTTCAGCATTTTGCCTTGTGGTTTGGTTAATTTTGTGCCTCCAACCTCCAGCCCTCCTCCCCATTAATCATAAGCCCCTGGAGTGAGCAGATTGGCGACCCCCACAATGCTCAGCACAGAACTTTGCTTGGATAATAGGCGTTCAGTGTAAGCTTGTCTTCCGTTACTTAAATATTATGGTTAAAATGTGTCATCTTAGTCTTGCTGCTTCAGTCCTGAGAATCTTGACCTTTCAGTAGAGCGGGAGAGGGAACACTGAGGTTGGCGTAGGTGCCATCAGAGCTAGTGGAAAGGATGGTGTTTTCCGTCAGTTGGTGTTCACAGCCGAGAAAGCATGGCCCTAGGGTTTACCTTTCTGTGACGTCCTCTGTGCAGTGGGATTGGGCTACAGTGATGCAGATGGGGACTGGGGTGGGTCAGGGAGGGAGATGGAGAGGAGCTGCACATGAGGGAAGAGGAATGAAATCGAGTATGGCTGAGGTGGCAGTGAGCTCAGCAGACTACATTGGGACTCCCAGGACTAGAGGTCTAGACTTGGGCAGTGGTTATCAGTCATTCTCCTCTTCCCCAGTTCCTGAAAGAACATGCAGGGTACAAACTTAACATGGAAACAGGATCACTGGTTTATAGTATGTGTTGACTTTCACAGCCTGATCTTGGAATTAGGGGAGGGTCTAGAAACCCCCTTAGCCCAACCCACTGTGTTTTCCAATAGCTCCTGGATGGCATAGAACAGAAAAATAGGTGACAGTGAGGGATTGACGTGTGTCAGGTGATGCAGTAAGCACTTCTGTGTTAATCAGCACAACACTTGAGTCAGGTCCCTCACCTGTAAAACAGTAACGTGAGGCACGGAGCAGTTAAGGGGTTGTAGCTGCTGTGCCTGACAGCCCGGATTGGATCCCAGGTGCTTGGACTGAGAGCCGCCCCCTCCCCCAGCCCCCCAGCTGCTGCACCAGACTGCCCAGGGATCCTAGATCTACCCTCTCCCCTCAGTGTTCAGAGTTGTCTTCTGGAAGGGGGCTAGTGTAGCAGGAGGAAGCTGTCCTGGGGGTGGTCAGGCTGGCCAGCAGAGTCACAGGGCTAACCCCCAGATGTCGTTAGTGACCACCAACTTGGTTACGCGCTAGCCAGACCTGCACAGGAGGATGGGTTGTCAGCCCCTACGAAATTGCATGAATTGGGGTGAGGTAGAGCTTGACCTACCCAACCTAGCTTTAGGTCTCCCGTCCTTCCGCACTTTCCTGCACACCCAGAGGTTTGCTTTTAGTCTCATTCTGTGAGATTTCGCAGTAGTATTTTTCTCTAGCTTTTTAAAAGGACCCAAATGCTTGTAGACCATTTCATCTGTGACTGAGGGGGAAAACTAGCTTTATTGACCCTGAAGATCAAATCTACCCCCTCCCTTGGTGTCATACCTGCTTTCTAATAGGTTTTTCTGCATTAAATCTCAGCTGTTTTATAGGATTATTATATATCAAAGGCAATACTGATGAAATATTTAAGATCAGTGGGGTCTGTAACATGCTGAATGCCTTTTTTCTTGTAAATGAGAAGGATGAAACATGGAATGCATAGGTATTAGTTAATAGGAAGTGCTTGACAACTCAGCCATCTTATAGAAAGTGTGATAACATCTTTGAAAGGATGTGCTGTGCCCATTGTCTCAGTCTCCACTGGGTTCTGTTTTAGGGGCCCATACTGATGGAGCTACAGACTTACCGTTACCATGGACACAGCATGAGCGACCCTGGAGTCAGGTATGGTCATGGGAATTCAGAGCGTGGTGTCCCAAGTGGGTGGGCTTTGTTGGGTGCTACTTACATGAAAAAGCAAAGCATTTCAGCATTTGCTTTGGAAGCCAGACACCGGTGGGCTTCATGCAGTGAATTAGTTGGTATTGAGTAGTTGTTTGACTCTTTGCCTGGAAGCATTTGAAAATCCCTATAATATGTAGTATGTACATGTTAGCATGAGCAGCAAAAAAATTGCAGAGAGCGGACACCTGGCTGGCTTAGGGGTAGAGCCTGTGACTGTTGGGATTTGTGAATTCAAGTCCCACGTTGGGGGGCAGAAGTTGCTTTAAAAACTCGCAGGGACAAATTGTTGCATAAAATAGGTCGATGGTATAGAGTATATGTATGTATTAGGGGCATGTAGCTTTGGTAGGCATTCCCCCAGTAAAACCTGGCACGGAGTGAGGCTACCTGGCAACATGGGATATTCAGTATGGTGAAATAGACCAATCAAAACACAGTAGGTGACACTAGGAAGGTAGTTTTACTAGTCACTCAGTAACTCTGGCATGTAATGCTGCCACCCCAGAGTGTGACACAATTAAAAGAAGTAGATTTTGTCAGAGTAAGTAAGCCCTAACAAGCCTGGGAGTAGATTGGAGTTTGAAGGGAAAATGTTATGAAGAGCAACTTACCTGGAAAAATGCACTTGGTGTTTTCAGAAACACAGTAGAGCCCTCCCTTTTAGTGTTACTTGAAATAACAGGTTTCAAAGATGTAGGACAAGGATGTACAGTTGACCCTTGAATGACACAGGTTTGAACAGCGTGGGTCCACTTTACACAGGGATTTTCTTTTTCAATAATAAATACAGTACTAGTCTGTATTTTCTCTGGCTGTAACACTTCTGGCTTAAGAATACAGTATATAGGGGCGCCTGGGTGGCACAGCGGTTGGGTGTCTGCCTTCGGCTCAGGGCGTGATCCCGGCGTTATGGGATCGAGCCCCACATCAGGCTCCTCTGCTATGAGCCTGCTTCTTCCTCTCCCACTCCCCCTGCTTGTGTTCCCTCTCTCGCTGGCTGTCTCTATCTATCTCTGTCAAATAAATAAAATCTTAAAAAAAAATACAGTATATAATACGTGTAACATACAAAATATCTGTTAATCAGTTATTAGTAAGAAAGACTTGTTTTTCGGGAGTCACAATTGGCAGATTTTTGACTGTGTTTATGGGGGGGTTGGTATTCTTAAGCCCCACGTTGCTCAAGGGTCAGTTGTACTCTAGAATCAGGAATTGGGAAATCTGTCCAAGTTT
>NW_024423319.1:109578278-109606127 GCF_017311325.1 Ursus maritimus | reverse complement strand
CCCCCCCCCCCCCCCGCCCTTCTCTGGGCTCCTAAACTTACTTCCTGCTTGGCATTCTGCTGCCTGCCAGTCTACAGTTCTCGCCACCCACCTAAAATGGCACACAAAGCGGCTCTACCACTTTCTTCATATCCTACATCTTGATCAGAGAAGCCAGAGGAATTGCCAGGGCAGAGTTCTCTATGAAAGAAAGATACTAGAATGTTTGCTTGTTAGAGGCAGCGTTCTTGTATCATCTTGAGAGTATAATTGCACTATTCCCCCGGCGACAGCTCTGTGTCAGAAACCTCCGCCTGTAGTTCGCAGAAAACCGTTCTGACCTACTTGTTCGCCTCCCTCTAGTTACCGTACGCGAGAAGAGATTCAGGAAGTAAGAAGTAAGAGTGACCCTATTATGCTTCTCAAGGATAGAATGGTGAACAGCAATCTGGCCAGTGTTGAAGAATTAAAGGTACGCTCAGCCAGCTTTTCTGCACCCACAAAGCTGCCGCTCTGGGGGAGCTACCTCGGTCAGTGGGAAAGTGCGGATGGTGGGGTCACAGGACATGAAGCAGTCCTATTTGCTTAACCTTGAAACCCAGCAGCACAGTTCTGTTTTCCTAAGAATAGACTTCAGATACTCGTCAGTGTTCCCATCGGTACTCCAACATATTCTGTGATCACTGCCATTTAAAAACCTCTTCCACAATAGCAACAACAATTAGTACGTCTAGTCCTAGAAGAGTTCCAGTTCCATACTAGCAACGTGTTCGAGTAGAACTAGTTGGTATTCTAAGCTGCTGTTTGTTTATTCAAAAACCTCTTGAACTGTAATCTGGTTTTTAGGAAATTGATGTTGAAGTGAGGAAGGAAATTGAGGATGCTGCCCAGTTTGCCACTGCTGATCCTGAACCGCCTTTGGAAGAACTAGGCTATCACATTTACAGCAGCGACCCGCCTTTTGAAGTTCGGGGTGCAAATCAGTGGATCAAGTTTAAGTCCATCAGTTAATGGGAGACCGGCTCCAGCTGTAAGGGACTCTGTGTTCTCAACTTTGTTAGGGAAGAAAACCCCGTAAAAAGAATGTAGGCCAGGCTAGTGCATGTGTTTTGTACAGTGTTGCATTAAAAGATGATATTACTGCCCACTTCAGGACTTAGTGTGACTATTACATACGGTTATTTCAGATTTCAGATTTTTTCCTTAAAATGGTTCTATTTCTTTTAATGACTGAGAAGTATTTGCTAAATAGTATACAACTAAATCAAAAGCCATTCCTACCTTTGAGGGGAGTGGGAGCATTCCCTCGACCCTTGCGCCTCACACACTCTGCAGGCACACCCTCATCAGTGTGGGGGCTGAAGCCTTTTCACAGTGACCGTCGTTTCTCAATAAAACACAATATTATCTCCAGGCAGGGGGTAGAAGGACAATTCCATTTTAATTTTTTTAAAGATTTTATTTTTAAGTGATGTCTACACATCCAACATGGGGCTCGAACTCATGATCTTGAGATCAAGGGTCGCACACTCCACTGACTGAGCCAGTGGGCTGCCCCAACAATACCATTTTTAAATAATCATTTCGAAGGCCAAATAACTTAATTTTCTTCATTTATACATTAAATACAAAGCTGTTTCCTTCAGTAGTTTTCTATTTACATTCATATCAAACATCAAATACCAGGCATATTCAAGTACAATGCCATTTTGTAGTAACCTGTGGTCTAAAACAGTGATGCCCAGCCTGTTACTTTAAACACCTGCTTCACCTTTCCAGTAGGTGCTACAGGGTCTGCTGAGTCTTCCACCGAAGCAACATTGAAGTTTGTTTTAAAGAATTCCATAATATTCTGGGATGTCAAAATTAGAGCACTGTTCTCACAACACATCAAGTTCTACTCACCTTTAAAACATGTTGATAAGTAACAGGTTCTAAAAAAAAAAAAAAAAACCATCCCATTTGAGTAATTCTTTAAAACTTCAAGTTCTTAAATAATGGGGTTTTCCTTATGTAAACTCGGTGGCATTCACGCGTATGTTAACAGAAGTTTTAACAACAAAGATGTCAGCTCTTGGCGCTGTCTGTCCCCTGGCCTAGCCGACTGGTTCGGCCTCGTGTTGCGAGGCTGGGGACCCCTGCGCCCTTCTTCTGTACTGGGAGACTGCGGTCCAGAGCCTGCAGAGGAGGCCACCACTAGGAAGCAATCAATCAAGAGTCTTCTTTAGAATCGGAAGAAAAGAGAAGTTCAAAGCCACACCACCAAATACTTCTTTAGGAGCCCTTATGTCAAAAGCTACAGTATATAATTCTAGACTTGTCTAGATTGCCAAAATGCAGTTCCTAACTTAGAGCTCTGTCAGCTCGTATTTGGGCTTGAGTAGGAGTGGCACGTGGCCTCAGAGGCATGTGCAGGGCAGGCTGAGGGAAGAAGTGCTGGAGAGAGCCCGGAAGCTATGGGGTTTCACGTCCCAATGGTACCCAACTCAAGCTGGGTACCCAAAGGAAACTCAGAGTGAGAGGGGAAGTTGGATAGTTGGTTTTCTGACTAAGCCACAGATAGGAAAGAAAATTAATTTCAACGAAGGGGGAAAGTGACCATCACTTTGTTTTCTACTGATTTAAAAGCACAATCACAGGAAAAAAAGTCATTTTCTATTACAGTGTTTTGAAGCCATTCTTACCGTAGTCTGAGGTGTCTTAGATCTTCCTTAGTGATGTCATTAAGAATGTCAGAAAGCGTATAGCCCTCTTCAACAATCTGAAACAAATATCAAATACAGAAGAGTTAAGCTGCTTTGTAGTAATGGCATAGGAATGTTCTTTTATTTACAAATTTACCTTTTCTATTGTACTCGCATCTGCTCCTTGCAGTTGTAACCAGTCTATGAGCTCTTGATCAGTTTTCTGCCCCTGAGACCCAGGAGGGGATGCTGGGTTCTCTGTAGTATCTGCAATGATGAGAAATTTGTTTTGTTGTATATTATTGTTTAACAGTAAAACTCTTCAGAAGTAATAAGTTGGATAAAATAAACTATTACACACAACATAAGCGTGATTTGAAAGGAGATGACTTAAACCTGTCTGAGCTGCTCTAATCCACAGTCCATAGTTCCCGGATTCACTTTGCAGAGATTAAAGGGACTACAGGTAAGGGTAATGTTACTTACTTGGGAATTTGATACACTTTATGTCTACCACTTTAAATGCTTATTCCAGTCTCTACAATGCCTTTTATAAGGAATCCCATCCTTAACTGCACGGGAAATCAAATGAGGACATGGAATTCAGTACTGAGATGTTGTGTCCACGCTTATCCATCCCACATTCCAAGAGGTGGCTGGCTGCAGCTCTTTTGTAAGTGGCACGAAATGAATTCGGTTTACTGAGGTTTCATTTCTGCAGTCAGTCACACTTTTTAGGTATGCAGTGCTGTGAACTTTGATGAGCAGTCATGTAACCATCCAGATGACAAATTTCCATCACCCCCAGAAGTTTTTGCAGCCTTTTACAATCCAGTGCCCTCCCCCCATTCTGACGCTTTCTGTCCCTCGAGTTTTGCCTGCCACTATTGCATCAGTATTCTATATCGAGGGACTCAGAGTGTCTAGCTTTTTGAATCAGCCTTCACTGAGCCAAATACATCCACATTTTTGAATGTACCAGTGGTTTTCTATTACTGAGGAGTATTCCAGAATATACTGGAGTACTTACTGCTTTACTAGAGAGTTAACTGACTGTGGCAAGGCTGACTAGAACATTAGCCAGATTTTAGGTGGTCTCACAAGTTAGAGCAAGTGGAAAATTACCATTAGATCTGAATTGTAACTGAAGATGATACAATTCTTGAGTTTTCTGCTCTAAGGTTTGCCGTAGAAGATTCTGGTACTCTCTTTCTTTCTGAACTAGGTGTTCCAAAAGTCTGGTTAAGAAAAAAAAATGCCATTATCCAGAGAGTCTAACACCATTCAGTTAACTCAAACACTGGCTGAACCTCAGAGATGGGGGGGATCACACAATCCCAACAGTCTGGTTTCTGCCTATACCTGGGTGCCTCCCTCGTGTTTCCTCCCTTGAAAACAAAGACCAGCACTCAGAGCATGCGTGTATTTTGCCTCAAAATGTATCATGAATCAGAAGATAACCTGAGGGTGATCAGTAAACTCAGCCAGGAGGAGCTGGTGATGACAGCTTGTCTCCCTGAGTCTCATCGAGTTGCTGAAAGGAGCTCTCGGGCTCTTTCCTCCTCAGAGGAGGAAGCCAAGGAGCTGGCAGCCCTGCTTCTGACGGACACTGGCGGAGAGCGGCAGAAAGATGAGCTCAAGCAGGAGGAGCACAACTGCGAACATGTGCGGAGCCCGGGACCGCGCTAACTGCTTCCCGGGTGCTGGCCTCACACGCTCGGGACAGACCAGGCACCCGCAGGTGCCACCACTCTGGGCAAGAGGTGCCGGGGAGGGAGGGCGCGGCTGTTGGTCCCCCTGATGACCCGGAAGGCAGCCGAGGGACTGTCAGCCGTGCAGAGGAAGAACCACCGAGCCCACAGGTAACGGTTTATACATCTGGTGATTATAAACCCTACCGGAAAATACATTAAAGAAGGGCTAAGTATCACAACTTCCACATTTGTCATATTTTAAAAGCTTTCAAATCCCCCCCCACTATCTTTTAATTAAAACTGTGGGTCTTTCAAACTTTAAAAACACTCTAGGTCTCTCTGAAAAGAAGCGATTAGATCTGCCTAAGGTCCTACTTCGGAGATCGCCAGGGCGTACACAAGCTTTCTTCCACGTTGCGGACACCTGGCCCCACAGCTCTGCCGTTATTGATGGGCAGCCCCAGTGGTCATGTGGCAGTACAGCAGCATTTGGAACCGGTACCAACTAGTTTGCTCTGCGTGTGGGTTGTATTTTTTGTAAGTCCACTGATGATGTGATTACCCAGTGCAAATGACCATCGTTTTAATTCATTTAACAAGTATTTTAGAACACCTGTGTGCCAGGAAGTGAATTAAACAGGCCAGCTCTCTTGGAGGGACCTCACAGCGACGCCAGGGTGCCCTGGCTGGGAAGGCAGTGCGCGAGTGCCTACCGGGGAATTGTGATAAGTCAGAAGGAAGAGTGTCACGGGGGAGGGCACACTGACACACACAGGGTCAGGGTCAGAGGCTACATGTCCATCAGATGAAGGGCCAACCACCCCCTGGCTTGGCTACTGACATAGGGACAGGCTACAGCTGCGCGCTGCTGAGCCGCCGGACCCGCAGGCCGCGCCAGGAGCCTCGTCTTGGTGAAAAGACAGAAAAAGAACTCCCAAGACGCTGCAGCCTTTAGCATGGCTGACTGCTGTGTGGCTGGTGGCAAGGCGTCAGAACTCTCTGATTGCTACCGTTAAAGAAAGGGAGGCATTCTCCCCCAGGTGAAGCTGAGAACACCTCCTCGTCCACCTCCTTGGTGAAGATACTCTTCTGAGACCTGGGACGGTCACTCAGCAAGTGCACGGATTCCCTTACTGGCCCCGGTCATCGTCCCACCCCTGCCCACCTGTTGGTCTCCTGTCGGAGCTCGCCCAGCTGGAGGCTCAGGTGCTGGTGGTGGAGCTGCTGGGGCTGGGCCTCGGGGGCAGCCGCCTCACGGGGGCCGCTCCCTCCGCACGCCACATGCGCGTCACTGCCAGGCACGTCTGCTGGGGGACAGTCCTCTTCTACCTCGCCCGTGTCCTTGTCCACCCCTTCGGTCTCCGACGCGGGCTCAAAATGGGCTCGGAGCTCTGCCAAAGCATGGAAGAAAGGACCACAGGCAAGGCCAGGGCTTAGTGTCGCTTACGTCCGGCGCCAGCACACGAGACTGCTCGGAGGCCAGCCCAGCCGCGGCGACGCTCCATCGGTGGCTGCTGACGTCACCAATGGGGAAGAGACTATTTTACTCCGTTCTCTGCAGTGAAACGATGATCACCCCCAGTTTACAGATGACAAAACGGAGGCTGAATGTTAAAATCAGTTAGCCAAGGACACTTTTAACAAGGTACAACCAGGCTTCCAACCTGGCCTGGGTTCTTTTTACTAAAGAAAGGTGCCTGCTTGCACTGGGGCTTAATGAAGTGCTGGGGTCTAACAAGCTCCTTGGCCACGCTCAACCTGGGCAGAAGCCGCCACGACAGGGAGGGAGCAAAGTCAAGAGAGCAAGTGGCAATGTCAGCAGAAGCTGCCCGGAGCCCCCTTCCCAGGATGAAGTCACCACCGGAGAGTGAACCTGGGTATTAAGCTGCTCTGACATTTCATAAATGAGAGTACGGAAGCCTAAGATTTCTAGAGCTACCACGGGAGGGGACAGGAGATGGCGCCACCGACTCGAGCCTGCAGTCGGCGTTCCTGTGTGTAAGGGGGCGCGCTGCGGGATCCTGGCCCCCGGGCTCAGGGCTCCCTCTCAGATCACAAGCTTCGTCTCTATGCGGGCTCCTTGGTTAGGCCGAGAGGGCACATAAGTACGGCTGCAGAAGTTCTCAGCGTTTACTGAATTGCAGGGAAGTACGTAGCCCAGCTGGGAAAGAGAAAACGGGCGTCGAGTGCAGAGGATACTTGTGATCTCTTCCATGGCCTGAGCCTGACCTTGACCGAACAGGTGGCACTTACCCGGGATGAGAATGGTGACCGCGGCCTGCACTGCTCGACGGATGATGTTGTCCATCGCAAACATCCAGTGGGGCCTAATTAAGTGGTTCCTCAAAATTTTATTTACCTACAAATCACAAAAATGCAGATTTCTGGTCCATTGTACTTTTAAGAAGGAAGAGTTATTCTAGTTTACTTCTACTCTGAGATAAAATGTCAACCACGCTGCTCTGTGTTTCTACCTGACTTGTTTCTTCCGGACGGAGCGTTCCTGCCAGCTGCCCCCGAATCATGCTGGGTCTAGGGGACAGGAAGGGATTGGATCTCGCACACCAGGCCTCTTCACTGTTTATTCTAGGAGCATTTACTGAGCACCTGTGAAAGGTCAGGCTCTTCACCGGGAGCCTGGGACACAAAGCTGGACCAGACACGGTTGCAGGCCTGCAGCAACTCACTTCTGTTTGCACAGACACATAAGCCTCAGCTGGCGGATGCCACCTGTTCCCGAGTCCTGTAAGTCCTATACTCCTGCTCTGAGCAGCCAAAAACTATCAGCCCGTTCACCTGTACTTGCATATTCTGTGTTTAGAAGGAACTCCTAAAACATGGGATTTAGGTGTAAGCAGCTTAGAAGAAATAGGGACTTTGGGAGAAGACGGTAAATGAACTCCTTGGTCCTGCCCTTGAGCTACTTCAGTGGGCTTCCTGCCTTCTAGCACGTTCTCTAGGACCAGACAGAACACTTACAGCATCCTGAAATCCAAACAGTACCAGGTGAATCTGATTGATCGACGAGCTGTCAAAGTCCAGGTCCACCTTTAGCTTTGATATCGTGGATGCCATCACTCTGTGCTCCGGGGAGCGGATGAAGTCCCTCAGGATCCCAATTATTTGCTTGATGTGGCCGACTGAGAGATGCAAGTCTTCCGAACTCTGATCACCGCCCCACCCCCACCAAAATCACTTTCATTGAGTAAGTCAGAGAGGGAGGGGAAATTCCGCAAGTATTATGTGGATACCCCAGGTGAGAAAGGGTCTGTTTCTGGAATTCCTTCCCTATTTTTTGTTAGGTGTCCCCTCTCCTCCCTGGGCTACACACACACACACACACACACACACAAACTAAACCCCTCTGGGGATGGTTCCGCCCTCCTGTTGAACCCCGTGTAACTGCCCCGCCCCGGCGCACCCTGGCCCCCTTGTTAGAAGGCCTAGTTCATAGTAAGGCAAGTGGCCTCTTCCTAAAAAGACCTTCCCGCTTCCAAAATAAGTTAAAATGCAAATCTTCTTATCCATAACCTTTCTCCCTAAAGTGGCTGCTCTCCCAGCTTCTGAGGGCAACTCTGTGTGTCCTGCAGCTGGGGTTTCAAAACAGGGGATTCACATGAGTCAAGGGCAAAGTAAGGCTGGGAGCCCCTGAGCTTCGTGCCGCCTTTGGCTTGTTTTCCACCAGGGGGCAGCACCACTCCATCAATGCCTGGGTTCACCGCAGTGTTCCGCAAATTCAGGCTTCAGGGGAGTTTTTTTTTTTTTCTTTGTATTTTCTTTTGTCTTGTTGGAAGAGGGAAGGACGTTGGGAAATACTTATGGTGATTACCGTAACTGTGCAAACGTTCCAGGGTAGCAGGAGCCTCGGTCCCGTTTGGACCCGTTCCGGGACCTGGACCCGGGCCGAGGGGGCAGGATTAGCAGCTCCCCCGACCTGGCCCTACCTGGGCCACGCACTCCTGCAGGTTGGAAGCCACCTGGTTCTGCTCCTCCCAGAGGATTTTGTACAGGATGGCACGGCGCTCGCTGTCCTTGCGCAGCAGGAAGAGGCCTGGGTCCCTGTCCTCTGGGGACGAGGCTGCGCTCTCATCCGGAACACTGCGGACAAACACAAGCGACAATCCCCATGCGTCCCAGAACGAAGTCTCCACGCTTGGCCGCCACGGGGGAGGGGCTAAGCGGTGACTCCCCCGCACTCCGCACCCTCAAGGTGAAACCGCAGATAGAAGAGAGATGCGGTGTTTTTTCTAACCCCAGGAGCACCAGTGTTGGGAGAGGGAGGAAGAAGGTGGGGTGAGGGGATGGGGGGAAGGGGGAGAGACTAAGGGGACGTTTGAGGGGACGATGGGAGGAGGGGTAGAGGAGACAGGAGAGAAGGGGAAGTGAGGGCAGGAAGGGAGGAGAAGGAGGGAGGAGGGAGGGCGGTAAGTGACTGCAGTGAACCTGCAGTTTGCTGCCTTCCTCGCCTGCAGCGGCCTGTGACAGCACAGAAAGAAAGCAAAAGCCCTTGGCGGTCTGGTTTTGACCCGGAGGTATCTGGCTCCCGGTGACCGCGGGCACCTCACAGGCCCACAGTGGAGGGAAGGGGTGGGCCGTACCTGAGCAGGTGGCTGAGCCTGTGCTTGGGCGCCCGGGCCTTCTCGAAGAACATATCCAGCTGGGCATCGGAGTCCGGGGACACAGAGCCATGCTCACTGCTGCTGCTGCCCATGGGCTCCCCAGACGTGGGCAGGGCTAGGGCGGTGCCCTGGGTACTCTCTGTGTGGGGGAGGACAGGGAGGGGGGAGGGGGAGTCTCAGCCCCTCAGGCCGGGTGACCCACACAGGGGCCTGCTACGTCCAGTCACCCAGGGGGCCCTGAAATGTAAGTTCCGCTTCAGCAGGTCGGAGATGGGCACACTACGGCGTTTCTAAGCAGCCCGCAGGAAATGCTGACGCAGCTGCGGCCCCGCGGGGAGCGAGACGCTGAGCCTCTCTGTCCTGGCTTTGGACCCCATCCACACCAGGAGAAAAACAAATGGCTTCCTTTTCAGAGGCCACTTTTATGCCACTGCGGGGTAGGACTCACTGCCCCAGAAGGGGTCACTTGGCTTCTGTGGCCTGTGGGACAGCTGCTGCAGGCAAAGTCCCCGATGTGCCCCTTAATCAAGGTCAGGAGCAGCACAGGGGGAAAGGCCAGGCTGTGCATGCAGGGGAGCCCCAAAACCCCAGCCAGGGCACCTCTGGCTGCCCTCCTCGGCACAACCCCACAGGAAAGACTCTAACAAGGGGGTGTACCGCTGTCACCTGCCGGGCTCCCTGCGCCTGTCAGGAAATGAAGGACCATTCGCTGGCTGGGGTTTGACAGCTCCCACACTGGCTGCACCCACCCCTGCCACACTTCACAGCACCGGGCACCGTGCGGGAGGCTCAGTGCTCTCAGTGACAGAGGAGCCCGGGCATCACCGCGCCCAGGGCGGCCCCCCAGCTGTCCAGGTACACCTCACCTGCCGGCTTGAAAGCAATTCGGTTCTTCTTGCCCTTGTTCACCTGCCTTAAGAAACCCTCTCTGAGCAGCTCGGCAGCAGTGGCACGTTTGTGGGGGTCAGGCTCAAAACAGGATAAAATGAAGGCTCTGGCATCCATTGAAAGGCCTTCTGGAATCTCCGGGTGGATCTTAAACATCCCCACCTGCATTTAAGGGAGAGGTGACCGATGTGACTGTGAGGCCTCAGGCACACCCAGGTATACAAGCCTTCAGTACAAAGCTCCTACCCTGGCATCTTTGAGGAGCCGGTGGAGGAGACTGTCCTCAGTCACTTGCCGGGCTGGCCTCCTGGGACTTGCCTTTGCCCAGCAGGTTACAGGAAAAGTGGTATCAGAGGAGGTTCCATGGACGGGGGCTCCAGAGTTTGGGATTGGAGGCAGGGAGCAGGGAGTTACTCATTGCAGGGCCCAAGGTTTCAGTTTAACAAGGTGAACACACCGAAAGCTCTGTGTACAACGCCATACGTGGACTCAGCAGTTCGGAGCATGCGCTTTCAAGTCTGTTAAGGGCGCAGAGCTCACGTTAACTGTTCTTACCACAATAAAACACACATTTTTGAGTTTTAGATTTTGAGAAGGTTAAATAATGCTGGATGGAATATAACCCCCAAGATGTGAAATGCAGGACACGTGATGGGGGCGCCCCTCACCTGAGGGGCAGGGAGGGAAGGGCACTAGGGGGCCAGAGACAGAAATTCAGAAGAACGCCAAGAAGAAAGGAATGGCTTGCCTCCAGACTCCCAGGAAGCAGAGAGCAAATGTGGGCAGCACCCTGGCCCCGTGCCGATACCTTCTTTCGAGCAGCGCTTTGCTGTCACTCCAGGGTCCCTGTATTAATCTGCTGGGGTCTGTCACCAAGTACCACAAACTCGGTGCCTCCACACTATGGAAATCTGTTTCCTCACAGTTTTGGAGACTGGAAGTCTAAGATCAAGGTGCTGACAGGGCCACACTCCCTCTGAAACCTCCAGCAGCCCCTTCCTCGCCTCTTCCAGCTTCTGGTGGTGGCGGCTCGTAGACACGTCACCCTCACCCTGGCCTTCACGTGGTGCCGTGTCTCTTCACAGCATCAGCGCTCAGGTCCTGAGGTTTTTGTCAGCACCGCTACTGCCTGTCATCCCGAGGCCCATGACGAAGCTGCGGGTAAGATCTTCGAAAATCGCGGCTGGCTCCATCACGGATCCGCACTAAGCACGGGGAAGGTCGCTGCTGTCCCCCAGTCCTGCTGTCCAGGGCCTTGCTGAGACTGTGGGTGCCAGAACATACTTGCTGACTTGAGGTCTTGGCCTTGCAGCTGCCTGACAGCGGCTGGGAGGGTGGGAAGCGCTGAGAACCTTCTGCAGGGGCCTGCACTCAGCTCATGGGCAGAAACCTGTACTCACGCCTTCTAGTTGTTTCTGCCCAAGAGTGAGCTGGAGTGTCTGGCAGAGATGCCGGCAGCAAGGCTGCGGGGCAGACAGGCCGAGAGGCCACCACACCTGGCAGAGAAGCAGGAAGCAAGGCCTCTGGACCCTGTTCTACTGGGCTGCTTTGGTGTGCTGGGGCCTTCCTGGCCACTAGCAGTGAACCCGCTCTCTGCCTTCTTAGCCCTGAAGTGAACAGAAATACTCCATCCACAACCTCTCTTCAACTTTTAGGAGTGTACAAAGAGCCAGAAGCCACAGACCTGACCGACCTGAGACATGTGGGGCTGTCCTGGCGTCAGCTTCCCCGGGGGGCAAACATGTCCCTTCCCAAGGGAGCAGGCCCAGGGAGAGGGGGAATCCCCGCCCATAGTGGCCAGTCAGTCCTAAGTGGGCCTCAACACATGCGGTGCCCTGCCTGCCAGCTCTAGGAGGGCTTTTAGAATGACAAAGTACACACCGTCTGCTACCCAAAGTCCCACCTCTTCAAAACCCAGTTAGAAACCTGCGCTCCAAGACACAGACTCATGAGGCCTTTGAGCCTTGCCCAGTGTAAGGGCAGACACACATTCTTAAAAAGAGGTTTCATCCTCCCTGGTGCAAATAAGGGGAGACCCTGCTTTTCTTAGAGTACTTACTTTAGAAAACGTGTAATTCCAAATTCTTGATCTGAGATGCATGTGAATCTTTTTAAAAGGTGAATAAACCTCTTGCCAAGAATGTCTTTCTCAAGGACCTGGGGCCAACTCCTGGAAATGTCAACATCAAGGAGCAGACATCCGCATCTCCCAGTTTCTACAGGAAGGGAAAAGCCTAACTAAAGTAGTGTCTTGCTCCAAAACTACCTTTTTTTTTCTTCAAAGATTTTATTTGTCACAGAGACAGAGAACCCATGCATGCGCAAAGGGGGAGGGGCGGAGGGAGAAGCAGACTCCCTGCTGAGCAAGGAGCCGGATGTGGGACTCGATCCCAGCACCCTGGGATCATGACCTGACCCACCCAGGCGTCCCCAAAAATTACCCCCTGTCTTAAAGATTGGAGAAGTTTATTTTTCCTTTGGGTAAAGCCAATTAGCTAATGCAAATGGTCATCTCAATCACCAGGTGCCCCCGGACACACTAGTGTGACCCGTGGTGCTCGCCAGTCCCCGCACGGGAGGACTAGTCATTTCCTTTGACAACACGGGTGTAAAGGGTGGCACTGCTGGGCTCGAGAGAAGGACATGTTCCTTCTGTCTTTGCGGTCACTTAGCGGATGGCCCGTGACAGGCACCCATTCTGAGGTAATGCTTATTCAATGATAAAACTGTTTTCTTTTCTGCCTTCGTGGAGAGGTTTCCAGAGTGGTGGGAGATTTCCTTTTGGCCTGTTGCTTCCCCAACACCAGCAACCTCAATCAGCAAACATGTCTTACTTTGAACATTGCTGCCTGCGGTTCGCCGAGCTCGTGGAACGGAGGTCTGCTGGTGGCCATCTCGATGATGGTGCAGCCCAGGGACCAGATATCCGCCGGGGCACCGTACCCGCGAGGTCCCTGGTCGATAATCTCAGGTGCCATGTACTGCAGAGTGCCTGTGGGGGGGAAAATCGTGGGCATCCTGTCGCTCAAAAATCTAAGTGAACCATTAGTAAACGAGCGTGTGAACTTGAACCCTCTCATTAATGACCGATGGAGCCTGTTCTCAGGCGTAAATGATGTGGTTGCATCCTTTCTCTGATCAGAGACACACAACGCGCCTTCCTTTGATACTAGTCACGTCGAGAGAAGATTGCTCAGCTCCTCAGATGAATGGGCCCCGATCCAATCCAATAAGCACACAGTAGGGCGCAGCCGATGTGGGGAAACAGTGCCTGACCTCGAGGAGCTGCCTAGTGGCGGAGACAGACAAGAGGGTGATGGTGGGCGAACGGAGCAGGCGCTAGAACAGCGGGGTCCGAGAACACGGGTGGAAACTGTGCTTGGCTCCGCCTGCTTCCAGTCGGGAAAAGCTCTGTCTGGATCAGCTTGGTTTTCTGAGAGGTACATGCCAAGACAGGATCAGACATACAAGAGATTTACTGGGGAGAAGTATATGAAGGATAAAGGGGGAAGGAGCAGGATGGGCAGGGGGAGTGGTCGGGAGAGGGGAGGGGGAACGAAGAAGTGGGGGGAAAGGAGAGGGGAGAAGAAGTGGGAAAGGAGAGGGGGAACGAAGAAGTGGGGGGAGAGGAGAGGGGAACGAAGAAGTGGGGAGGCAGTCTCAGAATAGCAGCTCAGAGTTCGCTCAGGCCACTGGGGTGTCCCTGACCAAAAGCTGCCCACTGGAGGAGTCCCACGTTGTTCTGGTACCTCCGCCGTGCTCTGTCATTGGCCAGGAGCAAGCAGGGTAAAGCATGGCCCTGCCGTGAACATGGGGGTAAATCCACGAAAGGCGGCACATGGTGTCTTGCCGGGAAGGTCAAAGAGGTGGACAAAGCGATGGGAGGATTCCCAGGCCAAGGGAAGAGCCTGAGCAGAGGCACAAGGGTGTGAAGTACAGAGCGAGTTCCAGGAACCACAAGTGAAGTCTGACCACAGGGCAGGGAGTTAAGAATTAAAAATTAAGGAGGCAGTGGCCTGGGAACAGCCCGAACGGCAAACAGGATATAATGAAGGCTCTGGCTTTGGACTTTCTCCTGTGGGTCACAAGCCAACAGAGGTGGCTACAGGGAAGGTGGCGATCGGACAGAGCGCGGGAAGGAGAAGGGATTGCAGAGATGGGGGTAAGGAGGTCAATCAGGGCTCTGGGAGTGAAATCGTAGGTTTTTCTTGAAACTAAGGCTGAGGAAAGCAACAGACACTATATGTTGGCGAAGTGGTTTATAACTAACAGCGAACTTGCAGAGGACACAGGCCAAGGCGTGAACAGAGAACACTGATGCCCACAGAAATTCAAGTGCCTGTCTCAAGATCATGCAACCAAAGCAGGTTTCCAGAATCTTAGTCAATGAAAACAAAGGGCTTGTTGGTTAAAAAATAAAAAATTGGGGAGCTACCTACTACATCTTCCTCTTGAAGATCCAATATCTTTTAGCATTTTTCCTTCCAATGACCATTTGGAAAAGCTCTGACCCACAGATTTTTAAAAAAAAGATTTTATATATTTATTTATTTTAGAGAAAGAGCAAGCGCACAAGTGCGGGGAGGGAGAGGGACAAGCGGACTCGATGCTAGCGCAGAACCTGACGCGGGGCTCAATCCCACGACCCTGAGATGGAGATCATAATCGTAACCTAAGCCGAAACCAAGAGTCGGTTGCTTAACGGACTGAGCCTACCAGGTGCCATCCACAGAATGTTCTGCAATAATGACAATGTTCTATGCAGTTCAGTATGGTACCCATTACCCACATGTAACTGTTGGGCCCTTGAAATATGGCTGGTGAGACTGAAGAAAAGAATTTTAATTTCTTTTAATTTTTACAAAGTCAAACTAATTTAAGGTTCAATATAAACTGGGTTGGGTCTGTATGCTCAGCAGATCTGTAGGGCACCAATGATGGCTTTGGTTTTCAAAGCTGAAAGCCTGGTAGGGAAGTGTTTGGCTGGCTGCACGGTTGGGCAAGACAGGCTCGCAGCACTTGCTGCATTGTTAGGAAACCCCAGAGCCCCAGGGACGGAACTTCCAGTGACACAACCTCCCTTCCCAGGCTTGTACTGCTGTGAACAGGGAAGCGAGAGGCCCTGGCAGACGATGTGCCTTCGAGCTAATCCGCAATCCATTAATCGAGGAAAGACTTGACGCGGTGCTGTTCATTAAGCTGTTACTGCTCTGCTCCGTTCTATGATGCTGGGCTGGGCACTCTGCAAACCACGGATCTGCTTTGCGGCAGCTCCCTGTTATGCTCGGTCGCTAGGGGCCGCTAGAGAGCCCGAGAGCGCCCCCGTGCGCGCGCACGCATACCTACTAGGAGGGAGGAAGGAGAGGTTACTGGCTCCCCAACAGATGCTGCTGTTCCTCGGCGGGAGCTTCCCTTTGGACCCTCAGTTGGTTCCCGTAGCAGTGCTTGGCTCCAGTTTCTAGCTTTTCTGTGCCCTCAGTTTCAGAACAAGCTTCATCTTGCCCTGCTCCCTGTTACCTGTTCCAGTCCAGTAACAGCCTCCTGAAAAGTTCCAATTCTACCCTTGCTTGTGCTCCCCCCAAGCCCTGGGGGGATAACTCAGTCCCAGTTAACAGTTCTTTCTACTAAATTCTCTCTGGAAAAGTAAGTGGGGTGATTTTGATTTTCCTGCCTGGGTGCCAACTAACACAATCACTAAAAGTCATTTTTTTAAAGTTTATTTAAGTAATCTCTACACCCAACGTGGGGCTTGAACTAAGGACCCCAAGATCAAGAGTCGCATGCTTTTCCACCTGAGCCAGCCAGGCGCCCCTAAAAGTTAATTCTTAAAAGAGCAAGAGAATAAAGTTTTACAAAGTTATGCAACATAGAAAATATCACTAAACCGAACTGCAATGGTTTATTGACCCTGGTCAAACAACTGTCCACTTTGACACAACTGCTTCAAAACTGGGGAATAAGTCTGCTTAATGCTAAATTTGGAGATTTTCTCTGTATGGAAACATAGTGAACATCACCCTTTGTAAATGTAGGGACTTCACAATGACATCCATATTAGTTATTTGTTGCTATGTAATAAATTACCCCACATGTTAGCAGCTAAAAACAAGAGTTAGGATCTCACACAGTTTCTACGAGTCGGAACCCAGGAACAGCTGGGTTGGGTAGATCCGGCCCAGAGTCTCTCATTAGGCTGTAGTTGAGTTGTCTGCTGGGCTGTAATCACCTGAAACCCAGAATGGAGCTGGAGGATCCACTTCCAAGCTCAGGTGGGGTTTCGGAAGAAGCTTTAGTTTCTCGCCACATGGGATCTTCCAAAGGGCTGCTCAAGGCATGGCTTCCCCCAGAGCAAGTGACCCAAAGACAGCAAGCAAGAAGGTGCCCCACTGTCTTTTCTGACCCTGCCTCCAGGTCACACACCGCAACTCTGCCTTCATCTGCTCATTAGAAGTGAGTCACTAAGTGTAGCCCACATTCAAGGGGAGGGGATTACACAGGGCTGTGAATGGCAGGAGGTGGGGGCCCCTGGGGGACGTGCTCAGGCTAGAACTCAGGTCTTCCGTCTGCACATCTGGAGCTATTCACCAGGACACCGACGACAGATGCAAGGAATCCGGCAGGAGCACAGGCGAAACAAACGCTGCCTGAACAAAAGTGGACTTGATGCAAGGATTTCCAAAGCCACAGTGCCACTCGTGCCCATGTAGCTGGAAGGTGGAGAGCAGGGAGAGAAAACTGGGCGCTCTGCTTCATTGACTACCGTATTCCTCGAAACACCACTCACTCACGGTAAACATCCAACAGAGACGGAGCCACACAACTATTTCAAAGAGTCAAGGGACTGTCCCCAACTGGTGTGCATGTTGTGGGTGTACATTGCTGCACCAAAATGGCTTCTGTCGAGAAACCAAGATCCTGGGGCCCTGCGTCGCGGGCCAGAGGTGGGGGTCGGGGTAGGCATCTGATTAATGCAGAAATGCTGGGAAACTTGCTAGCCTTTATTCTGGCTCTCCTAAAGGCATCATATCCTTTCTAGACTGCATGTCCCCAAGGAGTGCCTACACACAGGTCACTTGGTCGACCAGCCAGCCACGACTCTCAGGCAGCTACGCCCGAGCAGGAGTGCAAAGCTCAGAACACGGTGACGGGAGACCCGCAGGCACTGACACAGCCCCCTGGGGACATGAAATTGACTGGAGGCTTCTGGACAATTACCCAAGCAGGATTTTTAAATTGCCAGCAAAAAAAAAAAAATGCATGGCATAGGATGATAATTTAAAAGTTTTGAGTGAGGTGCCAAGATAAAAGCCAGACATCAAAGCACAAGGCAAGAGACCGACGACAGGTCCATGTTTCCAAGGGGGTCTCACACAACTGGTTACACACCTCACACGCAGGCCCCAGCCCAGGGGCCTTCCACCTGCATCAAGGGGTTAAAAAGGTGGAGAGGGGAGAGACTGGAGGTGGGAGGGTGTTGAAAGCTATTTCTTTAGACACTACTGTGCCGGGAGGGCTACGTTCTCAATACAGGAGTCGGGGAAGGGCTGTGCCCAAAATGGTGACTAAGGCAACTCAACACTCACTCAGGACCATCGCACTTGAAAGGAGGCCACATGCATAAGCATCTTCTACAGGCCCTGGAAAATATTGAGCCTGACCCCAAAGTGTCAAAATTTCCTATTAATGAAGTACAGAAAAGAGAAATAAGGTGCTTCCTGTGGCCCCAGGGGCCACTCTGGTTTCCCAGCCCAAAGATGGGCCTGGTAGGAGAGGACATCACTTTGTCCGGTTCCCATGGGAGGAAAAGCAGCTTAGAGCTGCAACCCATAGGGTCTGGGGCTATCATCACGTCCTCTTGACAGTGGGTGAAAGATGCATGATCCCTGGACACCAGATGTGGGACCCATTGTAAAAATAGTGCTTTATCAGGGCGTGATCCTGGCGTTATGGGATCGAGCCCCGCATCAGGCTCCTCTGCTGGGAGCCTGCTTCTTCCTCTCCCACTCCCCCTGCTTGTGTTCCCTCTCTCTCTGGCTATCTCTGTCAAATAAATAAATAAAATCTTAAAAAAAATACAGCTTTAGGGTTTTTTTTTTTTTTTTGAGGGAGAGAGAGAATGAATCTTAAGCAGGTGCCACGCCTGGTGCAGAGCTCCAAGCGGGGCTCAATCTCCGAGCGGGGTTCGATCTCACAACCCCGAGATCATGACCTGAGCTGAAATCAAGAGTCAGATGCTCCATCGACTGAGCCAACCCAGGCCCCTAGGGTCTTTTTAAAAGGAATCCTGCTCAAAGGCCATCTCCCATGGCCTGAATCCCTCAGGAGAAAAAAAAAATGGATGAGTGAATACAATGTGAGGGGTAAAAGTGGTGGGGGGCAGCGGGCAGTCAGCTAAAGGACAGGTCTCTGCCCAGGACGTGGGAGTTACATTCAGAGGGACCTGGCAGGAAAGTGTTCCCAGCTGGGGAGCAAAGAAGAAGGTGGGAGTCAGGGGAGAAAGGGTGAGACTCCGTGCTGACTTGCTGCTAGACCCGCCATGACAGGGGAAGAGTGCCGTCCATGGAACGAGGACCAGAGCGTTGACAAGTGTATTAGCAGGGCCCCTTTCAATCACCCAATTCAGACTGCTTCTCAAAGTGCCATTAAGACTTCTCTCAGTTGTCTCAGGGTGGCTGGCAAAGACTCAGGAAAGGACTAGTGCCCTGGACAGGACGCAGAGGGCAGTGGGAGACAAAGAGATGACTTTTGGGGTGCCTGGGTGGCTCAGTCAGTTAAGTGTCTGCCTTCGGCTCAGGTCATGATCCCACAGTCCTGGGATGGAGCCCCGCATTGGGGGGGGGGTCCCTGCTCAGTGGGGAGTCTGCTTCTCCCTCTCCCTCTGCCTGCTGCTCCCCCTGCTTGTGCTGTCAAATAAATAAATACAATCTTAAAAAAAATAAATGAGATATCTTTTATGATTACAGCCTCTGAGTCTGACAGGTTCAACATGTTACCTACAGAAACTCGATTCTCTCAAAGGCTCCTGCCATCCCTAATAACCTGGGACTTCTAAGTGCAAATTGGTATTTATTTTATTAACAAATACTTCCGTTGCACTTGCTGTGAGTCGGGTACTGGTCAAAGCACTTCACCAATATTAACTCATTTCATCCTCAGGAGCATCTCCATTTTATTTATGAAGAAACTATGTATGGTACAGAGACATGAAGTAACATGCCCAAAGTCACACAGCCAGCAAGTGGATGAGCCAGAATTTGAACCAAGGATGTTCACAGCCAGAGGAACAGAGTTCCTGTCCCAAGAGCCAGTCCTAGCCAACTACCCGAGAGGGATGAAAACTTAGGTCCACACAAATGTTTGTCCTTGACCTTTCATAGCAGAATCGTTCACAACAGTCAAAAAGTGGAAATAATCTAAATGACCACTAAATGGTAGATGGATAAACAAAATATAGTCTATCCATACCATGGAATACCATTCAGCCAGAAGAGGAATGGAGTACTGATACATGGCACAGCGTGGATGGACCTGGAACAGATTATGCAAAGTGATAGCAGCTGGACACATAGGACTACCTACTCTTCCATTTGTATGAAAGCTCCAGAGCAGGCAGATCTCTACAGAGAGTACATCAGTGGTCACCTGGGGCTGGGGTGGGGACGGGGATGGACTACAAGGTGCATAGCGACCTTTTTGGAGTGATAGAAATGTTCAAAAATTGGACCGTGGCAAAGGCTGCACAACTCGGAAAATTTATGAGAAACCACTGGATCCTGCACTTCAAACAGGTGCATTTTATACCCAATAAAGCTGTTAAAACACAAACAAACAAACCCGAAGCAAAGGGGGCTGACCCTAGCCATAATGGCCCTTCCCCCCCTTCTAGCTGGCTTGCACCTACAGTGAAAACCCTTCAGAGGAACAGAGGAGGGGAGGCTTCAGGGCCAGAAGTTGCCTTAGGCTCTGGCTCCCTTTCCAGGCTCTGAGAGCCTCCGGGCATTTGCATGGAAAAGCCCGGCCCCATCCTCAGGCATCCAAGCAAGGGCTCTGCAGGAAGCAGCTGACACTTCTCTACAGAACTGCTCTGTGTTGCAAAGAGTAATGATATGCAGGGGAATTTCGTACCCAAAATGAGACCCCTTCTTTATTATCCCCCAAACACCCCTGCATTATTTTGCAATGCAAAATGCATGCCTCCTCAAGCCAATTACTTGGGAAAATGTGATATGCGATAATGGATTATACATGCATTTTCTTTGGGATTTTTTTCTTCTCTTTGGGGAAGCTAATTATGAGGTAAATTGTCAGAAGTTTTATGTTTTGAAATAACTCCTTGTCATATCAGAGACCCTCTTGCTACATACTGCCAAGCTCATTGGTGGCTTCTGAAGAGGAGGACATAAGTCATTTTCAATTAGGGTAATAAAAACCGTGCCCGTCATACATGCACACGGACTCACGTACACATGTTGATACACGTATATTTATATCAGAAACAATAAATGAAAGTTCAGTACACTCTTTGTGAGATCCTGGTGGAGCGCGTGGTGTGATATTTTCCCATTTCGACGTGCACGTACCTCTGGTGTTAACAACTGAGACGTCATTTCTGGGAAGTAGAAGTTCTCTTTAGCTAGAGAATGTGTCTCCACCGTGGGCGTCCAGCGGTCGACATACAACAACCCTCTTGTTGAAGAGAAGTTTTTCAAAGCTGAGACATTATGCACTAAAGCCAAGGCCAAATCTGTCCCCTCCACAGCTCGGTGCCCCAGGGACAGAGAACGGTCATGCTTCTACACCGCTTACTTCCGAGCTATCATGGTCTAAGCAGTGTTTCTTAATTCCGTCAAGCAGGATCTTCGTGATCCTTCTTATTACACCTTAGGGGACCACAAACCTTTACTTTTTCAAAATCGGTACTTCTTTCCAGGAATCAATTCCTTTTAAGCAGGAATTTCAAAAAGCCACAGGTAGCTTTTCGAACCTCATTCGACTCCCTGGTCTTATAAACGGAAAGCTAGCGGGTCATTTCGTTCCACTCTGAATCCAGTCCCTCTCAACGCTTCCATGAGTCCATCGCTGACACATGGAGAAGAAGACCCAAGCCCTCAACCCCACCTACAAGACCATACTCCCTAGACCGATCAGCTTCCCTTGGAAACATAACCCTATCAAAGCACGAGGTACCAGAACGAACTAAGGTAACAGGCTTTTATGACAGACCAGTAAAGCGCCCTCGCGAGTCGTCTGAGGACTACTGTGATTCAGAATTACCCACAACATTAACTTAGAAGAGATGCTGCTATTTCGCTGATTGGTGAGAGACCCTCAGAAAACCTCAAGGAGAGCACCACACCCACCCAACCTTTGAAGACAGCGACGACCATCATCATCTGAAGCTGCGGACCATACCCGGTCGGCTTCTGTCACGGACCGGCCACACTGCACTGAGGCGCCCAGGGACCGTGACTCCAGGCGGCAACCCGCGCCCAGCCCCGGCCCACTTACCAGCAAAGGTCTCGGTGCACGGATTCACTCCTGCAAGCCGTTTGGAGGTTCCGAAATCAGAGATCTTCACCACTCCGCTGTAGGTATTCACCAGAACATTATCACCCTGTAGAAAAGGAAGAACATCAAATACTTGGGACCTTAAGACACAGTCTCAAGTCTCTGGCAAGCCTAGCCTCGGTACTCTGGGGGCAGCCACGCTCAGTTTCCTCCCAGACACCGCCAGCCAGCCAGCCAGCAGCTGGCATGGTCCCAGAGACAAGCAAGTACCTTGATGTCTCTGTGCACGATCTGGTTTTCGTGGAGATACTTCAGGCCTTCCAGGATCTGCCTGGTGTAGAACTTGATGGTGGGCTCCTTCATCGGCCCCCATTTTGACCGCAGAAGAGCAGAAAGGCTTCCTGGAAATGGACACAGCAGAAAACTCATCAGCATGATGAAGGTTCAATCGTAAGAGCCAGGGAGACCAAGCAAGGTGATATTTCTCACCCCACATCAGCCATCACACCAACATCCCTGCCCCGTGCAGTCTTTCCCCCTCTGTTGCCGGCTCCCAGACGTGTAAGCTGTGCAGCCAGAGAAGGCACCGCAGAGGGAGGGTGAACGGAAGCCCCTTGTGACCTCTGAAATTCAGTGGGGCTCCCTTTGGCTTTATGAACTCTGTCATGTTGAACAAAGTCAGGAGGAGAGCACAATGATGCGCTCTGGCCTGGGGAGGGCCGGCCCCCTGCTGCAGATGCTGCCTCGGCCTGACACCTTACACAGTGCTGAAGGAGCCCTGCTCTGCCTCAGTTTCTCCAGCTGTAAAAGGGGATGTGCGCATGTTTCTAATTCTGCTGTCATCCTTAAACCTCACCCCTGGAAAATCAATTAATGTGAACAGTGACTGACATATTTTCTGCTAGACTAGGAGCAACTTGAGATTAGAAGAAATTGTATTTTATCCTTAATGTAACCTTCAAAATCTTGCCCTCTCAATATATGCAGTTAGGCTCTGGATAGAATAGTAGGCTCTTAATAGCTGTTGCTTAAAGCAATGAATGATTACAGATTTCTTCTTTTTTAAAAAAAGATTTATTAGTTTAGCTTAGAACGAGCGAGTAAGCACAAGCTGGAGGGGCAGAGAGGGAGCGAGAATCCCAAGCAGACTCCACGCTGAGTGTGGAGTCCGACGCGGGGCTCAATCTCATGACCCGGGCCCAAACCAAGAGATGGATGCTTAACCGAATGCATCACCCAGACGCCCCTGAATACAGATTTCTAACTGAAATGTTTGTGTTTGTATTCAGATCATAATTATCATTTTCATTATTTTGTAAAAAAATGAACATTTATTGAGCTCTTGCTCTCTGCCAGGCACCATTTGAAAACCTTTACATACACTATCTCATTTGATCCATCTAACAACCCACTGAGCTAGGGTCCTTATCGCTCCAATAATTATTACAATGCCAATCATTGGAGTAATTATTATTACTCTGATTTTACAATTCATTTATTCAATCAGAAAACTGAGGCGGGGGGACACAGACGTAAAGAATTTGCCTGAGGTGCCACAGCTTGCAGGAGGAGGCCCAATTCAAGCCGGACACTCTGGCTACAGAGCAGAGGAGCTCCCCCCGCCATGACACTGCCTGCACTTGGGGGATTTTGTGGTTAAGGAGGTGGTTCTTGATTTCACAGTAAACATGCTATTCTGCGTGTCATTTTTAAAACCTCTGTCCCCTCATCTCCAAATTAGCTTTAAACTCCTAGATGTGAAGGCTTCAAGGCTGGAGACTCTGCTTTATTCATCTGGCTCCGGCACTCAGCCCAGCAGCTGGCCCTCGGCAGATCCTCCATGAATATTTGATGACCGAATTAAACCAGAAACAGACTATTTATGTGACATTGGAAAGTTGGTCTCCAACTCCTCTGAGAAGCAAATGTTCTCCCACATCTAAAAGGTCTGTCACTTTTTAGATGGCAAGATGGATGGTGATGGTCACATCACATTTTCATCAGTGGTTTTCAGCGTGTGAGACGAGAGTACCAGGGAGTACTCACCCCCGGGCACCTGCTCCATAAATATCTTAATGTAGCCATGCTCGGACACAGAGCCCAGGTAGCGGACGATATTCCGGTGCTTCAGGTGCTTGTGCAGCGCTATCTCCTCATGCAGAGGCTGAGAGTACCTGGGAGGCAGAGCAAAGCCAGCATCACCTGCCGGGTCCTTGGGGCTTGGGGTCCGCATGGCACTGCGCCAGTACCTGCCCTGCTGCTGGGCACCCCTTCCTTCTGGAAATGGTCTTTCCCTTGGCTCCCGGGAGAGTACGCAGCTTCCCATATGTAAAATAGGGGACAGTAATAGCAGCCACACAGGGCTGCCGAAGGCCAAAGTGTGTCAAGTGTCTCAGGCACTCACTGGCGTGCCTGGTGTACGGGAGGTACTCAGTAAATGACTGCTCTGGTTAGGGTCTCAACTCTCCATGTATCCCTTGCCTCTCTGAGCAGGCCCTCTCCCTCTGCCTCTCATGAAGAGTGGTGTTCTGGAAGGTTCTGTCTTCAGTTGCCTTCTACTCTCATTCCTCAAACTCACTACGCTATAGCAACAGCTACCTAACGGATCTCCTGGGTCAGCGTCTGGTTTCTTTAGTCTATTCTCCCCTGGTTGCCATATTTCCTCTTCCTGAAACACACACCTCATCAGATCACCTTTCATCAAGTCTACATAAAGACCATATTGCTTGACATGGCACAGGAGGAACTTCAAACTCAAGTCAGACTACACCTTTTGAAAATTTTGCCTCATCTTAAGAGCACCCCACCCCCATTCTATATTCAGGTCACAACGGATAATTTGTTGTTCTTTGAATACACTCTGTGCCTTAACAGCTCTATTCTTTCCTTAGCATAGAATGCTCTGGCCTCCTCTTTTCTGCCATATGAACTTCAACTCATCCCTCAAAGACCAGCTCAAAGAGGATTTATCTTCTCAAACTTACCACAACTCACTCAGGAAAAGTGATTCCTTTCCTCTCTTCCACAAACATTCTGTGCACCCCCCCATTGTGGCACTCATCACTTTGACCCCCAGGCAAGGTATCTGCATTCCCTACCAAACCAGGAGCACCCTGACATCAGGACAGCATCCTGGGCACCTCTTGGTCTCCAGGGCCAGCCCAGAATCTGGCAAAGAGAAGGTGCCCAACATCATAAGTTCAGCTATCACACTTAGGGAATGGGACAAGAACAGTCTCTAAGGTCCCCTCCGGCTCTAAAATTCCCAGAAAAACAATGGGCAACGAAAAGCTTAACTATTGCAACCAGCCAAAGGAGGTGGTACATGCCAGCAACTTCCCCCCCAAAATACAACTCTACCACCTTATCTGGCATGAGCATAAGAGAAAGAATACTGGACAAGGAACTCAAGAGACTGGATCCCAGTCTTGTTCCCTTACATCCTTGAAGAAGTCATTTAATCTTTCCCAGCCTTAGAAGAAGCTAGAGGAGTTCATTTCAGGACTGGCCTTTTAGCTCAGATGGCATAAATGAAAAGACAGACGAATGAACGAGTGAATCAATGAACGGATGAATGATGAAGGGTCTTAAAGCTGCTAGAAAGCACTTGTAACCCATCCCTAACAATTCACTGACACCAGGACAGAGGGCTGTTTGCATGTGTCCATCAGTGTCAGCACTGAAGGCAACATGCAGATGTCATCTGAACACACCTGTGGAGGCCGGAGCTATTCTTTTTTACGTGGTGGCCATTACTCTGGAGGTAGGTTCTCACAAAAACACTGGGCAGTCAACACTGCAACGTTCTTGTTTAGAATTGGGGGGGGGTGTGAATTTAAAAAAGGAATAAATATTATTAGACTCTAAAAAATATTGAATAAGTTACTAACAGTGGTGGTTTAAAAAAAATAGCCCCAAATGTAGGAGGGTGAGGTTAAAGGGCAAGGAATAAAAAAAAGTCTGTATTGCAAAAAGCTAATTTTCTTTTCGCCACATTTAATTTTCTGTAACGATACATCTGAATAAATCATAGCCTTTTAAAACTGTTACAATATGAAGTAAAGCACCGAGTCACATTTTAAAAAAATTCACCAATATCTATCTATGTAAAAATGTACAACTTTAGACCTAGTGGATAAGCGGAAATAAAACCACAGTTCTCTTTTAAAATATGACTCTTGGCAATCCACATGCCTCCAAGTAAAGTTGTTCCGTTTTCTTCATCTATTTATAACATGCAAAGAACAAAAGCAAATCACTGTTGTAACAAGAGAATGTTACATTTTTGGACGACACGATGCCTTCATTCTTGAGTCCCCTGCGCCGTCAGTGATGGGCACGGGGTTTGGGTGTGGAGGCGGCACCTGAGAAAGAGGAAGGCCCACCCTGACTTGCCTGCTGTCTCTCTCCGGGATTTCCTTGATGGCTATTCGCACTTGGTTGCTCAGGTCTCTTCCAGCAAACACGACCCCATACGTGCCTGTCCCCAGCACGACCCTATCGCCGTTTGCGTCGTGGTCATACTCATACTGAAGAAGGCAAAGCAACAGGATCAAAAAGCACCCAACTTGTGGTGGAGCCCCATTAGAGCCTAAATGTTGTCCTGCAATTTTTTATTTATAAATAATGTTACCTGAGTACCAGGCAGGTCACATTCCTTAGGTTATGTAATTTTCACTAAGTAATTACTTTCAAAGGGTAGAATTCTCAGTTACTTATATATTCACGACATGATTCTATGAGATGGAATCAAAAAAATTTAAAAATACAGCTCATATGTAACTCAGTGGGCTCAGCTTTTGGAGATTTTGTCCCACTTTAATGCTGCAATTTACAGCATGAAGGCTTCTAAGCCATGTCCAGCACCCCAAAGAGCTGCCGTCCTGCATGATCCTTCATTAGCTTCTCAGGAAACCAACCTCTTTCTGTAGCCCAGAGAAGAACTGAAGGTCAATAAAATGCTCTTAATACAAAGCACACACGCAGGGCTTCCCCCTTTTAGATGGACAGATCTAGCGTCAAACGCACTGCACACGTTCCACCTGGAATCGCCGTTGCTATTCTATTCCCCCAACCTCATTATCAAAAGTTGCTGTACAGCTGCATTCTAGTTGGTTCTTCTCGAGAACGAAAACAAATATAACTCTAGGCTGAGCAATTCTTGCGTCTGTTGTTTTCTGTGCTCCACTGTGCCTACTTGCAGAAGTGCACAGAATGTGTGTTGGTCCCTTCCAACGTGCTTCGAAGGATACCCATGACAGTTAAGATCACCAACAGGCCCCCGTCACGTCTGATTTAACCAGACGTCAGCCTGCTCCATATGAGGCTTCCATCTCACACCTTTCTCGGCCCCTCATCTGTTACCTTCAAAGTGCATCACTCAGTTCATTTCCACCACAAACTCTGATTCTAAACTAAGAATTCAAGACCTGAGTCAATTATTAAAATGAATTTTTTTGATATTTTCTGAAAGCTCAAAGAATGAATTTCAAACTACCTTGACCATAAAAATCTCATTAAATTGTCATCAATGGGACGATCCAAATTAGTGGCCAATCTCAACAGCTGTCTGAAGACACACAGGTGTAACGGTGTAATAACTGGACTCGAGCTGCACTGTCCACAAGAGCTTGGGATTCTCACACCTGACACACTGGCTATTATCAAAAAGGTAAAAAGTCAGTGTTGGCAAGGATGTGGAGAAAAAGGAACCCTCGTGCACTGGTGGTGGGAATGCAAACTGGTGCAGCCACTCTGGAAAACAGTATGGAGGGTCCTCAGTAAGTTAAAAATAGAGCTACCCTACGATCCAGCAATTCCAATGCCGGGTATTTACCCAAAGAAAATGAAAACACCAATTCAAAGAGATACATGCACCCCTATGTTTACTGCGGCATTCTTTACAACAGCCAAGATATGGAAGCAACCCAAGTGTCTATCCACAGATGAATGGGTACCACGAGCTGGCCAATTATTTCTCTTGTAGGCTCACAAACATTATTAATTAGCTGAGAAAAAACTTCTATATGTTGTACACAAAAGAAAATTTTACTTCAGTCCTCACCAAAGTTTTCTTAAATATTCTGGCTGAGAAGATACCAAAGTAATGAGGTTCTTCAATAGAGAACTCCGAAAGTCACGGATAGTGATGGCTAGCTTGCTCGTAAGAGAGTTTTTTGTTTTTTTTTTTACTGTGTATCTTTGTTTTCAGTGCCCATATAAGTCTTTGCGCTTTTGCTATACACGTATGTTTACTTTTATACACTTTTCCTTCTGTTTCACAAAGTCGGGGAAATCGTGTGCTTCCCGAGGGCACGGTGCTTGTCCTGCTGCTACGCCTCAGTGCGTGCACGGTGCTGGTCATGGCAGAAGCCTCCCGGCCGCTGTGTGAACTGAACAAATGGGTGTTTCCACCTGGCTTTGAGACACCATCTCCTGGGGGCAGGTTCTTGTGCAAGTTCAACCCCCCCCCCCCCC
>NW_024423319.1:109574372-109578268 GCF_017311325.1 Ursus maritimus | reverse complement strand
CCCCCCCCCCCCCCGTCACCAGGCTCTACAGCTCCACCCTGGTGGTGCCCAGTGGCCAGGGTCGGGCCATCTCTGGGCCCCGGGAAGCCAGCAGCGCACATGGCCCGGCAGTACAGGATGGAGACTCTTCTCACTCATCCTCTTCTCCAAGTCTCAGAACTCCGATCCGGGCCTTGAGATGAGGTCACGTGAGGCTGCTCCAGAGTCCATGCTCCTTCCCCCTCCCCACACTGACAGGAGCTGCTCTCCTTGCAAGTGTCAGGACCTGAGTGCTGGCATGTGGGCTGAGAGACCGGCCACAAGAGCAAGCCAGTGGCAGAGCTGGGGACAAGAGCCCCGTCCGCTCGCCGGCCATGGAAAATTTCAGGTGCAGAAATCACAGGTCATCGAAGCCTCTATCAGGACACGTGGTATGATGGAAGGTTGGGGTCCCTCCAGGTGTGAGAGCACGCAGGGGGATAGGGGGTGGATGTCAGGATGTTTGGCACCGACACATTTCAGGAGTTTAGGTCATAAACCACGAGGGAATGGAAGAACCTCTGAAATCTGGTCAAGAAACAGGGACATGTTTCTCAGCAAACCTCCTTCCCAGAGCTACCGGCAGCCCAGCCACTGACATGTATTGAAAGTGCTGACGTGTCTAATTACCCACAGAACTAGCTCCGCCCCGAGGCCCGAAGAGCAGGTGCGCTGGCAGGTGGGGAAGCGCAGAGTGCACTGCCCAGGGAGGCCGCGTCGGTGCGGGCTTGAGACCAGCTCAGCGCCTCGGCAGCACCCTGAGCTCATGAGCTGCTCAGGGTTCGTGCTCCTGGCCAGGTGTTTGGGGTCCATAGAGCAGGGCCACTTCTCTCTCGTTTCCTGTTACGGCCCCAGCTCCCAGCACAGTGCCTGGCATCATTAAGTACTTGCTGAAAGCGTGCAGGGGCGCAAAGGCTGGTCCAGAGCTTAGCAGGACAGTGTGGCCAGGAGCTCAGCAACCTAAGGTCCAGGTGGCATGGTATGGCATCACGTGTGGCTTTCCCAAGGTCACAGCTGGAAGGCCTGAACAAGGGGTGGCCACTCGGCTCTCTGATGCCTCTCAGAGACAGGCAGGCCCAAAGCTGGTGAAAGGTGGCCTCTAGCGGACCAGTTTGCTAAGGGCCAGCCCTCCCCTTGTTGATGGCTCCTGGAGCTGCTCTGAAGTCCAGCTACCCAATTCACGGTTCATGCTAAGGGAAGCTGCAACGGATATTGAAACTAACCGCGATGGGACAAGAAATGAGAAATGAATTAATCCTCAATAGGAATGGGAAATTCTTTGTATTATGGAGCTTTCCACTGTAAAGTCCTAAGCTTTAAAAGGATTACCTTAGAAACAGGAAGACCACTTTTTAAAATTACAGGATCCAGCTCCCTTACTAAATCTGTTACGAGAACTGTGATTTTGATACAAAATAGTAACAAAGTGTGGCATCACAGAAGTCATAATACTTCTAAGAACTAACATTTGTAGAGCAGACCGTGAGCACTTAACGGTGTGATTATGGGCCATGCTCACAAACCTCACCGTCCCTGCTTAATACACTCAACGGCCATGAGCCCACCAAGCTTCCCCATGCCACCTGCCCCGGTGGACAGGTCTATAATGATGGCCTCAAAGCCTCTGGCCAACTGTGGGAACAACAGAATGATCCGGTGGTCACAGTGGGGGGCTCTGGAGCCTAACAGCTTTGGTTCTCTGCCCAGCTCTCCCACTGCTAGGGACTTCCTCCAGCTCCTGACCTTGGCCGGGTTTCCCCACCTGCAGAACACCAACAGCGATAACCGCTGATTTGGATGTCCCTTCTCTATGCTGCACACGGATCCCAAACTTTCTCCTGCAGGGATGCATTTCATGGGACAACAGTCTGCCCCCCTCAAGGGTGATCAAGAGGAATAAATGAGAGCACGTGTAGGAGGCCCGAAGCCCCCCCTCCCCCCGGCACAGAGTGAGTGCTTGATGAATGCCAGCTCTGAGAGGCCAGCCATACCTTGAACACTGGGGTCCCCTGTCCTGTCTCACTGCTAGGTCTTCACGGCACTGGCACGTGGAAGACACTTGGTAAACCTTGGTGGGGGAACCCAAGTTCGGGCTGTGCGGATGCACCCTGGCCTTCGGCCCGTCACCAGGGGCTCCCAAGGCGGGCCCATCTGAGTCCTAGGACATCAGGAACACAGCACTGCTGCTGTGGCCACCTCTACTGCTCACGTTCTCTTCTCGAGGCCCCTGGGGCCTGCTGATCCTCCCCAGGAGGTCGGCCACCAGGTTCAGCTGGCAGGCCCGGAGCGCCCTCACCAGGTGGGACACTGCTCCGGCCTCCCTCTCAGCGACTCCCTCACCTGCTCTGGTGCGGGGATAGTTCCCCTCGATGGCCTCGATCACATACTTTTCAGGTGGGGGGGCCGCTCTTCTCCAGTCCTACCCCACAACATCACATACGCCATCAAATGCTGCACGCAGGTCTCACCCCTCCCGCAGGGCCCCGCCTGCCCCGAAGTGGCCAAGGCACCGCAGCAGGTCCCGGCGCCGCACGGAGGCGAGCAGCCCGCGCAGCGGCAGCCCTGGGCGCGCCGAGTCCAGCTCCTTCTGCTCGAGCTGCGCGGAGCAGAGGTCGAGGCCGCTCGGCACGCGCTCCAGCTTCCTCTCGCCCACGCCGCCCTGGCACAGCAACTTGAGCTGGGTCAGCTCGCCGCGGGGCGGGCCGGCCCACACTGAGTAGGGCGGCGCCAGGAGCGGGGTGCAGTCCCGCCTCCCCGCCTATCCTGCTCCCGCCCGCTGGGAGCCCGGGAGCCCGCTGCGGGCTTCCCTCTCCTGTGGCCTGGGCTGCAGCCATGAAAGAGTATTTTTTAAATTTAAATTCAATTAATTAATATATAGTGTATCATTAGTTTCATAGGGAGAGTTCAAGGATTCGTCAGTTGCATAGAATACCCAGTGCTCATTCCATCAAGTGCTCTCCTCAATGCCCGTCCCCCAGTTACCCCCCCTTCCCTCCAGCACCCCTCAGTTTATTTCCTATGGTCAAGAGTATTTTTAAATATAAAGGATTTTCACACACAAAAATGGGACATTTTCTTGAAGCATCAAAGACACAATAAATAATTTTTTCCATGTTGCAGGTCTTCTGTGACTCACCTCTAAGGTGTCGCCATCGGTGTCCCCCTCCAGCTCCACTGTACTGCCCACTGAGTTGCTTATCATCTCTTTAACCAAAGAGCAAAACCTAGAACAGCAAATGTCACAAAGATGTTAATTATCATCACTCATGTTCCCTACCTTTAACTTAGCCTTATTAAACTGTGATTAAATATACATCAAGTTTTTACAAGTTCATGGAACAAACCATCTACTCCTTGATTTGACATAGCACTTTAATGGCCATCTCATCTAGTTCAAATACTCATATGATACTTGAATCCCCTCTATACAGTAGCCCCACCAACTGGTTGGTCAACTGAGGCTTGAACATCTCCAGTGACAGAGAACTCATTACCTCACAAGTTTGCTCACCGTGGACAACTTAATGAGAAATGCTTTATTATATGGAACTAAGACTTCATTCACGTGGGTCCCATCCATGGACTGCTTAGAATTAATCCCTCTTCTGTGGAACAGCCCATTAGAAATGTCCATAATTTTATTAAATCCCTTTGAATCTTTCCTCCTTGTTTCTTCAGTGTTTCCTCCAGGACTTGTTTTTAAGTCACTCCACTAACAGGTAATTGTTGAAAGGTAACCCCTTATTCTTCTTCAAGTCTGGCCCTACGACCAGTGTTCTAGAGGTGATCTCATCAGTGCTAAGGAGAGGGGGACCCCAACCTCTCAAGCTGTAGACATTCTTGTTCTTAGTACAAAACAAGGTCTTGGGGCAGGAGGG
>NW_024423319.1:109522003-109574362 GCF_017311325.1 Ursus maritimus | reverse complement strand
ACTGTAAAGTCCTAAGCTTTAAAAGGATTACCTTAGAAACAGGAAGACCACTTTTTAAAATTACAGGATCCAGCTCCCTTACTAAATCTGTTACGAGAACTGTGATTTTGATACAAAATAGTAACAAAGTGTGGCATCACAGAAGTCATAATACTTCTAAGAACTAACATTTGTAGAGCAGACCGTGAGCACTTAACGGTGTGATTATGGGCCATGCTCACAAACCTCACCGTCCCTGCTTAATACACTCAACGGCCATGAGCCCACCAAGCTTCCCCATGCCACCTGCCCCGGTGGACAGGTCTATAATGATGGCCTCAAAGCCTCTGGCCAACTGTGGGAACAACAGAATGATCCGGTGGTCACAGTGGGGGGCTCTGGAGCCTAACAGCTTTGGTTCTCTGCCCAGCTCTCCCACTGCTAGGGACTTCCTCCAGCTCCTGACCTTGGCCGGGTTTCCCCACCTGCAGAACACCAACAGCGATAACCGCTGATTTGGATGTCCCTTCTCTATGCTGCACACGGATCCCAAACTTTCTCCTGCAGGGATGCATTTCATGGGACAACAGTCTGCCCCCCTCAAGGGTGATCAAGAGGAATAAATGAGAGCACGTGTAGGAGGCCCGAAGCCCCCCCTCCCCCCGGCACAGAGTGAGTGCTTGATGAATGCCAGCTCTGAGAGGCCAGCCATACCTTGAACACTGGGGTCCCCTGTCCTGTCTCACTGCTAGGTCTTCACGGCACTGGCACGTGGAAGACACTTGGTAAACCTTGGTGGGGGAACCCAAGTTCGGGCTGTGCGGATGCACCCTGGCCTTCGGCCCGTCACCAGGGGCTCCCAAGGCGGGCCCATCTGAGTCCTAGGACATCAGGAACACAGCACTGCTGCTGTGGCCACCTCTACTGCTCACGTTCTCTTCTCGAGGCCCCTGGGGCCTGCTGATCCTCCCCAGGAGGTCGGCCACCAGGTTCAGCTGGCAGGCCCGGAGCGCCCTCACCAGGTGGGACACTGCTCCGGCCTCCCTCTCAGCGACTCCCTCACCTGCTCTGGTGCGGGGATAGTTCCCCTCGATGGCCTCGATCACATACTTTTCAGGTGGGGGGGCCGCTCTTCTCCAGTCCTACCCCACAACATCACATACGCCATCAAATGCTGCACGCAGGTCTCACCCCTCCCGCAGGGCCCCGCCTGCCCCGAAGTGGCCAAGGCACCGCAGCAGGTCCCGGCGCCGCACGGAGGCGAGCAGCCCGCGCAGCGGCAGCCCTGGGCGCGCCGAGTCCAGCTCCTTCTGCTCGAGCTGCGCGGAGCAGAGGTCGAGGCCGCTCGGCACGCGCTCCAGCTTCCTCTCGCCCACGCCGCCCTGGCACAGCAACTTGAGCTGGGTCAGCTCGCCGCGGGGCGGGCCGGCCCACACTGAGTAGGGCGGCGCCAGGAGCGGGGTGCAGTCCCGCCTCCCCGCCTATCCTGCTCCCGCCCGCTGGGAGCCCGGGAGCCCGCTGCGGGCTTCCCTCTCCTGTGGCCTGGGCTGCAGCCATGAAAGAGTATTTTTTAAATTTAAATTCAATTAATTAATATATAGTGTATCATTAGTTTCATAGGGAGAGTTCAAGGATTCGTCAGTTGCATAGAATACCCAGTGCTCATTCCATCAAGTGCTCTCCTCAATGCCCGTCCCCCAGTTACCCCCCCTTCCCTCCAGCACCCCTCAGTTTATTTCCTATGGTCAAGAGTATTTTTAAATATAAAGGATTTTCACACACAAAAATGGGACATTTTCTTGAAGCATCAAAGACACAATAAATAATTTTTTCCATGTTGCAGGTCTTCTGTGACTCACCTCTAAGGTGTCGCCATCGGTGTCCCCCTCCAGCTCCACTGTACTGCCCACTGAGTTGCTTATCATCTCTTTAACCAAAGAGCAAAACCTAGAACAGCAAATGTCACAAAGATGTTAATTATCATCACTCATGTTCCCTACCTTTAACTTAGCCTTATTAAACTGTGATTAAATATACATCAAGTTTTTACAAGTTCATGGAACAAACCATCTACTCCTTGATTTGACATAGCACTTTAATGGCCATCTCATCTAGTTCAAATACTCATATGATACTTGAATCCCCTCTATACAGTAGCCCCACCAACTGGTTGGTCAACTGAGGCTTGAACATCTCCAGTGACAGAGAACTCATTACCTCACAAGTTTGCTCACCGTGGACAACTTAATGAGAAATGCTTTATTATATGGAACTAAGACTTCATTCACGTGGGTCCCATCCATGGACTGCTTAGAATTAATCCCTCTTCTGTGGAACAGCCCATTAGAAATGTCCATAATTTTATTAAATCCCTTTGAATCTTTCCTCCTTGTTTCTTCAGTGTTTCCTCCAGGACTTGTTTTTAAGTCACTCCACTAACAGGTAATTGTTGAAAGGTAACCCCTTATTCTTCTTCAAGTCTGGCCCTACGACCAGTGTTCTAGAGGTGATCTCATCAGTGCTAAGGAGAGGGGGACCCCAACCTCTCAAGCTGTAGACATTCTTGTTCTTAGTACAAAACAAGGTCTTGGGGCAGGAGGGGGTGGGGAGGAAACGTAGAAGGTGGCCTCATCATTCCGTTGACACAGATCAAGCTTACTATCAACTGTTACCCACAGGTCTTTCTCACAGTCGCTGCTGGGTCATATCAGCCACTTCTTAGATGCATGCAGTTGTTTCTTTACATACAAGCTATTTCACCCACAAAATTTTTATTCAGTATTTTCCTGTAAGATGGCAAGGAAGAGTACTGTACATTTTAAGATAATTTCCACAAAATGTTAAAGTGTTCCTTTCTGTAACTAACCCACCCTACCTTTGCTTCTTTTCATCTTTGAAAGCTGCAAAACACAATGGTCAGGATTCTTAGGAGTTGTGTGGTATGAACTCACCAGAATAACTAAAATTTACAAGACATTACCACTCATTGTCAAAAATATGGAGCAAGTGGAATTCTCATATGCCACCGGTGAAGTGGAAAGGGATGCAGCCACTTTGAAAGACTACTGGCAGAGTTAACCAAAGCCAATCATAGACCTGCCCCCATCCCGGTAACCCCACCTTCAGAAATCAACGTGTATGTTCACAAGAGGCCTGTACAAAAATGTTCACAGCAGTTCTCTTCCTAATAGCCCCAAACTGGAAACAGCCCAAACATTCACCAACAGAACAGATACACTGCTATACTTTCATACAACGGAACACTACACAGCAACAAAAAGGATGAATACATACACCATGGCTAAATCTAATGGAATTATTTTAAGAGGAGTGAGAAAGCAAAGAGTACATACTTCATGATTCTATTTATTTAAAGGTCAAGAACAGGTAAAATTGACCACTGGTGATAGAAATCAAATTAGTTAGCACTGCAGGGGGGGGGGGGGGGGGTGGAAAGGGCCTTGAGGCACCTGCTGGGGTGCTGAACCTAAGAGCGCTTAACCCAGTTGTGTGCATGTTACACCGCAATTACAAAATTATTGAGATGTATGGCAAAAAAGGCATCGAGGACTGAGGGAGGGTCAGGAAGGTCAACTTTGTAGTAAAGGGATATTCTGCCTCCTTTTTGGCAGCAGTTTTTCTAAGTTGAAGACTGTGATCCAAGGGTCCCCTAGTCTGGTATTCAGTCTGATTTCAAAATACGATGTCATAACGAGTACGTGAGACATGCTGAGTTAAAACATTCTCAAACCACATCATGATATGAACGCTGAACGAACCAGCAGTAAAGGGCATTTCCTCAACCTGATGAAGGCCATCTATGAAAACCTGCCGGCAACATCATGCTTCCTGATAAAAGACTGATTGGATGCTTTCCCCCTAAGATCAGGAACAAGACACAATGTCTGCCGTTGCCACTTCTACTCAACACTGTACTGGAGAGCCTGGTCAGACAGGTAAGAGAAAGAAATAAAGACATCCACACTGGAAAGGAAGAACTTTAATGACCTCCATCTGCAGCAGACATAGTCTCGTATACAGAAAATCTTAAGGAATTCAGTAAAAATTATGAGAAGTGGGGCGCGTGGCTGGCTCAGTTGGTAGAGTGTGTGACTCTTGACCTCAGGGTCATGAGTTCGAGTCCCACGTTGGGCGGAGAGCTTACTTAAAAAATATAATCTTAAAATACTGGTAAAAAGTATTAGAACTAATAAATGAATTCAGCAAGATTGCAAGATACTAAATATATAAAAATCAAGCATATTTCTATATACTAGCCATGAACATTCTGAAAATGAAATTAAGAAAACTCAATTTGTAATAGCATAAAAAAAATACCTTGGTCTATGTTTAACACAAGAACTATGAGACTTGTACTCTGAAACTGCAAAAAAAAAAAAAAAAACTGTTGTAAGAAATTAAAGAAGACCTAAACAAATGGACAGCCATGCTGTGCTCTGGAATCGAAGGCTTACTATGGTTAGAATGGCACTGCTCCCCAAAATTGGTCTACATCTCCACTTCAATCTCTGTCAAAATCATAGCTGCCTTTTTTTTTTTTTGCAGAAACTGACATATTCTAAACTCCACAGGGAAATGCAAGCAGCCACAACAGCCAAAGCAATTACTAAAAGCAAGAACAAATTTGGGAGGACTCACATTTCTTAATTTCCTAACTTACTATGAAGCTACAGTAAGAAAGAAAAACGTGGTACTGGCGTAAGGACAGACATACGGAGCAATGGAATAGAAGTATAACTCTGGAAACTGATTCTTACATTTATGATCAACCGATTTTCTAAGAGTGCCAAGACCATTCAGTAGGAAAAAGAAGAGTATTTTTAACAAATGGGCTGGATCAACCGCATATCCACATGTGAAAGAATGAAGCTCGACCCCTACACTTCACACCATATACAAAAATGACCTCAAAATCGACCAGACATCTAAATTTAAGAGCTAAAACTCTAAGAAGGAAACAAACACCATAGAGAACCTTGGGTCAGGCAACAACCTCTTAGGTGACCCCCAACACACAAATGACCAAAGAAAAAACAAGTTGAACTACATTAAAAATGTAAAGCATCAAAAACTAGGGATGTACTGTATGGTGACTAACATAATATAATAAAAAAATATTATTACTGAAAAAAAAATGTAAAGCTTGTGCACGGCAGAGGGCCCCATCGACAGTGACAAACCACCCAGAGCATGGGGGCGGGGAAGTTCCGTGCAAATCACACATCTGATCGAGGACTCGTATCCAGAATATGTAAAGAATTCTTAAAACCATCAACAGAAATACAAATAACCCAATTACAAATGGGCAGTTTGGAGAAGATGGGCAAACACCACTTTCACCAGGTGAGTCAAGTTAATCTCACCCAGCAGGAGACAAAGATACCATACGGATCCTGATGTGGTATGTGAGAAGGACAGGACGTCACTTCTGGGCTGTTCCTTCCCGAAATGCATGATGCTACTGTAATCATGAGGAAACAGCAAACAAACCCCAACTGACAGCCTACACGAGGTCAACTGCCTGTGCTCTTTGAAAGCACTGAACCAAGAGGGACAAAGAAGCAGTGATGAGGATAGACGGGGACCACGCGGACATGACCATTAAATGTCATATATGGTCCTGGACTGGATGGCGGGGCAGAGAAAAAATCTTGTGTTTTGCTGTAAAGGACAATAGTTGGACAGTAAGTAAAATGTGGATGAGGTTTGTAGATTACAGAGCCTTATCGATCTTAATTTCCTGATTAGATAACTGCGCCGCGATTATGTAAGTGAATGTTGTTTTTAGGAAATATGCGCTCAAGTAGTGAGAGGTAAAGAAGCATTATGTCTACAGCTCACTCCTCAGCAGTCCGAAACAAAAATAATCATATGCGTATGGAGTGAAGGTAAAACAAGTGTGGTAAAGGTTTAACACTGGGGAGTTCTAGGTGAAACATGTATGGAAATTTTTTGTACTGTTTTTCTCCAATTTTTTGTTTCTTTTTTTTAATTTTAAGTAGGTTCCACACCCAATGTGGGGCTCGAACTCATGACCCTGAGATCAAGAGTTGCATGCTCTACCGACTGAGCCAGCCAGGTGCCCCTCTGAAACTCTGCTGTAGCTCTGAATATTTCCCAAAATAAAAGGTTAAAAAAAATTCTTTTAACTGGGTGAAGGATTTGAGCAGAGAGTTCTCCAAAGAAGATATATAAATGGCTAGTAAGCTCATGAAAAGATGCTCAGTATAATCAGTCATTAGGGAAATGCAGATCAAACCCACAATCAGATCCTACCTAATGCCCACTAGGATGGCTAGAAGCACAAGGACACACAATAACGCGTGCGGCAAGGACAGGGAGACATCAGAACCTTCGTACACTGTTGATGACAGTGTAAAATCAGACCACAGCCTGGCAGTTCCTCAAAGGTTAAACAGGGCTACTTAAGACCCAGTAATTTACCTCCAAGAGAAATGTAAACACAGGGCCACACAAAAACTGGCATGTGAATGTTCTGGCAGCATTACTCATAACAGCCAACAAGTGGAAACAACCCAGATGCCTCTCAACTGAATAGATACATCAAATATGTCCATACAATGGAAGAGTGATGAGCCACAAAAAGAACGACGTACTGATACGTGCTGCAGCACAGGTGAACCTGGAGAACGTTGTAATAACTAAAAAATGTCAGACACAAATGACCACTCATGGTCCGATTCCATTTGTATGAAATGTCCAGAATAGGCAAATCCAGAGAGACCGAGAGTAGATTAGTTTTTGCACAAGGCTGGGATGGGGGGAATAGGTTGAGGGGAAAATGGGGAGTAACTGGTAATGGACACTGGGCTTCTTTTGGGGGTCATGAAAATATTCTAAAGTTAGATTGTGGTGATGGTCGCGAAACCGTGAATATACTAAAAAAAGATTGAATTGTACACTTTAAATGGGCAGACTGCATGGTATGTGAATTATACCTCAGCGGAGCTGTAAAAATAACTTTCTGTAAGTTAAAATTTCCGGAAAGGCAGCCTATCAAATAAATATTCTCCCCAACAAAGACCCTTTTAAATCAATTTGCCGTAATTACATCACAAACTCCTGAATCAGCAGTAACTCACCTATTACACTGGTCTTCAGTAGAAAAGTAGATTTGAAAGTCATCAGAATTATCGTGGACATAAAGGAAACAACACCGCTCATCAAACTTGGATATGCTGTAAATTTGGAAAAACACAAGAAGGCTTACTATATGTAAGTTGTCACTTTTACATTTTTGAGAAAAATCTCATCATAGATTTTCTTCCATTTTACAAATTTGAAAGATTCATTAATGTTTTAATCACAACTCCCCAAATTTGACTTCTATTTCTCTACAAAATTTAAACAGCAGGGACATTTATCTTGTATATGTTTGAGTTTGAATTCATCAAATGACTTTCGTTTGTATTGAGAAGTTACCATAGATACAGCGCTAAGCAAAGCATAGAGCAGCAAGAAAGGGAAAAAATACGGTCTCTGTCCTCAACAGTTTATAATTTCACACACAAGACAGGAAGCTTATTTGTGAAATAATGTATTATGGTATCTAAGGAATTTCTAGACTTGAAAAATATCAGGACACAGTATTTGGGGCCACACAAGGGAGGCAGAAATACACATGGCATCTTACTCAAGAAAGGCCTTTACAAGTTATCTGGTCCATTTTCCCCTAAGGTCAGGATCCGACTCTACAGCACCTCAGTCAATATTCCGCTTTTCTGGACATACCCAGCAACAGAAAATCACCACACTATCTGCCGATGGATTTCACTGCTCGAAATTTCTTTACCTACACTGGGCCAAAGCCTACACAATGGCCTTCATTTTGCCAAGCGGCACTACAGAAAAGCCTAAATTCTCTTCAAACAAATGATGCCACTTTATTTTCCCCTAAGTCATCTCTCCCTGAGATCCATAGCTTCTGTAGCCATTCTTCATATGTCAGGGATTACATGACAAATACTGAATTGAAAGTTAACAGTGCAGTGTGATTTAAAAATAGTGAAAACTAGGTTATACGTAAGTTTTGGAAACCAATTTGTAAAGCAACTATCGCGGTTAGTTGGGTAGCACTGGGAATGTTCAATGCGTGCTCTTTATAGCACATTGGTTCCAGGGTCTGATTCACCCCAGGTCCTTTGCACATCCCTGTTGATGGTTGAATGGTATCAAGAGGTATCTCTATGAGAAGGCACAAACAAAAGGTTCTTGACTACATGTTTTCATACCACTTAGTTTCTGGAATATTCAGTTTTTGAAAATGTTCAACACTGAATTATGTTTTTGCATCAGTATCACTCAAATACACTACTGTTCTTCAGTTATTGCCCTCCCTTTAAAGTGACAAAAATGTTATTCTACTTTAAACAGTGCTGCGTCTAGGACCAGGATCATACCATGTCTGGAGGTAACGGGATTTATTCAGTGGCCTGTGGTCTTACAATCAGAGAAAGAACATAGCGTTCTAATCCGAGCCCTTCATTTAATGGAAACTATGAACAGACTCCTGGAGAGGCTAAATGATTTTGTCAAGGTCAAACAGTGAAAGAGGGATTACAATTCACGTCTGCTTCAGAGCTGCTCCTACCACTGGATGTGCTGGCAGGGTGAGGCTCAAAGTGTAGCCACAAGGGTCACCAAATGGTCACCACCCCTGATCCAAAGAGCAAGCACCATAGTTCTCCTTGGACTACACCACCTGCTCCCTAAATGAAAACAACAATGCCCTTGGCTCCATTATTCTACCCAGGAGACCCCAACTGAATGTCATTACCAAGTAACCCCTTCAGTTACTGGGATTCTGGGGTTCCCTGAGCACTTGAACATCAATGGCTCAAAGAAGAAACACTTTCTCTTTCTACAGATCTAACTTCATTTAAAAAAAAAAAAAGGTTGAGACAACAGAGTTTAGTCTATTGGATACCAAAAAAAAAGCTTCTCTATTACAACAAGCCAAGAAGCCCTTATTAGCAGCATATGAACCAACTCAGGATTCTGTTAAAAATGAGAATATCACATATTAAAAATAAGTGGAAACATTAAAGTAAAACAATATTGTCATTATTTGTATTAAAACAATAATTCCATTTTCCCTTATGTTCTTACCTTATTCCCCTAATGGAAGAAGCTGTAAAATTCCATTCATGAATTTGTTTCTGTAGGTTTTAAAGACAAAAGTCAGTAGAGCTTGATTTTTTCCAGGCAAAAAAATAACTTTTGGTTTCATTCTCTGGTCAATCGCTTCTACTATTTTACTTTCAAAAGAGACTTAGGAGTTACAGAAATTCATTTCTATCTCTAATCCAGTTTAGAGAAAACGATCTAAATTTGAAAGAGAAAAAGCACAGAGTAAGTACACACTGAACGGACTTTCATCTTCTGTCAACATATCAGGAAAACTCTAAAACGAGTTTGGGAACAGCCCACCTAAGTTGAGTGACCTGTGAAAATATTTGCAGAAGCAAGAATGTGGCAGCCACCAATCAGTGTTCCCCAGTCTTTTTCCCCTTGGGCACACAGCCTAGAACACATTTCCCAGCCTCCCCTGGCCACGTGATGGAGTTTTGACCAACGGGATTTAAGGAGGAATGATGTGCACCATCCAAGGGCGTGGTTCGTAATAAACTCTGTAGCAATCCTGTCTTCCGCTAGGAGAGGGAATGGGGACCCTGCCGAAAGTTTCTGACACAAGGCATAAACTTCTATCATGTTAAGACATTGATATTCGGGGGCGCCTGGGTAGCACAGCGGTTGGGCATCTGCCTTCGGCTCAGGGTGTGATCCCGGCGTTATGGGATCGAGCCCCGCATCGGGCTCCTCCACTATGAGCCTGCTTCTTCCTCTCCCACTCCCCCTGCTTGTGGTCCCTCTCTCGCTGGCTGTCTCTATCTCTGTCAAATAAATAAATAAAATCTTTAAAAAAAAAAGACATTGATATTCGGGGGCTATTTGTTTTAGCAGAAAGCTTGTCATAACTGACAAAAAGACTAACCTGGATTTCAATCTGTACAAGATGCATTTTTAAAAATAACTGTTCCTTCCTTCCACTACCACTGCCTGCACTTCATAAACGTTGCACAAAGCTAAGCCTCAGAACAAAGATCTGAAATCCGTTTCAGAAGAGCCCTAGGCTACAATACCAATACGTCACAGCAACAGAAAATCATTTAAAATAAGAAAACACATTTGGCTGGCCTGAAAAATGTCATAAACAACGAGCTAATCCCCCCAGAGAAGTCTGAGAGCCAGAAGACTGAGCATATGGCTTAGGAGAATAGCCACAAGGAGCTGGGTGACAAGTTTCCTGCCATCCTGGAGGAACAACAGAACAACTGGGAGGATGGCCCTCGGTGGGAGAAAATCCATTCATCTGTGTCAATTAAGTACCCACTCGGTGCCAGGCAAGGTACCAGCACTGAGGACGTAGCAGAGAACAAAGCCCCTGCCCTCATGGGGCTTACGTCGGAGGAGAGAGGAGCAACAACTTAAGTAGTAACTTAACAGCATGGCAGAGGACAAAAAAGCACAACAAAGCCAGAGAGAGCTGGGACGGGCATTAAGGTGGGGTGGGGGTCACGGAGTTAGGCTGGATGCCCCGGGAGGGGGGTCTCTGATGACTTCTCAGCAGGAGGCTGAAGCAGATGAAGGAGTGAGCGTGCAGACACATGGGGGGAGAAACAGCTCCAGGCAGAGGGAAAGAATCCTGTCCCCTGGGCATATCTGGGAACCAACAAAGAGGGGAGCGGGAGAGGAGGTTGGAGAGCTCATGAGGAAGATCACGCAGGGCCTTGGAGACCATCATCGGGCCCCCAGCTTCTACTCCGGAGAAGAGGAGAACCCCTGAAGGTCATGAAAGACCAAAGTATACACCAACGTGAAAGCTACTGCCTCGGGCCCAACGGTGTAGGAAGACTGAGCATATTTCAGAAGACTTGTGCTCGAAGTCCCTGCAGGGCAGCAGTGGTGGAGAGCAGGAGCCTGCTTTTGGATTCGGGTACAGAAATATGAACCAGGGCAATTTCGAGAGCACCTTGTCCAACCCACCTACAGGCAAGAAGCTTGCATGTATATAAAAGGGTCAGCCACAGGAGTTTTCAAAGTATGCCCAGATGGAAGGTTTACTCTAGGGTAGCTTTAGGGAACTTCTTGATTTGGGAGGAAGATATGCGGGTTAAGAAGTAAACAACACGGACTCCCCTCTTCCCCTTTATGTCATAGTCAATGGGCATTTGGGGGGGATACCTGCATTGTAGATACTATGGATATAAAAAGATACAAGTCATACTCAGGCTTGCAGAGCGCCTGGGGAGACATTCTCACAAAGTGATCCAAGAGCAATGGGAAATACTGCGTACACAATACAGGGAAGAGGGGCGCCTGGGTGGCACAGCGGTTAAGCGTCTGCCTTCGGCTCAGGGCGTGATCCCGGCGTTATGGGATCGAGCCCCACATCAGGCTCCTCTGCTATGAGCCTGCTTCTTCCTCTCCCACTCCCCCTGCTTGTGTTCCCTCTCTCGCGGGCTGTCTCTATCTCTGTCAAATAAATAAATAAAATCTTTAAAAAACAAACAAACAAACAAAAAACAAAACAATACAGGGAAGAAAGTAGCCTACATTCAGTGAAAGGGGTGGGAGGGTGGTTAGAGACGTCTCCGCAGAAGTTAGGGCTTGGATAACTGGAAGAAGGAATTGCAGGGAATAAGGAGGACAGAAGAGCACACGTGAGCCCCTGCGGGCCAACTTGGGACAACGAGAGGGCGGGATTATACAGGGGCTTGATACGCGGTGAGAGTCAGTTTTAATCTGGAGAGCCAGGAGATTTAGGCATGGTTTGGGGGAGTAGCAAGAGGGCCGGTACAGGTGTTTTAAAATTATTAAACTTCTGCCTTGAAATATGCCATATGTTCGGGAAAGGGCACAGTGATCATTGCTGTAAATTTCCACCAAACGAAGACTTGCTGTAACCACTATCTAAATCAAGAGACAGAACACGAGCAGCAGCCCAGAAGCTTCCCTCATAACCACCCCCCAAGCCCAGTCATCCAAGGGTGGAAACAGCAACCATTATTCTGACTTCAACACCGCCGAGAATTCTGCCTATTCTGCAAGAATATGTAAGTGAAATCACGAAGTGCACACTCTCTTGTATCCGCAAGGGGTGTTTCTCCTGAAGCCTCTGGCGCTGGAAGTTGAGGCTGGCCGCATGGTTTCCGACCTGGTGTCCTGGCGGGTCACCGGGCACGCATTCCTCCATCATCCACACTGTGGCTGCTCCCCTCCCACCCCGAACCTCCCGTGAGACAGCGACCTCACCCTTTCTGAGGGGGGCTATTTCACCCCATCTAAATCGTGAGGAGGAGATGGACTCAAGACTCTAGCTTTTCATGTCAGGTCAGCGGCCCCCAGGGGGAGTGCCCTGGAAGCAGGGCCAGGGCGCAGGCTGCGGAGAAATGGGCCAGGAAGCCAGAGGTGGGGCCCGGCCGCCAGGCTCCCCACGGCGCCAACCCCGCATCTGCCCTCCCGGTCCCGGAGTGCACACCTCTGGGGAGGAATCCTGGACGCCTGTGACGATTCTGCAGACTTTTTCTATGCTTGTCCCGTTGCTAACACACCGCAACAGAGCTTCCCCAAACAAGCAGCCCTACCCACGTGGTCGGTCGGCAGCTACTCTCTGCCTGTTGGTGACTCTGGGGCACAGGAGGTGCTGAGGGAGCAAGGCTGTATTTGAACCAGCTCTGCGCAGCCTACTTGTCCTGTCGTACTGGGGGCCACCGGTGCCAGCTTAGGAAGGCCAACTGTGCCCATCTCCTCCTAACCCCACGTCTGGGCGCCCGCTGGAGGATGCTTGAAAGCGGCCACGGTGGGAGCAGTTACATGGCAGAAAGCAGCAAACACTACGAGTCAGCGCTCTGCTCCCATGTCCCCGGGCCACGAGTTAAGCGTTTCCCAGCAGAAGCTTCTGAATCCTTGGCTAACAAACCAGAACTTCATCTCTTCCTACAGCAGTGCTGCATGTAAGTGAACACGCGCATGCGTGTGATCTCCCCCCACCAGCCACAGCCCACCAGGAAAAAATGCAACACTGTGTAGAGAAATGTCATCTCACTCCAGGCAAATCTGCTTGCTTTTGCGATCTGCAGAATTTCAGAAATGTAAATGAAGACAAAAGCAAAAGCTTCCTCTCCCAGCAAAAAAGGCAATTTATATTTCCCTCAGACGTTTGTTCTGACAACTATGAGCGCTTGTGCAAAACATTTCATCAGTCAAGGAAAACTAGCATTTGCTGCTTATACCGTTCTTTTCCATTTCTTATTATGGACTATATACAAAGTAAAACATTTACAACTAGGGAGATAGTGTATATACCCTTGGGAATGTCCACGAAGGGCCAGCAACCATTATAGGGGTCAATAAAATGGGCAAAGTCTGTAGAATTCCATGAGACCAAAACCATTTGGCTCTAAAAGTCTCAAGAGTCACTTGAATAGGGTTAGTTTCTTTCTTCAACTGCTTGTCAAAACATGAGGTGCTGTGTACCCACATCAATGGAACAGTGAGGTTACAGATCAGAATTTGGAAAATCCCCTCACATCACAGTGGCATCAATGACACAAAGAAAATCACCAAGGCTTGCCTCTAGTACAAGAATTCCAACATCGAAAGCATGGGACCTGGAGAGGGGCACAAAGGGGGCAGAAGCTGGGCTTTGCAGGGGAGAGGGAGGGTGTCTGCTGATGTTCTCTTCCTTGACCATGCTGGTTACTGAGGTGTGTTCACTTGGCAAACATCCATTGAATTGCACATTTATGACTGATGGCTTTTCACTGTGTATGAAACAACTAAAGAGGCAAACTTAATAGAAAACCTATGCATTCTTCAAAGGAGATGTATCTGTCTGAACACCATGTGTTTATTATGGCTTTTTTTCTTTTGCACTCAAATATTTAAATTAGTACACACAGTGCAGCAAAACAACAACAACAAAACACCAAGCACACATTAGGGCAGTTCATCTTCACTAATGGCTGCTGACTCTGATGAGTAAGAAAATTGCTTCTCTGTTAAATATTAGACAAAGTTCCTGCCTTACACTTGTGTTGTGGACTGAATGTTTGTGTCTCTGCAAACCAGCTGTGGAAGAAGCCTTAACCCCCAGTGTGCCCGTATTCGGAGGTGGGGCCTTGGGGAGGCGATTAGGTCATGAGGATGGAGCCCCTGTGCTGGGATTAGTGCCGTTATTAAACAGGGACACAAGGGAAACAGCTGTCCACCATCTGAGGACCCACGAAGAAGACAGCCTTCTGTGGGCTGGAAAGAGGGCCCTCACCAGAACCTGACCACGCTGGCAGCCCGCCCTCGGACGTCCAGCCTCCAGAACTGGGAGAAAGAAAGGTCTGTTGTTTAAGCGTCCAGGCTATGGTGTTCTGTTACAGCAGCTCGAGTGGAGGAAGACAACCTGACATTTTGTGTCCGTTTCGCTTTTTGGATATACCTTTATTGAGGTATAATAGACAAAGACCTGCACAAATTTCATGTGCATAATGAGGGTTTGGACATATTCAGACACTCATGGAACCATCACCACAATCAAGGTAATGGCCATATCCAACACCTCCCAAAGTGTCTTTGTGTCCCTTGGTTTTTGTTTTGTGCGTGTGGGGGTAAGGACACAGGAGATTCGCTCTCAACGAACTACGAGGTGCACAATGCCATACTGTTAACTACGGGTGCCACGGTGTGCAGCACAAATCTGCAGCTCAATTGTCCAGAAGTCACACTTCGTACCCGCTGGACAATGGGGGGTTGCTGTGGCACGGCTATTCCTGATAAGGAATTCCTTATATGATTTTGGGCCTCTGCTTATTCTCCAATGTTACATTTCATTTTTGAAGATACTGTTTATTTTTACCTGATTAAGACATAGTTGCTCACACTCTTATTTCCAGGAAAAGAATCCTTTGCCAGGTTAATGGCAGAAGTCTCCCCACACTCCATGAAAACATAAACAAAGCAAATAGATCTACCTAGTGAATGCACTTGTCAAAGGTACTAGATCTTTTTATTACTAAAAATATTTCATTAAAGGAAGAAGCTGAAGAAGTACTTTAGACACACCAAGACAAAAAGACAGTTACTACCACAAAACACCAGGCGTGGGCCAGTGTTTCTGTGAGTTCTTCAGTGGGCAATTAAAATGCTCCCTCTCCTCGATCATTGGTGTGAATATAAACTGGAGTGGTGCAAACCTGACAGGAGCTATCGCATTTTATTTAACCTTTAGTAGCTATCAAATTTTCTTTTTCTTTTTTCTTTTTTAAAGATTTATCTTAGAGAGAGCGAACATGCAAGTGCGTGTACCTGCATGAGTAGGGGGAGGGGCAAGGGGAGAGGAAGAAAGAGGACCCCAACCCAACTTCCCTCTGAGTGCGGAGCCTGATCCCACAGCCCTGAGATCACGACCTGAGCCGAAACAAGAGTCGGATGCTCAACCGACTGAGCCATCCAGGCGCCCTGTAGTATCAGATTTTAAATAAAAGTACTCTTAAATCCAGTAGTTCCGTTTCTGGGAATCTCTGTTCCTGGAACAATACACAGGAGCACGGAGGATGTAACTGCCAGGACGTGCACCCATGTATCTACCGCTGGCTGGAGTGTGCGGGTGAGGCCGAAATGTGCACCGCAGGCAGGTGGGAAAGTAAATTACGCTTCTTCCATACTTGGAAATGTACCACCACGATACAGGAACACAGGAACTATTACGTTTAAAAGTACCAGGTGGATCACTGTGTGCTATTTGAAAAACTGTCTATGATGTATGAATCAATTTAAAAAGTTGCGAAATAATATACACTGTATGATCTCACCTTAATGAAAATGCTTCTCTGTATATATATACACGCACATACACTCACACACACACAACGCACTCATACACACACACACACACACACACACACGGGAGTTTAGACAATGGTAAAGATGGATATCCATCAAGTCACTGGGGAGGGCAATGGGGTCGAGGTTTGGGGGATTTGGAGGGACTTTCCCGTTACTTCTTATCCACTTCCTCATGGTTTAACTTCTATTTTCAACAAGCCTGTATACACACACACACACACACACACAAACAAATACAGAGTATTAACACATATAAACTGGGCAAACCAGAGTCTTCTCTCCCCTCTGTGAGTATACTCTCTCAGACGCTGCCGGACCTTAGCAGTTAGGCACAGGGGCCTGTTCTTTCAAGCACAACAACACAGACTTCTACTCGAGCACCGAATTTCTCATTAAACAGCAGAGAATGAAGAGAGAGCTCTGTGTGATTTTTTTTCTTACCATTTCCGTGGGTGAGACATGCCACAGAGAAACCGTCTTCTCCTCAGCTTCGTTGTTTATGGAGACATATGAAGGCTGGTAGACTTTGGTTGGTTCTATCACCAGCACCTAAACGAACAGATTTCTGTGATGCCCAGGAATATACCAGACAGGTTCCTCTCCCCAATGAGCAAGTGGGAAGCGCTATACTCCACAAATACTTGAGCACCTACTGTGTACCAACATCACTCTAGGGCCCGTGGATACCACAGTTGGGACAGAAGTCCCCTCCCTACAGGGGGGTCCATGCTCTCGTGGGGCAGACCAGAAACACACACATAGGGAGAAGGAATATGGTCCCCTATGCAGCTCTGAAGCAAGTAGACAGAATAAAGGTGGGGGGGGGTCACTTTAGACAAGGTGGCCCAGAAAGGCCCGCGCAAGAAGGTGACAGAGAAGAAACAGGGAGGCAACAGTTTTTGAGAGAAATGAAGCAAACTGGATGATCTGCAGGTAGGTACCCAAGTCCATAAAAAATACACGGGGATGAAAAGTGAGGTGACATTCCATCAGTCATGTTTCATGTCTGGGGGAGAGGGAGGGAGGGAAGCGGAGAGACGGGGAGAGGGGGAGAAAGGAGAGAGGGAGAGGGGGAGAAAGGAGAGAGGGAGAGGGGAAGAGAGAATGACTGAATGAATTTCCAAAGCAAATAAAACAACATATTTAAGATCACTAAATCTGGGTAGACATTATACAAGGGTCTGTTCCATTATTTTTTGTACCTTTCCATAGGTTTGAAATATTTCATAATTAAAAGAAGATTTTAAAACTTCTTACCCAACAACAAAAGCATTATCATAATCATTTCAAACTTAATCTCCATTAGGAGTTTAATGAAATTCCTCAACACAGCACATTCACAAAATCTCATGGCGTGAATACGAAATACAATGATCTGAGGTTCAGTATCTAGGGTGCTTAGGTATCTTACTTATGATTCCTTATAAGATGGTCATAAAACTCAAACAAAAACTAAGAAAAGCTAATAGTCATTTTGCTTTCCAATAATGCTTTAAAAATTCATTGTGGCACTGGAGGCAAACCAAAGCTCAAGGGGAAACAGTGCTGAATTCCCAAATTTTACTCTTACTCTTGCAGTGGTTTAGAACAGGGCTCCCCCACCAGGTAATTCTGTGTTGGGGGAGGAGCTGTGCCGTGCACTGCGGGATGTTGGGCAGCATCCCTGGCCTTCACCCCACTAGCTGCCGGGAGCAACACCTTCCTTGCAGCTGTGACAACCAAAAACGTCTCCAGATATTGCCCAATGTCCCCTGGGAGGCAAAATGACTCTCAGTTGAGACCACTATCTTAGAGGTCCTAGCCGACTTTTTCTAGTGAGTTGATCCATCACTGGCTGATTCTACCTAAGACGGGTGGCTCTCCTACCATTTTCAATTACTCTAAGGCTTTCTACCTTTCAGAGTATTCAATAATAGCACCAACCCCCAGTTTCTTTTATTCTACCTGAAAGAAATGGATTAAGCATAACTTACTGGAAATCTGAGTCCATTAGTAACTTCATTTGTTGCCTCAAAAATTATATCTAACCAGAAGTTAAGCCGTTCTTGCCTGGGTGAATGTTCAGTAATAGGTTTCTTGAAGCGCTGAATTAGTAACAAGTTCTGAACTAACGATCGGAGGTACCTGGAAAAATCACCAGCACCAACAAATTAGATTCTTCGAGAAACGGAATTCCATTCCACTCCCTTTAAAAGAGGTTTCCCAAAAGCTTCATTTACTTAAATTCACATTGTGTAGTGAGTGCTTCTTAGTCCTTTGTCAGCCACATAATTAAAAGAAACCCAAAGAGCGGGCAAAATAAGTTTGTCCAACAAAATCATGCCCCATGGCTTTTTACCAACATTGGGCGAATGGTATTCAAAGTGCAGTCCCTGGCAAGCATATGTTAACTGTCTTAAAAACAAAAGCATGCAGTTTGAAACTCAAAGCAAATCCAAAATGGCAAAATTTCAAACTCAGTCTTTTAAAATTTATTTTTCTTTCATGGTCTTTTTAAAAATTAACCTTTTTATTTTGAAGTAATTGTAGATTCACATATAGTCGTAAGAAACAGTAGAGAGAGAGCCCGTGTACCCTCGGCCCAGTTTATACCAATGACGACAGCTCATAAAACCCTAGAACAAGGTCACAAGCTGGATACTGACATGGATACAGTTAAGATAGAAAATGTTTTCACTGTCACAAGGATCCCTCATATTTCCCTTCTACAGCCACGCCGCTTCCCTCCCATCTCTCTCCTCTCCTCTTTGACCCCTACCAATCCCCAATGTGAAGCTCATTGTATTTTTTTTTAATTAGATCTGATCAGGTAGAATTCGAAGTTATGAGATCTTAAGTCTCATCACATCTTTACTGTCTTCAGGCAAATTGAAGTGTTTGAAACACAGCTGTTAGGCAGTGGTGGTCGCATCCTCTCTGGTAGTGAACGGGATGGTTGAACTGAGAGCACGAGAGTGCTATTTTGCCCTTTGAGGACAAAGTCTGGAGCTGAGCTGGGAGGGCAGGTCAGCTAGACTCTAACTGACTTGCATGGGTACTGTGCACTGAAGGATTAACTCAGTAGGCCTGCGCTGCCCCAGCTCTACACATTCCAAAGAAATGTCTGCCCTTGACTGGCTTTTGGGACATCACCTTTAAGCCCTTGGGATATCCAGTGTGGCAAGAATGCTTTTGTTTACCGGGGACCTTGGGCCATGCTGTATCAGTGTCATCTCCAGAGAGGCTGGGGACTCAGTGACTGCAGTCAACTACAAGGGTGCTCCATACCTGAACAAGTGACCTCCCCACAAAACCCTGGACACCAAGACTTGGTGAGCTTCCCCGGTTGTCAGTACTTCATGCACGTTGCCTACATCGTTGCAGGGAGAACTCAGCACTGTCTCTGTCACTGCACTGGGCGAGGACAGCTGGAAGATGGTACCTCGTCTCTCCTGGACTCTGCCCTTTGTGCCTTTTGTCTTTGCTGATTGCAAGCTGTATACTTGTCTTGTAATAAACCCTGACCATGAGTACAACAGCTTTTCGGAGTTCCGTGAGTTCTTCTAGTCAATCAGGAGCCTCTGGGTGGTGTTGGACCTACAGTATTAGGTCCCAACAGTGTAAGTCAGTGCGGGTGTGGACATAATGAGAATGTATTCAAGGCTCAGCTGTTGCCTCCATGGAGTCGGCTCTGTCTGGCTCGGGTGCAGCAGGGCACCTGAAAAGTAGAATTCTGGAAAAAGCAGCCATTCCACAAGGGTTGGAGGCTCTGCCTGCCTCCTTGTTCACGAAGCCTCAGAAAGATTTCAAGAGGTTGATACGGTTTGAGGATCAAATTTGGGTCCTTCAGACTGGGAAGAAATGGGGTCCAGCTAAAAACGACTGAAGAGATTGTGACCCCTGGGAGTCCAGACTGGTCTACTGAGCTGGGGAAGAACAGGGGGCAGATGGACATGGATCATTGAAAGTAAAAAGTTTTAAGTTATGCGCGTAATCCAAATGCATTTTAGACAAATCAGAAAAATAGAGATGAGGGGAAAAAAGATTAAAAACTTCTCATAAGGCTACCTCCCTGAGATAACGACTGTCAATATTTTGGAGAAAACCCCTCATTCGTTGATTATTTACACAGGTGTCGAATGAGCATCTGTTATGAGACTACAGGAATCAATGACAGAATGACGATTCTCATGGGGCTTCAGGTCTACTGGCAAGTCAGCTATTGCCCACCCCTCGGAGACCTTGCTCAGAGTCACACACTGAACGGATTTTTGATCAAAAGGAGTCCACAGAGAAGAGGGGTTCTCAAAGTGTGATTTCCCAGACCAGCAGCATCAGATTGTCATCTGGAGATGCAATTTCCCAGGCCCCACCCGAGACCTTTGGAACCAGATAACATGAGGGTGGGGCCCAACAATCTGTGTTTTAATCAATATAGTTGACTCGGAAGCATGCCGACGTTTGAGAACCACTGACAGAGAACGCTATGCCCTGACATTGGCTTTTCTTATTCTGGGATAGACCACAAACACATGTCCATGTCGCCCAGTGTTCTTTCTGACGCATTTTAATGGCTCCCAAGCGGGCTGACCTGGGGCCAGTGCTGCGGCACCATGTTCTTGACCATATCTCGGTCTTTTACTTTAGTTCCGGTTTCCATTTGTGAGGCACATCACTTGCTTGGTGTGCTTTCAGCTTTACTACTGTTTTCTCACAAATACGTACGAGCCCCAAAGAACGTTTTGTTCTTGAGGACCGAGACAACCTGAAGAAATTAATAAGATCGAGAATCTCATCCTGGAGATAGAGCACGTAGGGGCATATTCTGTACATGTATGTGCCTGTCTGTCTGTCCTTCCCTCCTGTCACAAACCAAGTGAGCCTGCAGCGCTGTTCTTGCTGCCGTAACTGCGTTAATGAAGAAGAAGGAGAAACATAGCGGTTGTTACTGTCTTTTGCAATTATAGCTCTTCTCCCTTCAGAACAAGGTCAGATATTGAGAGAAGTGAGGCGCGCGTACACACACACACACAAAAGCACGCACGCGCGTGACTCACCAGACTGGAGGTTTCAGCTTGAACAACCTCTCCGCTGCCTGGACGGCCTTCCCGACGTCATTGGCCAACATGCTGACGTTGAAGAACTGACCCACATCCCAGTAATTGTGCATTTTCTCCAAGCTCCCTTTTCTTCCCAACAAACTGTTTAGCTGGACACCTGAGCAATGTGAATTTTAGATGAAGTTATGAAAAATCTTTCTAGCTTCTCTCCTATTATGCAAGCCTTTAGAGAGAGGAAAAAGCACGCACTTTATTTTGGTTACTGTCTCAGGAGTGCTCTCAGAGCGCAGCTGTTCCTTTTGAAATAACATGCTAGTTATTTGAAGATAATTCTTTTTTTTTTTAAAGATTTTATTTATTTATTTGACAGAGATAGAGACAGCCAGGGAGAGAGGGAACAGAAGCAGGGGGAGTGGGAGAGGAAGAAGCAGGCTCGTAGCGGAGGAGCCCGATGTGGGGCTCGATCCCAGAACGCCGGGATCACGCCCTGAGCCGAAGGCAGACACCCAACCGCTGTGCCACCCAGGCGCCCCTTGAGGATAATTCTTAATGCTGAATCTGGGTGACCAAAGCCTATTAACATCTGCAGTCATAAATAGCTTTACCTATCTTCCTTAGTTCCATGGAAGTTTCAAATTGTTGTCCTGCAACTATCAGCAAAACTGCCAGGTTAATTCCTGAATACAGAGATGACTGGAGCTCAAACCCTTTGCGGTACCTGTAATGACAGACCCGCCAGATTCTTATTATTATGGTAGAAGGAAAAAATGATAAATCACAGCACAACCCAACCTTCTCATGAGCTCTTTCACCATCTGTGGTTTTCCAGGCACCCTCCCCCTTTACAAACAGCTACATACAGCAAATAGCTTCTTAACAATGTCACCATCATAACACTAAGGTGTTAAAACATTTTTCTTCACCAGGTTTATATTTTTATACAAAAACCATGACCGCTGTATGAAGCGAGGAAGATAAAGTGCACAAAAGAAATGTAAAAGCTTTTATAGCCCTACCCACAAAAGGAGACCACAACTGGATGTCCAAATATCATCTTAAAAGTGAGAGTCCATTTGTGCGTGGAGCATTTTTTTATTACAGAGCAATTCCGTCAATTGTAGGCTATTACTCTGCAGGTTGTTTGTTTGCTTTTCTCACAAAATAGAGCCCGTTTTTCATGTAGGAAGCAGTGCTGCCAGAGCCCTGGCCCCTGGATCGCTCTGAGAGTCATGGCATCAAGTGAGAGAAGGAGCAGGGGGGTAAAAAACAATATCCAAAACAGAGAATACCGTTTTTATGCCAGAAGTTTAAAGAGTGTCATTTCAATTCTTTTACTATTTTTTCTATACACAGAGAGCTGCTTTCCCTTCCATGGGCGAGTAGGAATATCATGACTGGGAAAAAAAGAATTTGATCAATGAAGTAATGACAGTGAAATGTCTTTAAGTGGCACAAGTTCAGAGCAAAGACTTGTAAAGCAGGAGGAATTTGATCCCTCGTGCAACAGGAGAATTAAACACCAAGAAAACATTCATTGTGGAAGGGAGAACCTATCTTTTAAGTCAGTTAAATTTCAATTTTATGAACTTTAGGGCATGAGTACGCACAGATGGACCAGGGAGTGCAAAGAAAGTTGTTTCAACCCCAGCCAACAAAATTCCAATAAAATTGAAGCCCACCTCAATATATTTTGGGGATTTTCAATACCATATCCTATGGTATTTGATTTTTTTTCACTTTCTTTTACTATCAAAAGTTATGAGGGAAGAGGGCAGACTTCTCTCTGCCTCTCCTCTGTAAATCCAACAGGCCCAAGCTTAGGCGCACACGAGCCTTGAACGTGAGGTCAGGACTGCAGTCCCTGGTCTGCCTCTTCCCAGCGCCCCCCGCCTCCCCGAGCCACGTGCTCTAGCTCAACAATGGAGAGCCTGGGTTAGAGGACCCCAAGATCTCACCGGAGCTAACTTCCCAGGAGACTAAGCGTCATTTGCCCTCTGGACCTACCATCTTCTGATGTGGATGGACAAAGGCTCCCAGGACTTTCTTGAAGGGGGCACAGGCAGTCATCTCCTGACCTGGGGGCTGAATTCTTGGCCACTATGGTGGGAACACAGCTGTTCCTATTTTGGCCCTACCCAACGTCAATTCCCCTTCAACATCCCAAGCGACTCCGAGCACAAGAGTGCAACAGGTACCACTGGGGACTTACTAATAATTAAACGGGGTCCCTGCCTTCCACAAACCTATACTACGGTGGAGGTAATATGATCCCCACACACAACTAGTGAAATTAGGGAAAATACAAACCTGAGTGTGGTAAGTATCCTTAAGCCACACAAACCCAAGTCTAGAGGGACTCACAGAAGATAGGTGGGGCCACCCCTAGAAGCCTGAGGTATGGCATGAAGCTGGGTAGGCATGCAGCAGCAGCGACTTGGAAAGGAAACGCCCAACACAGAAAAAGGCGGGAGCAGGGATGGGAGCCTGCGGACCCCCCAGGAAACTTCAGTTCACTTGGACGTAGATCAGGTAGTGGGAACTGGGGCCCAGGGTGGGTTGGAGAAAGTCTGCAGAACACCTAGAATGGTCATCTAAGAGTCTGAATTTTGGTTTAATGGGGAATGGAAAGCCAGAGTGGGTCTTCGAGCTTTAGGAGGAATAGGAGTAGTGGTCCAATCTATGGACAGGCTTTAGAGACACCAAGCAGAGAGCCTACGTGGGATATTGTGAGAACATTTCTGGCAAGAAAGTGCCAAAAAAAAAAAAAAGGCACCAACCAGGGTGGTGGAAATGAGAGTGAGAGAAAACACAGAGAAGGGATGGAATTGGGACCTGACCACGTGGGGAGGTGAGTGAGTGAAAGTTATCAAACGTTCACAAAAAGTGTAAGCGTAGGAGGCTGAAGAATGCTAGTAAGAAAGCAAGGCACTGGAAGCCATCCCATGTGGAGAGAAGGGCGCCTTAGCCTTGGATACGCTGCATCTTAAAGAGCAGCACCACCTTCAGGCAGAACAGAAAGGAGGTGACGTGGGGCCAGAGCTCAGGACACAGTTTGGGTTGGAGGTCGGCTACTCATTCCAAGGTGTGGGAATGAGGGGGATCACCAGTGAAGAGAGTCAATGGAGAGAAGAGGGGAGAGGACAGAGCCGGACAGAGCCAGAGGAGGAGTGGGAAAGGGGAAGCAGTTAGAACTGCAAGTGGAGCAGCCATGTCAAGAGCTCCTGTGACAGAAATGGATGAGGTAAGCTGTTGGCTCCTCCTTCAACACATGTCCAGCTTCTGCCATCTCCTTCTTTCCATAACCGGCACCCAGGCTCAAGCTACCAACAGCTCTGCACTGAATTACTGCAGTTGTCTCCTAGCTGTTCCCTACTTCTGCCCTTGCCCCTGTGCCAGGTTATTCAGTAGCCACAAATCCCTAAGAACGCTGCCCACCATGTAAGAAAGCTGGTCGGCCAGGATTAGAACTACAGGTAGAGAACGGAAGTGCACTACCAACACCCAACACCAGCTGCCTACCACGTGTGAGGTCATCTTGGACCTTCCAGCCCTGCTGAGCCTTCAGCTGACCTCCATTTCAGGAGTGAGCCCAGCACTTTAGGAGTGGAAGCAGCCAAGGAGCGGCCTGGCCAATCCACAGATTCATGAAAAATTACAGATCACTCTTTTAAGCCACTAAGTTTTGGACATGTTTGTTATGCAGCGAATGGCAGCTGATACACCCACGGAAATGTATTCTTTGCATAACAGAGCACGCTGGTGAAACATGCACATCGGATCTTGTCACTGCTCTGCTCAGAGCACTCCGATGTCACATCATCTCACTCAGAGTCCGAGGGTCTTCCCCTCTCCCATTGCCTACCCCTCTCCCCTCACTCATGCTTCACCATCCTGAACATGCCCAGCAAGCTCCCCCCTCTGGGTTTTGGCCCCAGCATACAGTAAACCCTCAATCAGCATTTGTCAAACATATGAATGAAGGAAGGAATGAACAGCTCACTGAGAAGATAACACCCTGATAGTGGTAGAACAAAGTTCTGGAAGGAGTAGCCGGGAAGGAGCAAGCTGAGCTTCCTTCTTGCCCCTATAAATGAGTGAACTTGTGGGAAGAATGTCACCAGTGCAAAAGCCTGTTTCTGACGGTTTCCTTTCAGGAAAAGGCATCTGGAAATTCCCGAATCACGTTCATGCCTTTTCCCCCACCGCCAGCAGACAGGCGCGCAGGCAGACATACGTTCACAGGGACAAGACCTGAGTCCTTAGCCTCCGCATTTCTGCTCTTTGCAGAGATGCTCGTGCTACTGACTAGCATGGGGGTTACCACTCAATGGCGTTGTCTCGGCTGGTGTCATCTCTGCAGTCTGAATCCAAGAAGATGTCCTTGTAGATCCTCCCACACAGGCAGAACATGTCGGGGGCCGGGCGGTCACAGCTCTGCAGAACCTGGAGCATGACCTGCAGAGCCTTCTTGCGGTCGCCTGCACCGTTTCTCCTGAAAGATTTGTGTGGTAAGATGACACATGTCTGAATTAAGACGCGGGAGTACGTATGTGCTCGTTCTGTGAAGGGCTGGTGTAAGGGTGCTGTTGCTTTAGCAGGAAACAAAATCTAAATTCTAACTCAGTTTTTCATGTTCAAATATAACAACTGCTTCAGACCCACATCACTAAATCTCACAGTGTCCCAGTCCCTACTTAGTCCCTTCTCTCAATGAGACCTAGACTGTGGATGAAAGCAAATGCAGACCGATGTGTCTGGAAAGAAAAAAAATAACACGGCAGCCTCCTGTAGCTGGATGAACAGCAAGGATTTCAGAAGCTAAGCCTGAATTGTGATGGTAACGCAGTTTGACAAAAGATTCTTCTGGAAAAGCAGCCGGGCCTTTAAATTCAGAAAGCCAAGAGGAATTTCTTTCTTGACCTAAGACACCTTGCCATCCCCAAACAGGCCAAGACCCTAGCAATCCCTGTTTTCTGGTCTCATATCCACCAGAGAAGAAAATTTAGAAATATTTTATCTATATTCATAAATCAGTCTTCTCTCTTACTATATGGTAAAAATTTTCATTTTCCACACAGGTAGTGGATTCCTTAGACCATTGTTAAAATAATCTTTGCCACAAAATAACCTGAGTTTGTGTTTGTGAAACATGTTTATGTCTTCCTGTGAAGGTTTGGAAGCAAATGCCCGGCAGTAGTGGAGACTGAGGAAATCAAATCTGGCTAATGATATTCATTTTATAATATAAAATAGTAAACACTTGTAAAGAGAAGTAATTTCTATGTAATACTGCTATGAAGCAATGTCTAGAATATACCATTAAAATGAGAAAGCTACGTATTAAATACAATAAATTCTGTACACAGAAAGCTACCTTTTTATTTAAGCAAAGGGGGGGATGTGAATAGAGATATGTACCTGCTTTTTTTTAAAAAATAATTTTTTATTATGTTAGTCACCATATAGTACATCCCTAGTTTTTGATGTAAAGTTCCATGATTCATTACTTGCGTATAACACCCACTGCACCATGCAATACGTGTCCTCCTTAATACTCATCACCAGCCTATCCCAATCCCCCACCCCATCCCCTCTGAAGCCCTCAGTTTGTTTCGCAGAGTCCATAGTCTCTCATGGTTCATTCCCCCTTCTGTTTACCCCCCTTTCTTCTTCCCTTTCTTCTCCTACCGATCTTCCTACTTCTTATATTCCATAAATGAGTGAAACCATATGATAATTGTCTTTCTCTGCTTGACTTATTTCACTTAGCATTATCTCCTCCAGTCCCGTCCATGTTGCAGCAAATGTTGAGAAATCGTTCTTTTTGATGGCTGAGTAATATTCCATTGTATATATGGACCACATCTTAATCCAGTCATCTGTTGAAAGGCATCTCGGTTCCTTCCATGATTTAGCTATTGTGGACAATGCTGCTATGAACATTGGGGTGCATATGGCCCTTCACTTCACTACATCTGTATCTTTGGGGTAAATACCCAGTAGTGCAATGGCTGGGTCATAGGATAGCTCAATTTTTAACTTTTTAAGGGACCTCCACACTGTTTTCCAAAGTGGCTGTACCAACTTGCATTCCCACCAACAATGTAAGAGGGATCCCCTTTCTCCACATCCTCTCCAACATTTGTTGTTTCCTGCCTTGTCAATTTTTGCCATTCTAACTGGTGTAAGGTGGTATCTCAATGTGGTTTTGATTTGAATTTCCCTGATGGCTAATGATTTTGAACATTTTGTCATGTGTCTGTTAGCCATTTGTATGTCATCATTGGAAAAGTGTCTGTTCATATCTTCTGCCCATTTTTTGATTTGATTATTTGTTTCACGTGTATTGAGTTTGAGAAGTTCTTTGTAGATCTTGGATACTAATCTTTTATCTGTAGTGTCATTTGCAAATATCTTCTCCCATTTTGTGGGCTTTTTCATGCCAATGGACCTCAAAAGAAAGCTGGGGTAGCAATTCTCGTATCAGACAGATTAAATTTTAAACTAAAGACTGTAGTTAGAGATACAGAAGGACACTATATTATTCTTAAAGGATGTATCCAACAAGTGGAAATGACAATTATAAATATCTATGCCCCCAACAGGGGAGCAGTAAGATACACAAGCCAACTCTTAACCAGAATAAAGAGACATATAGATAATAATACGTTAATAGTAGGGGACCTCAACACTCTGCTCTCAGCAATAGACAGATCACCTAAGCAGAAAATCAACAAAGAAACAAGAGCTTTGAATGACATACTAGACCAGATGGACCTCATAGATATATACAGAACACTACACCCCAGAACAGCAGAATACTCATTCTTTTCGAATGCACATGGAACTTTCTCCAGAATAGACCATATACTGGGTCACAAAACAGGTCTCAACCGATACCAAAAGACTGAAAATTTTCCCTGCATATTCTCAGACCACAATGCCCTGAAATTGGAACTCAATCACAAGGAAAAATTTGGAAGAAACTCAAACACTTGGAAACTAAGAACCATCCTGCTCAAGAATGATCGAGTAAACCAGGAAATTAAAAATCAATTTAAACAATTTATGGAGACCAACGAGAATGAAAACACATCAGTCCAAAACCTATGGGACACTGCAAAGGCAGTCCTAAGGGGAAAATACATAGCCATCCAAGCCTCACTCAAAAGAATAGAAAAATCTAAAATGCAGTTTTTATATTCTCACCTCAAGAAGCTGGAGCTGGAACAGAAGAACAGGCCTAACCCACGCACGAGAAAGCAGTTGATCAAGATTAGAGCAGAGATCAATGAATTAGAAACCAGGAGCACAGTAGAGCAGATCAACAGAACTAGAAGCTGGTTCTTTGAAAGAATTAATAAGATCGATAAGCCACTGCCAAGACTTATTCAAAAGAATAGAGAAAGGACCCAAATTAATAAAATTATGAATGAAAGGGGAAATGTCACAACCAACACCAATGAAATAGGAAGGATCATTAGAAAATTTTATCAACAGCTTTATGCCAATAAATTAAACAACCTGGAAGAAATGGATGCCTTCCTGGAAACCTATAAACTACCAAGACTGAAACAGGAAGAAACTGATTTTTTAAACAGACTGATTAATTTTGAAGAGATTGAAGCAGTGATCAAAAACCTCCCCAAAAGCAAGAGTCCAGGGCCTGACGGATTCCCTGGGGAATTCTACCAAACATTCAAAGAAGAAATAATACCTATTCTCCTGAAGCTGTTTCAAAAAACAGAAACAGAAGGAAAGCTACCAAACTCATTCTATGAGGCCAATATTACCTTGATCCCCAAACCAGGCAAAGACCCCCTCAAAAAGGAGAATTACAGACCGATATCCCTGATGAACATGGACGCCAAAATTCTCAACAAGATCCTAGCTAATAGGATCCAACAGTACATTAAAAGGATTATCCATCATGAGCAAGTGGGATTCATCCCTGGGAGGCAAGGGTGGTTCAACATTTGCAAATCGATCAATGTACCTACTTTTATTTCTTCAAAATGAAAGGATAAAGCAAAAGGTAATAAGAGTGACCACCAATAGGTGGAGGGAGAAAACATGATGAAGGGGGCAGGAAAAGAAATTCACTTTTGCACTTTGAAACTGTGGACGTTTTTTACACAATTATAAAAGAAAATTAAATAAAAAACATTTTTAAATGTTTCCTAAAAACACTGCCAATAAAACACCATCTGAATTTGGGGCTGCAGCAAAATAAGACAAATGAGCCTCCACATGTGGCTGGTGGCTTTGCCCACAAAAAAGAAACTACTTCATGTGATTATTAAAACACAGCCATTTGACCGTATTTTCTTTTTTCTTTCTTTCTTTTCTTTCTTTCTTTCTAAGATTTTACTTATTTATTTGACAGAGAGAGAGACAGCCAGCGAGAGAGGGAACACAAGCAGGGGGAGTGGGAGAGGAAGAAGCAGGCTCGGAGTGGAGGAGCCCGATGTGGGGCTCAATCCCAGAATGCTGGGATCATGCCCTGAGCCGAAGGCAGACGCTTAACGACTGAGCCACCCAGGCGCCCCTTGACCGTATTTTCTTAAGAGTATATAACCTAAATAGAAAATATAAATGCAAAGAAATCTGAAATAGTTTCCAGTAATCATATTATTAGTGATAATAATTATACTGGTATTTTGAAAATATTACATATTTGTAGTACAGAATACAACAAAATAATGATGTTAATATCATTAGGAACCAGAGATATGCATAAGAGATACATAAAATCCAAGAAATTCAGTAAAAACCCTACAGTCCAGGTCATGAGCATTAAGGAAGGCACGTGTGGTGATGAGCTCTGGGTGTTATATGCAACGAATGCATCGCCAAACACTACATCAAAAACTAACGATGGACTCTATGCTGGCTAACTGAACATAATAATAAAAAATCCCACGGTCCTAAATTTGAATTGGAACATCACTATGAATTCACCAAGTGGTTTTCCTAGCTCTGTCTACTGAAAAGGACCAAAACAATGACCAACTCAGTAGCAATGAGAACCCCCAAGCCCTGACTGGGGTCTGTAAATACCATGTCTCACCACAGGGAACCAGGACTCCCTGGGGGAATGGTTGACTCCAGATAGGTCTAACATGATCCTGGAACATCTTGATACAAAGACACAAAGAAGCTACTAAGCTCCTATGAAAAAGTCTCAGGAACCAACAAGAATCAGTTTTTGGCCAAAGAGGGGACAATGTGAGCATTAGGAAGAATAGTAACTATAAAGGATTAAAACGTATCAACTATATTAAAATGATGAAGGGGAAAGCTCTATACCAAAAAAGACTTAAGAGTCTCATCAACCAAATGCCACGTATAGACCTTGTCCTGGATCATGACTCCAACAACTCCATCGTAAACATAAAACTAAAGAGAGGTAACTGGGAAAATGTGAACACTCATACTGAGGAGTTATTGCTCATCTTAAGGTATAACACAGTGATGACTAGGTCTTGTAAAACTGTCCCTCGGACAATACCGCACTCTCTGTGGATAAAATGGCATGTCTTGGCTTCATAATCCGTCTGCTGTTAGGGGAGGAGGGGGTGGGTAGGGTGAGCAGGAAACAAAACTGGCCACGTAGGGGTAACTGTTGAAGGGGAGAAGGGATACATGGGGGTTCACTGTATTATTTCCTACTTTTGACGGTGTCTGAAATTTATATAATAAAAACAACAAAAAAAGTCAAAGTCCATCCTGACTCAACAATTCCACTTCTAGAATCTGTAATATAGAAGAACTCCTATATATTTTTTTCAAGAGTTTTTGAACAAAGATGTTCATTATGGCTTTGCCCCTAACAATGAAAAACTGAGGATAATCCAAATGTCCATTAACATATGAATGGTAAAATATATTTCGTAACAACCAAACTACAGAGTATCACGAAACCCTTAGAAAGAGGCAAGTCTGCATGTAATTATATAGAAGAATTTGAATAAAGTTCATGGAAAAAATTGCTGAACAAATGAAGAGCACAATCCCATTCTTTGCACTCAACACTATTCACATATATGTTTGTGTGCACAGAGTCTGGAAGGATCCACATTAGATTGCTCAAAAAAATCACTGCTGGGATTTGTACAAGGTGTTCCTGTGCATGTTTTACAAATAACTATTTTAATAAATGAATAAAGAAATTATTCTTTTTAATTTCTTGGCAATTTTACAACAGGCTTTTTTATGCTTTCTCTCTGGAGGACCTGTACCTCATAAAACTACTGCATCATTCGAGACACAGATTATACCTCAAACAGCTTTTCTCAACTGGGGATCTGCTAGCGCATTAAGCTCCAGAGAAAATTATTTGATTATCTGAGTGACTATTTTCTCCCTTCTCCCAAGTGGGGTACGTAGGTAGCCCCATTCTGGATGCATAAGAGAGTTCATTCAGTTGATACAATGGATATCTTAGGGCATTAGGGTTTAATTCTCTGTGGAATGCAAACCAGGTTGAGAAGGGCTCATCTAGACACTTGGTGTTCTTCTGGAAGGCTGCAATAATTAGGCCTGTATTACAACTCTAACTTTTTCTATTTGCTACCTTGGTCGTGTTCTCACATATTTGATCTCTACTCTCTTTGTCCACAGAATCCAATTTTACCAGCCTGCAAACCAGATCTCTTAATGAACCCATGATACCTTCTCATTTTTAAGAGCCAACAGATACCAACCGCATTCAAATTTACTGGAGCATTTAAATAATTTCTATGGTCTATGGCAGGAAAACTCAAAAGATTAAAACTTTAATGAGGTACAGAATTTCTACATCTGTTATGAGCCAACTTTTGAGGTGTGAAATATTCGGGATTCTGAAAAGAATGTGCTTAACTCTTAAATGCTTCATTACTGATCTGGGTTCGGGTTCATTTGTTTGGTTTCCTTTGGACCATTGATAGCAACACTTCCCTTGAATTTTTTCATTAACCTGAAACTTACCCTTGTTACTCAAAACAAAAGGTCTTCTTACGATTAAAAAAAGAAAACCCAAAAACCAAACATTTGCAAAAAAAGAGAAGCACATCGATTTTCAGCTTAAAAGCCACTTTAGGCCAGGTGCTAAATAACTTATCCCTTTAGTGGTTAATCATCAGTTTTCAGATCTGTTTGTCATTTTCAGATCCCAAAGTATCCACGAACAAGTCTATAGACAAAAACTCCCATGTTTACTCAAGTCCAGCAACATATGTTTCTGACAATAAAGCCATTTCACACATTAAGAGACAGATATGAGTTAGGGCAGTGGGGGGTCACAACCTTGGCTTGCATTAGAATCACCTGGGAAACTTTAAAAACCTTGACGCTGAGGTTGCGCTTGAGACCAATTAAATCACTGTCTGGAGATGGGATCCAGGCATCAGTGTGTCCCATCCTGGATATTCAGATTCAGTGGGTCTGCGTCACTGCTGAAGGCATTGACCACTTCTCAGCCCTTGTCTTATCTGACCTACCAGTGGCAATCGACAGTTGAGTACTCCTTCCTCTTTGGATCACTTTCATTTGGCTTGCAGGACACCACACACTTCTGATTTTCCTTCTACTTTAGTCTAACTTTCTGGCCCCTATTCACGTCTCCAGTATTTTAACACTGGAGTGTCCTTAGCACAACCCTTGGACCTTGCCTCGCGATCAGTAACTATGCCAGGTCCATCGGTGGTATCATATAGTGTCCTGCTTTTTCAAACCATCCATATTCTGACGACTCTCAAATTCCTATCTCCAGCCCAGAGCTCTCCCCTACACTCCAGGCTTCCGTACCCGACTGCCTTCCTAGCATCTCACTTGCATGTCTAATACCTCAAACTCAATGTGTCCAAAACTCAACTGTTGATTGTCCCATCAAAGCTGTTCTTCTCCACCTTATTTAATAATGCTCAGTCCATTCCTCCTCATTTTCATGCCAAACACTTTGGAGTCCTACCACATTTCTCTAACATTTTTTATTCAATCAAAAAATTCTGTTGGCTTTTATTTTCAGCCATATCCAAAAATGGCCTACTCCTCATGAACTCCCACCATTACTACCTTGGTCCAAGTAACTGTCATTTCCTGCTTCCACCATCGCCCCTCTACAATCTGTTCTCAACACAGCAGTTGGAGTGACCCTGCTAAACACTAAGTCAGACCATGTCACTCCTCTACTCAAAACTCTCTACGCAAATCACATATCTGATAAGGAGTTAATACCCCCAAAATATAAAGAATTCATACAACTCAATAGCAAAAAAAAAGTCCGATTTAAAAAATGGGCACAGGAGCTGAATAAACATTTTTCCAAAGAAGGCATAAAGAAGGCCAACAGTAGAGACGGCCAACAGACACAGGAAAAGATGCTCAACATCACTCACCGTCAGGAAAATGCAATTCAAAACCACAGTGAGACAACACCTCACGCTTGTTAGAATGGCTAAGATTAAAAAAAAAAAAAACCCAAAAGATAACAAGTGTTGGTGAGGATGTGGAGAAAAGGGAACCCTCACGCACTGTGGGTGGGAATGCAAATTGGTGCAGCCACTGTGGAAAACAATACGGAGATTTTTGAAAAAATTCAAAATAGAACTACCATATGATCCCGCAATCCCACTTCTGGGTATTTATCTACAGGAAACAAAAACACTCATCGAAAAGATACCTGCGCTCACGTTCACTGTAGCATGATTTACAACAGCCAAGACCTGCAAGCAGCCCAAGTGCCCATCAGTGGACGAACGGATAAATGATGTGCTTTACATACACAACTGACTATTATTCCGTCATAAAAGGAAAGGAATCGTGCCATTTGCAACAACGTGGGTGGATCCTGAGGGCATTACGCTAAGTGAAAGAAGTCGGAGAAAGAGAAACACTGTATGATCTCACTTACATGTAGAATCTAAAAAAGCAAACCAAATCAAGCTCACAGATACAGAGGACAGACTGGTGGCTGCCAGGGGTGGGGGGTGGGCGAAATGGGTCAAAAGGTATAAATTTTCACTTAGAAAATACACAAGTCTTGGGGATGTAATACACAGTTAATACTGTATTATATTAGTTAATACTGTAGTTAATACTGTATTATAGATTTGAAAGTTCCATGAGGTATCTGGCTGGCTCAGAGTAGAGCATGGGGCTCTTGATCTCAGGGTCATGAGTTCGAGCCCCATGTTGGGTGCGGAGCCTACTTTAAAAAAAAAAAAGTTCCTAAGAGAGATCTTCAAAGTTCTCATTACAAGAAAAATGTTTCTAATTATGTGTGGTGATGGATGTTAACTGGACTTACTGTGGTGATCGTTACACAAAATGTACATATACCACACCATTATGTTATACACCTGAAATTAATAAAATGTTATATATCAATTATATCTCAAAAACAAAAACAACAAAACACCCTTCCAGGAGCTCCCGTCTCAAAGCAAACACCTATTTTCTTACAGTGGCCTGCAAGATTCTAGAAGATCTGGCTCCCGGTTATTTCACTGTCCACTCCCCCCCCCATCACCTACTCTGCTGCTGCACAAGCCTCCCTGCTATTACACGTTCTTCCCTGGAACCTTCTGGAATGTTCTTCCCCAATATATTTACACGGTATGCTTCCTCATCTCTTCATTATTTTTTTATGTCACTCTCTCTTAAGTCTAGTCCTCTCTGAGCACTCAGCTTATAACTGTAATCTGCCCCACCAGCCTATCACCCTAACCTGTTTTAATAGTTTTACTTAGTTTCTATTGTCTCTTCCCACTTAAGAATGTAAGCTCCGAGAGGGAGGGATTTTTCTGTCTGGTCTGTTTACTGCTATGCCCCAGGGATTAGAACTTGGTCTAGCACATAGTAGGTGCTCAACAAATTTCTGTTAAATGGATGACAAACTGAGCTGTACTGAACATGAAAAGATCTCCATCCACTGACTGCTGAGTGAACACAATGACAGAGCATCTCCTCTGTGGTCCTGTCTTTTAGGAACCCTGCAGCGTAACGTAGTGAAGAGGAGGCAAACGCACAGAAAACTGAAAGGATATACACCAAAGTGGTGAGAGAGATTACTTCTGGAATGTGGGTGGATTAGAGAACAGAATTATAAGGGACAATTGCTTTAAATGTTTTTCCCCCCCGTTTTTCACAAAAATATATAAACGTATTTATTTTTTAGACAATAAGATACACAGAATAAAAAAACCACAACAGTGGATTGGGAATCTTTACAGCTAGATTCTGGTTATTTTCATACCACTTACTACCTGTTTGAGTTTCGAGCAAGTTGCTTACCTTTTCTGTGCCTCAGTTATTCACATGTAAAGTATGGTTGACTTTGCTAACCTGACAAGGCGACTGTGAGCTACAGTGTGCCAGAACTTTCATCTGTCACTAAGCATCCTGTCTTTCCTATATCATGTGTCTTTAAGAGAAAGTTGATAGGGTGGGAGACAGAGTTCCAAAAAAATCCTTCTCCAAAGCAAGCACTCAGAATTAACAAGCAAAATGTCTCACTAAACCAGAGTCCTTTCTAGGACCAATGTTGTCTTAGGTGGCCCATCAAAAACCTTTTAAGAGATGCCTGCTTCCAGTTTGAAGACTGGCAATGGTCCAAGCCTGGACAATACCTAGCCCATGCCAAAGGGGAGGAAGAACTTCCTTAGATAACGCATTCCAGAGAACAACGACACTCTCAGAGGTGAGCAAAGAACCACGACAACTTCCCTGCTGGGGGGCCTGCTCTAGGTACTAACAAATGGAAGAGCGAGTCTTTGATAGAGAAACTTCACAGGGACAAGGAGAAAATCAGCAACGTTTTGGACAACAGCATGGGCTGATGGGACAGAATGGCATCTGGAAGGGACCCCAAGCAAAAACCTTTTGCTTTGTGTTAGAATCATCTTGTAGCACACTCGCCTGTATTTTGCCAAGAAAACCATGGTGCAGGAGAGGCTCAAAACAGAAAGATACCACATGTGCTATCTGAGCACTCGGACGTGGGTCCCTGCAAAAATGGAACCCAAAGATATGAGGAACGGCAACCCCAAATCCTCCCTGCTCAAATACTGACAAGACCAGAAAGGTCACAGAGAGACAAGAGGTGGGGGTTGGGCTAATCACGAGTTAATGGATTAAAATGGAGTCCAGGGCTAACCCAGCCATTCTCTAGGAGAAACACAAAAAATCAGTCATATATGCTAATTGCCAGACCTAGGAAAGGGCTCAGGTATTCAGGATAATAAACAAATTATATTTCGGTCTCCTCGGTTCTTTTAGATAAAATGTACAGAATATAATAAAATTATGAAATGTACATAGAAAATGTGGCCCATAATCGAGATAAAAAATAGAACCAGAACCAGAAAAGACTGTTACTAAAACTGACAACTTACAACTTACTGAGAACTTACAGCTATCAGAAATATATTGTTTATACATACATAATACATATGGGTGAAGAATTAAGGTATTTTGTGAGAGAAATGGAAACTCTCAAAAAACACATGAATAGAAATCCTAAAACTGAATTTTTTTTTTTTAAACGGCACTGAAATGAGCTAACATCAGATTTGGACACTCTGAAAGAAAGGATCAGTGACCTGGAATATGGGTCAATCGCCATTATCCAAACTGGGGCTGGAAGGGCATGGGGGGAGGGGGTGACAAAAAAAGTACCAAAGGGAACTCTGAGGGAGAAAACCTTCTGTCTCTTGATCGTGGTGGTAGTGACACGGGAGTACTTATTTGGCTAAAGCCGTCAAACGGAACACTTTGGGTACATTTGATTGTATGTCAGTTCTCCCTTATACCTTAATAAAGGTGGTTTTAAAAATATGTAGATCCTGGTGAGTGTTTCGGCAAGTGAAGTGTCCTGCTGGGCCAGTTACGGCTCTCCACCCTCAGATACATTCCTCTGCCACCTGCTTTGCTCTGGGTCCCGAGGGAGCGGGCTCCTCCAGGCTGCTTCCCAGGCTCCCAGCCCTGATGACCAGCCATGAGCCGCCAGTGGAAGAGCACGGCGGGCAAGTATCCGCAGGGCAAGAACGAAGAAGCCAGAGTCCATTGTCCCATCCTGGGTGTGTTTTGCTCCGGCAACAGCTGCGTCTCTTCTGTTGACCTCCCAGCCAACAGGCGGCTTGTAATGGTTTCAAGGGATCCTGGCTCCTCGGTTCTGCTCACATCACCTTTCCTGTGTCCCACCAGCCAAAGGAGGGACGGTAGCAGCTTCCTGTGGATGGTAATTCTGAGGGGACCCAGTTCCCTGTTTGGCTACTCAGCTCTTCCATCATGCGTGTGAGCAATTTCGTATAGCCAATTTCCTCTATTTTAAATACTGAGAGAGGATTCAGTTTCCTGATTGGATCTCAACAGATACACGCCTGCCACAAGGAAGCAGGTGCCTTAGTCTGGCCAGATGCCTCATATTTACTTAAGGAGAAAGGAACAGTTAGAGGCAACCCGTGTGTGAGTTTGGACAGTGCCCAGAGCCAAAGAAACACATGAAGCAGAATGGTGGCTTTCCTACTCTACAGACAGGACCTAGTTACGTAGCAGGCCAGAGCCACTATTAAATCATCCCATCCCTGCCCCCATCACCGCAACCTTTTCTAGTCCCCTGGGACCACCAAGCACCATCTATAAAGGCCGGGTTTGACAGTGAACTGGCCGGCCCCGATGGGGAGCTGGGCACTTCTGAGGCTGACTTTTCACAAAAGCAACAGGAGGTGAAGAGTATTCCTGTCTGCACTCTTGGTTCTGACGACGCATTCTCAGGGGTCTCCATGTGGATGAATTCACTTCAACTCTACCCCTTATATTTGCAAGTTGCAGTAGAGACTAGGATGTGTTCACTAAAACTCATTTATTTTTTTTTCCCCTGGGCCCTCGGCCAGAACACATTTCCCAACTTCCCTTGCAGTTAGGTTGGGCCATGAGACTGAAATTTGGCCAATGAAATATGCTAATGAGTAACGAACATCACTTCCTGACCAGGCTCAGACAAACCTCCCTAGTCGAGTCAAAAAGTAGAAACAACCCAAAAGTCCATCGACTGATCAATGAATAAATCAAATGGGTTATATCAGTACAATCAAATATTCTTCAGCCACAGAAATTTAGTACTGACACATGCTGCAACATGAATGAACCCTGAAAACAGTATGCTAAGTGAAAGAAGCCAGCCAGAAAAACTCCCCAATTATAGGATTCCACTCATACGAAGTGTCCAGAATAGGCAAATCCAAAGACAAAAACAGATGAGTGGTTTCCTAGGGCCAGCCAGTGAGGTGGGGAATAGAGAGTGACTGTTAATGGACTGCCGAAATAGAACTGTGGTTGTTGAGGGCTGGGGAGGGGAGTTACGGGGAAAATGGGGAGCAGTGGTTGGTAACGGGTTCAGGGTTTTGGGGGGAGGAATGAAAATATTCTAAAATTGGTTGTGATGGTTGCACAACTCTCAATATACTAAAACCACTGGCTTGTGATCTTTAAATGGGTGAATTGTATGCTATGCGAATTTGTCTCAGTAAAGCTGTTACCCCCCCCCCCCCACACACACACACCCCATCCCTGGCAATTCACCATGGTCTCTCTTTTCTTATCATCCAGCTGAAAGAAGAGATGAGAACTGAAGAGAGGACGGAGCACCACGATGGGCGGAGAGTGGGTTGTCAATCACCCGGAGAAGAGACTGCCCAAGCACAAAACATCCACACTGGAATGATGCATGAGTGAAAATAAACTTTCACTATGTTAAGGCACTGAAATCAATATGCTACTTGTGATAGCAGTTACCCTACCCTAACACACAAGTCACCAACAGCAAGAAGGCAGGGGTTTCCTTGGTGATACAGACTGATTGCTGGGTTCCTATCCTATCCCACTTTCATGGACACCTGGGATCCCACAGTAGGAAAATGCCCATCGCTGCTGACCCTGACGTAGCCTATGGAGGCCTTCACTTTTCTGGATTATCTGCTTTGGGCCAAGCCCCACTTTGATGGTGGTATTACCAGTAATTCTGCTTTTATATCTTTCTGTATACACTGAATACATAGGACTTAGATATTTTTGTTTTCACACATATAAGGAAAAATTCAATAAATTTGCATTCTACTACACCAAGCCCTTAACCGTAAGGACCCAGATATCACCATATGGATCTCTTCCAACTGTAGACCACGGCAGATCACAGAGTTATTCATTCATTCATTCATTCATTCAGCCATTCAACAAATACCTACTGGGCACCTACTCTTTAAGTGGCACGATGGTCTCAGGCACAGGGTAGACCATGGCTCCTGCTCTCCCCCCGCCGATTTAGTCTGGTGGGAGGGATGACGAATATTAGAACGTAACACGGAAATATGAGTGCTATGAGGGGAAAGAGCAGGGGCCATGAGAATGAGTAATAGCAAGGATGTCGTTTTTAGACATGGTATTCTTTGCAACCCCAACCTCTAAGGAAAGGGACATTTAGCTAGACACTGAAGGATCATCAGATTCAGTCCGGCAAGCCATGAGCACTCCAGACAGAGGAAACACCCACGAGGAGAACGGCCTGCCCCTCTTAAGAACTGAAGGCAGATGAGGGTGGAGACAGGGCAGTGAATCAGGAACAGGACAGGAGGCAAGGCAGGACCCAGGTCACATGGGACCAGTTCCATAACTGTATGCAAAGTTTCTCAATCAATGGACTTCTACTTGGAAGAATTCAGAAGCTATTCAGTACATCTCACATTTTACTCCAAATGGCCTTTGAGATTCCTGTTCTAAAGAATCCTTCCTCAAATACCATCGTTGAAGGTGATATAACACTGGTGGTCAGGATTCTCCATCAGGAAATAGAAGGACAACTCACATTCACTCAGCTTCTTCTATGTGCCAGGCACTGTGTGAAGTTTTTTACTTAAGATATTCTTATTTAGTTCTTGAAATCATCTCATCCCACATGAGTGAAATCATATGGTATTTGTCTTTCTCTGACTTATTTCGCTTGGCATTATACTCTCTAGCTCCATCCATGTCACTGCAAATGGCAATATTTCATTCTTTTTGATGACTGAGTAATATTCCATTATATACATATATATATGTGTGTGTGTGTGTGTGTGTGTATGTACACACACACAGCTTCCATTGTGTGTGTGGGTCTATATATACATACACACATATATACTCCACATCTTTTTTATCCTCATCTATTGATTTCATTCATCTATTGATGGACACGTAGGCTGCTTTCATAATTTGGATCATGAGCCAAGGAAAAAAAAGAGAGAGGCAAGCCAAGAAACAGACTCTTAACTCTAGAGAACAAACTGCTGGTTATCAGAGGGGAGGGGAGTGGGGGGATGGGTGAGACAGGTGACGGGGATGAAGGAGGGCACTGGTTGTGATGAGCACCGGGTGATGTACGGAAGTGTGGAATCGCTGTAGTGTACACATGAAACTAATACAACCCTGTATGTTAGCTATACTGGAATTGCAATTAAAAAACCCCATCTCATTAATTACCATCATCCTCATTTCTTCCACAGCAATGCAATCCACAGTGTTATGGGTTGTGAACAGCAGAGTGGTTTTGAAATATTTCTCAAACTGAGAGAGAGAGAGAGAGAGAGAGAGAGAGAGGAAGAGTTTCATGTGTGTAACATATAACCCATGTGATTGTACTTTTCCATCACTTGTTAACTTTAGGAAACCCTCATGAGTGGTCTTCTTCAGCACAAAGGCCTCCCCTGACACAGAAGTCAGGAGATGTGGGGACAAAAGGGAGGAAACCAAAGCAGGAATTGGACCGAAAAGCCAAGATCTCTTAGGCCCAAGGAGGCTGAAGAGAGGACTGATGGAAGTGGTTTAAGTCCTTTGGATAAATATTTTCCGAAAAGAAAATACGTATTATTGGCAAGGCCGCTGCTCAGAACATACTGAGATGGTCCATTTCTCAGAAAAGCAATGCAACTGGTCTTTTGGTATATAAAGTATATAATAGGAGAGTGGCTTTAATCTTCAGCTACCATCTAAAGCTCTCATCACATATGACAGAGCAGAACATATACAAGAATGGTCCTACAGTTAGTTCCCAGAGGCCCAGGGTTCCTTTTGCTGTCTTTGAGTTAAGTGAAGATAAAAGAAAGCTTTCTGGGCCGAGTTTCACAGCTGATGCCGTGACATTATTAAACGAGCGTACCCAGAGCACTGGGCTAGAGCTGCAGGTTCTGCCTCCGGACCCCTTACCGATCCACTGTTGTATCCTGGGCCCTTGCCTTTCTTTCTTTCTTCCTCCTAAAATGAAGGGTTTGGACTAGGTGACTTCTTTTAAATTCACAGGATTCCTGTCTCTCTTCACTGCCAGGAAAATGATCACCACAAACTTCCGTCCTCTTTTTGCAACACGATTTTAGTGACCCAGAGACCAGTGCGCTTTACAAGTGGGGAAAAGTCATCATTTTTCTACTTCTGACAAACACCTAATAAAGAATGGTCATATAAATGTATGAATTAAGATGGCGAGAGAGAACAGTGAACATAAACAGAAGAAACAAAGAAAAGGATGCTGGCGGTTATGGCAGAGACAAAGAGCCCACGCTGCCCTCCTGGGGGCATGTGTCCCTCCACCCGAGCAAGGACGTGGCTGGATAGCCCCTGGGGCGGAGGATGAAGTGACCGCTGTAGGTTCTGGAACAAGACTGCAGCCTCCCTGGCACCAGCTGGATTCTGTAACATTCGTCTACCATCGCCCCTGCATGCATTTCTAGGCCCCGCAGAGTACTTTCCTCTATCACTCCCCTTATTCCTAGAGTGATACGTCAGATATCACAATCAACGTGACATGCGTTCAGCTTCCCCTCCACACGCTGAGGAATTCAAGGAGTTGAGTTGTGCTGGAGTTGGCAGTCTTGACCTGAAGACGCAGGGAGTAGAATATGAGAACATTCCTCCTCTGTTGCGGGCAAGTCTTGTTCCTAACCTACTACTTTGATTCCAGTACTCTTCTTCCAGACTATCTTTCTGCCTGCTGCCTGGATCCCTGGTCAGGTTCTTCTGGCTGCGTATCTAATAAACTCCTGGCTGTGAAAACAGCAGCAAATAAAAACTAGTCATACAGGATTCCATGGCACCGAGTGGCAAGCAGTTCAACTGCTCACAGCAAACTTGAAGCTGCTCCGAACGCGCGTCTGAATGCAGCTGCGGGGAAGTGAGCTGGAAAAGCTAGGTGGCTCAAGCCAGCTTTGCTAGGAGCAGAGAGCCCTTGCCGTCTGAGGGTCAAACATCATCCATTACCGCCAACTTTCAGTAACTGCTTCATGGCCACGATTTGCTCCGCTTCCTAAGAGTTAGAGGTCAACTGTAATGCACGAAAATGACCTGTCCATCACTATACTCCCCTTTATAGACACAAGGTGACACCATACATTTTCTCAAAACCGTACATAGTGTCAAATCCGACTGTGAATCTGCTGACACCTTGCCTGGCCTATAATACGGAGCCACCGTCTACTAGGGGCCCAGGAGGAGAACACCACCGTCAGAGAGCAAGGCGCTTCTGGGGCGTGCACCCCAGCCATTCTGCTTCCAGCCTGCAAACGCACTGGTCTGGGGATCTCTTCATCCTGCCACACCCATCACCCTTAGATACTGGTTTTCCATTTCACAAACTGTTTTTCTCTTTTATTACTTCGAGTGGATGGCAATCAGACCGTTTTGTTTGACAACAGTTACCTCTACTCCGTCTGACTTAAATGACCCTCTCAGTTTTTATTTCACGAACCGTTTTTTATAGCACTTACAGTGTGCCAGGCATCCTTCCAGGAACATCACCAGTGGTAACTCATTTAATCCTTATAAATCAAGGGCCAATCAAGTATAATTAAGTATAAATAAAACTGGGCATGCTACTTTGGCCCAACAGAGTTACAGGACTTTTTTTTCAAGCTTAATAAAGTTGCCCTTCCCAATGCTCCCTGCCTTGGGACGCTGAATTTAAAGACCAGTGTGGAGAGAGCAGGCACATTTTCAGAGAGACCATGAAACCTCCCCTCCCAAAAGAATAAAAATCCTGACTGTCACTGTTTGCCAGTATCTACTAGAGCAGGACACATGCTATGTACCCAACAGAAATGCGCCATATATGTACAAAAATCATGCACAAGACTAACCATAGCAGCGCTGTTCTTAGCACCCCCACACTGAAAACAAGCCCCAAGGTTGATCAGCAATCAAATGGGTAGATCGATTGTGGTAGATCCATACAATGGACTGTTCTATGGCAACAGGAAACAACGAGCTACCGATACATCCGACAGCACGGATGAATCACACGAACGTGACGCCGAGTGAAGGACACAGACACAATGGAATACACAGTCTGTGATTCCATTTATACGAAGTTCCAGGACGGAGAAAGTTCATCTATGCTGACAGATGTTACAACACTGGTTGTCTATGAAGGGATGGGGATTGCCTGCAAAGGAGCACAAAAGAGCTCTCTGAGGGAATAGACATGTTCTCCTTTGTGATAGGGGTGCTGTTTACAGTGTATGTCCATTTATCAAAATTCATCGAATTGTATACTGAAGATCTATGCATTTCACTGCGTGTACATTTTGCTTCACGATAAGAAAGAGATGTGACGGCGTGTGTACTATGAGACTCCTGAAGCCATGGGCTCCCGAGCACACACGCTGTCTTGCAGATGCTGCCAGTGGCAAACCCACAACGTGTAGCTGAATCCAGCTGCTGAAGCCAAGCCTAGACTCTGAGAAACCAGACCCAAGAGTCCTCTCACTCAGGTCAACTCCTACGCTCACTTTATTCATTCCCTGTGGATGATGTTGGCCACAGAAGGTTGATGAGGAGGTGCCAGAACTCTCTGGCTCTCAGGCTAAGTTTGAATACCACCCCCCTTCAGAGTTTTTGCTTTATGATTCAGTATGACCAATTCCTGACCCCAGCAGAAGGCAGATCCAGCAGTAAGTTTATCTGGGCATGGCTCTCACCATATTTACCTAATGGTGCTCCCCTTCCTGTATCTTATCTGAGGAAGAAGGGAGACTGCAGGACTAAAACATTCAGGCATCTGGGATATTGTGAGGTTCAACCTGGCCAACTCCTAGTTATCCTACAAACCCACAGTAGCAAAGTTTGAATGAGCACATGACTGCCCAGGTAGAGACTACATTTCCCAGCTGCCTTTCTGGCTACATGGGGTCATGTGACTACATACTTACCAATGGAATCTGAGTAGCAGTGTCGCTGTGCTAATTCTACTTGCTTTAAAGGAAATTGTCCTGAGCTTCCAGTCTTTCCCCCTTTACATAGACTGGAATACAGAGTAGTAGTGACCAAGCTTCAACTAGAAGAGGATAACATTTCTGCAGATTCCAGAACTACAAAATAGTCAGAAACCAGGTTCCTGGACAACTCTCAGAGCAGTGTTAAGCCACTTGTCTGGCCCACTCACTGCTACGCTGCTAGGTGAAAGAGAAATTTCCATCTTACTTAAATCATTGCATTCAGGGTCTCTTTGTTACAGCATCTTAACTAATACCCTCAGCCAGAAGGAAGCCACTATGAGCTTCTGAGGCTCATACTCTCCAGGCAGGAATTTCCAAGTCTCACAAACTCCACGTAGCCCAGTCATTTGTACTCCGAAGTTCAGATTACACTAGTCAACGAAGACAACACCCTCTTCTCCTGGCCTAAAACAGTCATCCAGCTGCTTAAACCAGTGCCCCACAGTCCGCAAGATACTATCAACCCCTTATTCATGTATATGAGGTCCTTTCGAGACACAGTCCCAGTCTCCACACTTAGCCTCAGGGCACACGTCTGCTTCCCATGCATCCCGTACTGTAGTCGCCCCGGATGTTTCCTGAAGGCCCGCTGCACACAAAGGACACTAAGTTTTTAGTGTGAAAGGAACGGCCTTTTCACCACTCCCATCCCACACTCTCTTCTGCATGTGAGGTAATTCTTAGTATGAATTCCAAACCCAGCCCCAAAGACCCCAGGGAAGCTTCTTTAAGAGCCCCAAGTGGGATGACTTCCTCCCTCTGCTAGGCTTCCACAGCATTTGGGGCAAGTCCTCATCGAGGCATTTATCACTCTGAGCTCTAGGGCTTTAGTTACACGTCTGACCTCATGGCTGGAATATATGTTCCAAAGACAGAATCCCTGATCACCAAGACCAGACGCCTTGCCCATTTTCATAACCTTGGCATTTAGCACCCTATCTGGCTCAGACTCAGTGAGGGTTGAATGAAAGAAGAATTTAACAGGCAGCATGTTTCAAAATTTTATACGTCCACTCTCACTCTTACCTGTTCAGTGCAAATGCGTAGTGGAATTTGACATTCTGCTGGTCGGCCAGGGTGCAGGTCGGCAGCGTCTCCAGGGCCTCCACCAGCTTCACCATGGCGTCATAGTCCTGTCGGCAAGAGGTTCCAAGGTGAGAAAGACATGAGACAGACGGCTCTTCACAGGTTCTTCTGAATGGTATCAACCTAAGACTGCCTCAGCATTTAAATACAAGTCTTTCCCTACAGACAGCATTTAGTAAAGTTACTTACAGCCTATAACACAACAGGAGTAAGATTTAAAAAAAAAAAAACCTAAAATGAATGAGAGAGAAGGTAGACCAAGAATCCCAGCTATCAAAGGCCACAAAGGGATCAAGGGGATGAGGCTAAATCCAAAGGCAACAAAAGCAAGCAAGTCCAGCAGCCCGCAGAAAGCTGCCACGCAGTGAGTGCAGGAGAGCCAACAGCACGAGCGGAGCTGTGGGTTAAAATGAGCGAGATATAAACACACACGAAATCTTATAGTCACTTAGCACAGGAAGAGAGCAAACATGCCAGGTCCTTCCCATTTTGCCAGAAATAACTGAATTCATCTAAACCAGGGTTTCTCCACCTTGACACTACTGACCTTTTGGGGCTGGATCATTCTTGCTGTGGGGGCCGGCCCGGGCATTCTGGGAGGTTAAGCGGCACTCGGACCTGGACAGTAGCCTGGACAGTAGCACCTCCCCCTTACCCCTGAGCTGTGAAACAAGGTCTCCGGACACTGCCACATGTCCTCTGGTTGAGAACCAGAGTTCTAAACTGCATAATCACCCAGGGAAAAATTGCTACTGTGTTCGTCTCAGCTGGGTCCCCTCTGAGCAGTGCCATCTGCTACCCTTTCAGCCAGGCTTGCAATCAGGGTGACTGGCCAACTCCCCGCCAGCCAGCCACAGTTCAGTGAGGAGGACTGCCCACTGAAAGCCCACGCCCATTCTGTGGCTCTGCACCTTGATGCTGCTGCTTGAGAACAGGTGGCAGTGTATTCCAAGAAGCTTCTGGCTTACCTTTGAGCCCGAGAGTCCTACCAATGGAAGGTTACAAAAAGAAGAGGCAGAAGGAAGCCAGCAGCTCAATGGAAGACAGACTTTAAAAAAAGGTCATTTGCATTCTCTTGTCCTCTGGGCCATCATTTCATCATTGTCAAAATCCCTAATAGCATCTGCTCTTACAGTCAATTAGATACATCTGTTTATCACCAGGGCGCACGTCCCTCCGCAGTTGACTCTTCTTTGTTCAGGTCATAACGGGGTGCCTCTCTCAATTTGATTTAAAGACTTGTTGTCAACAACCTCCAATATGGCTTTGTAGAATTCTGCATGGAAGGCACACTGTCTTGTGTTCCCCCCAAAGGGAACCAAGTCAAGACATCCTTATAAATGGCTTGACAGCATGTAACTTGGAGGGAGGAAACGCTCCATTTCCTTCATGGTACCGCATCCCATAAACCGTGTCTCAAGCACTCCTCATGAGGCTCTGATGCCTGTTTTAGAGTAAACATCTGCATTCCCTGGGTCCTGGGTGTGCCTCTGCTACTCCTACTCTCGCTGTCACTGATGGGCGGTGGTCAGTAAAGAAGAAAGTGACAAAGACCTACAGAAAGTAGCACAGCAGAGGAGTAAAGAGCAAGGACAATGTTGCCTCAGTTGAATCTTGACGTTGTTAACTGCTGTGTGACCTTGGACAACTTACTTAACTTCTCTGTGCCTCATTTGTAAAACGGGGATAATCACAGTATACATCCCATAAGCCTGTGAAGAGGATTAAGTGAATTAGGATTCGCCAAGCGCTTGAAATAATGCCTCGCATAAAGTGCATCTAAACTGTTAAATTCTAAGTTCCTTTTATCGAGCAGTACTGTGAATGACGTTCGGCTGGAGTGGCCACCTGATGTGACAAAGCTTCCAATGTTACCAGCACAACAGACGTGCTAGGGGACCTAAGACCTAGCCACATAACTCTTTTGCCTATAAACCAGTTAGCTAACCGTCCACCGGGTAGGAGAGTGCTTCACGCGAGGAATGAAGTCCTCAGGCCGAGGAAGCGTTCCCCACGCGCTAGCCTCCAGGAAGGGGGCTCGTACCTGGATGTCACGGTAGGACAGTAGCAAATTAACGATGATGTCTGAGGTCAGAACTTCGGTGTTGTCCAAGCGAAGTCTGATCCGAGCCAGCTCCCGAGCCAGTTCATCGCCCTGGTATTTCTCTCGGGCTCTCCGGATGTCGTTCAACAAGGTTTCTTTGTAGTAAGTGCTGGAGAGGGAAACAGGAAAACCTCCAGTCTGTTTCCTTCGGCAGCTCTAACCACCTTGGTGCTCATAGCTACAACACAGCTGGACACATGGGGGCCTCTCTCAGCCCCGAGCCTCCCCGCACCAGCAGAGACAGGAGACAGGTCCTACTTGCTAGTCGCCTTTTGTAGCAACTAACTACTCAACATCAACAAATTCAGTTCATTAGGACCTTGGAAATATTTTCAAAGGTGACCCTGTCAGTATTTGGAGGACTCACAGGACTTGCTACTCAGCCCCCATATCCCCTCTGGGATTTTCCAACACAGAGGGAGCAAGAGGTTACCTTACTCGAACCGTGTATTTCCCCCACTATTAACACATTATCACAAAGCCAAATACAAGTCCCCAAGCCACGAAACACAGTATCATGAGAACGTCTTTAATGTCAATCTATCAGGTATCCCCACCTCGAAATCACGAAGCTTTTTCCAGTTGGCCAAGAGCCAGAAACTGGGCCTGTCCATGAGCAATCCGAGAAGCTGTGCCTGGAAGCTTATGGACAACCTTTGTCTTTCACTCCTGCTCCCCTGGTCATTTTCGACTGCCAGAATGCTTTTCCAACGTAAAACAGAACTTCCTTCCGGGGATCATGTAGATAATAAGAGGGATGTATAAAAACATCGAAAGCAGCTCAAATCCACACTGGAGTCTCTTATCGTAGCCTCTCAGAGAACCAATGCTAGTAACTGGCACTTGGTTTAAAACCTTCACAAATCTAATTTGATATACAGAGGCCAACTTACAATGACCGTAGATTGGTTTAAATATGTCGTCTACTTTCCAAGTAATGTTTGAATGGAGACTGGGCACTGCCAAGCAGTAATCTACAATCAACCGGTTAAGGAGTGAGAGGACTTTGCTGTAGAGAGAAAAACTAGGCTCTTCATGAAAAAAAAGGAGTAGGCTCGTCATGATTTCAGGGCTGTGGAATTGAGCCCCACATCGGGCTCTGCACTCAGTGGAGAGTCTGCTTAAGATTCTCTCTCTCCCTCTGCCTCTCTCACCTGTACTTTCTCTCTCTAAAATAAATAAACCTTTAAAAAAAGGAGCAGGCTCAAGGGGCGCCTGGGTGGCACAGCGGTTAAGCGTCTGCCTTCGGCTCAGGGTGTGATCCCGGCGTTCTGGGATCGAGCCCCGCATCAGGCTCCTCCACTGGGAGCCTGCTTCTTCCTCTCCCACTCCCCCTGCTTGTGTTCCCTCTCTCGCTGGCTGACTCTGTCAAATAAATAAAATCTTTAAAAAAAAGGAGCACGTTCAATTTAACAGTCTTCAGAGAATGACAAATACATAAGAACGAATGTTACTTACTTTTAATAATTTTACAACTATGCCAAGTAAATGTGAATACAGCACGCAGCCTGCACCCATGCTCATAAGAGGACTTCAATTAACATTTAAAGAATGAAGTGGTGCCCACAGAAAGCGCTCAGACATAAAATTATCGTGTGTTGCTTTAATTTTTATTTTCTTGTTTGTCTATTGCTTATCATCCCAATGAGCAAATTAACAGATTCCACCAGTGTTTAAAATTCTGTCATCCATCTTAGGAGTCATTAAGTTGGGTGACAGCCACTGTCCATTTGGTGGCCTATACAGGCATCAAAGATATAAAAGTGTCCTTAGTGTAGCCTGAGAAGTGAAAAGTTACACTTTAGTTTCGTCTTGTTTTCAAGGCTAATTCTGAAAAATAGTTTTAATAAACTAACAAACCTCACAAGAGCTATCACTTGTAAGTAAATAAGCAAAATACTGAATTGAGTATTGGTTGGGGATACCATCTACGTAACACACGTAGCCGTTTCTGCCTGTGGTCATGAGGGAAGATGTTGCTAACCGATGTGAACTTGGAAATGGTTTCAAACCCTTTTTCAGCACAAGGCTACAGGCAGCCTTTACCCATGTATCAGAAGTGACACCTGAGCAAAAAACTCATCTGCCATTCCTCGTACAGATGTTTTAGACCAGAAGCCCCATGTACCTTCTCACTAACCATTCAAGGGGTAGAAGCAGCCAACAGGTATTTCGAGTCCTTTGAAATGACACCAAATCAAAACAGGTGCTTTCCTACTGATCTCTCTCTCTCTCTCTCTCTCTCTCTCTCCATGAAAAACAGACTTGAGCCCACTTCTTGCAAGGCCTTGCTCAGATGGCAGACTCAAGCCAGCGCATTTCCTCATCAGACCTGAAAAGCTAATATTTGAAGAGCTTTCTCCCTAAATGTCACTAAAATGCTCATTGTGCAAGGTCGGACTGTGTCAGGCTTTGCAGCAATGCGCCTCTAAAGGTCCCCCATCTGCTGTCTGCATTGGCATTTGGTCACAAAGACCTGGGTTTCTAGTCTTATTTCCCCATTAAGGTGCACACAAGAAACTCTGTGTCCAAACAGGAGATGACAGGATAGAAAAAGAACAGACTGTTAGCAAGCGTGTACCTCAGACCGACACAACAGTAACACGTCACCGCTGGGGGAGGCACCGTCTGAGCCACAGTGGGACATGTGCGCCTTTCCATTTAAAGCCAGTTCTGCCAGGATTTTCATTTGTTTTGGAAGGACAGATCCTTCTCGTGACGTAACTTACAGGAGTAAATCCTTTAAACTGGCTGCAAGCACAACCATTGGATCCTTGGGTTTAGTGGAGAATTTTGGCCTCCAACTTTTAGAGTAAGAACATTTTAAGGTATGGCTTCTCGAGCACAGAGGCTCAGATAGGTGAGCTGACTTTTCCGAGGCTGCCAAGTGCAAAATCGTCTGACCCAGGACTCAGACCCCAACCTGCCCACCTCTGAATGAGTATTCCCCACCTTCTCTGACAGAAATCCGCAAAGAACACGTCCCGAGACCTCCTGAGGTCAGGATGCCCTGTGGCTTGACTCAACGCAAGAACTTAATGACGGGAGTGAGCCTGCTGAGCCATTTTAACAACCTCAACAGCCACATGGGGTTGGGGGCAGGGGGGACAAAGATCAAGTTCGGAAAGGATCTTAAAACATGGAAATCCCAGGGTTGAAAGAGCATGGAAACAGTGACTTAACGTCCTTATTTTCTGGATGAGGAAACGGCTACACAGAATTATTTATCAAGGTCACGAGGGGATTTGGGGCCAGATACAGGCTCAGCCCTCACCTGCTAAAACTCCACTTCTATTCTCTTTTGGCTACACCTCAATGGCCCAACTTAGTGAGGTAGCAAGGAGCAATAATGGATTCCAGAAGAACTTAAAATGGATCGGCTGGGGTTTCCCATTCCCTGGGCATTACAGTCTCCAAAGCNTCTACCGCCTCCATGAACGTGAAGGGAAAATTCTGGCAAAGGTCCCAGGGCTGCTGACGGCGAATGGGAATTACCATGAGGTCACGTGGATGTCCTTGAGGAGGCTACTAAACCGGTCCACCAGGGGCACACACAGCGGACCCAGGATGGCGTCCCAGTTGGGCTGCATGTACTCTGAGGCGCGCCTCTGGGCGTCACTCTCGCAGCAAAAATAATCAGCACACGGTGTCACGATGTACGGGATGAAATAATAATTTCCACTAGATGCCTGGAAAACAGAAACAAAAATGTTTCACAAAGTCATGGACACAGAAGCACAGCCGTGGATTGGGCAGGCGGAAGCTGGCAGGATGGGGAAGGAGAACTGGTCTGTGTAGGTCTCTGAGCTTCTCCGGCAGAGCTTTTAGGGCTTGGAGTCATGGAAGTGACATCATTTCCCTACATGCCCCCCAAATAAGAGTGAGCTTGGACCCAATGATAACCAAGAACTGCAATGGGAAGGCAGATTTTCTTTCTTTCAGCGTAGATGCAAAACTCCTACTGTTTGGCCATTTAACCACAGGTGAACCATTACAAACTTTGGGGTAAAAACTGTCTTGCAGGGAACAGATACCAATAAATGTGACTAAGCTTAGAGATGTTTTAAACAAGGATGCTAAAGCTTTACAATTTGACTATGAATTATGATCCTTTGCAAAGCATAAACACTACCCCTAAAAAGCACTGAATCGTGCTCAATTTTTTAGCACATTTGAAAGATGAAAATACATCCTTATAGGACATTCTTATATCAATCTTTCGTCTACACTGTCACAAAAAGCAACTAGCTTAAAATTCCAGACTTTTTAACTCCTAGCTCTTCACTTAGTTTTCAAGAATGTTTATCATGCCACAAATAATTCGTCTGATCTTCTCTTTAATTTTTTAAAACTCAGCCAATGGAATTATCTGAGTATTTTAGGTTAATACAGACATAACCTTGGGAAGCACACTTTCTCCAAAAACAAGAAACCAAATAAGGAATATAGCGTCTTCTAAATTAGAAAGAAATTTGGTAATTACAGAAAACACAGTCAGAATGCTACCATCTCAGATCAAACAGAAGCTGTGGGAAAACCTGCACCCCTGGGGAGCTCATTTCAAATACCCACGTGACCTATGTTTTTAAGTTTTCCTTCTGAATGAGATTTGCTTACAGAACAGATGGCATGCTTATTTCCACCTGAACTCCAACTAACTACTTGTCCTGAAACTCTCTCTTTTGTACCTTGTCAGGCATCTCTAAGTCCTACTGAGACATGGTTGTTAGGCCCTAAAATATTTCTTGAAGAAAAAAATTACTCATGCTGCTCCATTCAAACATATTTAGACTGGGTCAGAAAACTTGTTCGGTAAAAAAAAAAACTAGGTGGGAAGGATTTTGGATTTTGTGGGCCTGTCTCTGTTGCAACCACTCAACTCTCCCTATCATAGCATCAAAGCAACTGTAGACAACACATAAACACG
>NW_024423319.1:109498688-109521993 GCF_017311325.1 Ursus maritimus | reverse complement strand
AAACTGGCTGCAAGCACAACCATTGGATCCTTGGGTTTAGTGGAGAATTTTGGCCTCCAACTTTTAGAGTAAGAACATTTTAAGGTATGGCTTCTCGAGCACAGAGGCTCAGATAGGTGAGCTGACTTTTCCGAGGCTGCCAAGTGCAAAATCGTCTGACCCAGGACTCAGACCCCAACCTGCCCACCTCTGAATGAGTATTCCCCACCTTCTCTGACAGAAATCCGCAAAGAACACGTCCCGAGACCTCCTGAGGTCAGGATGCCCTGTGGCTTGACTCAACGCAAGAACTTAATGACGGGAGTGAGCCTGCTGAGCCATTTTAACAACCTCAACAGCCACATGGGGTTGGGGGCAGGGGGGACAAAGATCAAGTTCGGAAAGGATCTTAAAACATGGAAATCCCAGGGTTGAAAGAGCATGGAAACAGTGACTTAACGTCCTTATTTTCTGGATGAGGAAACGGCTACACAGAATTATTTATCAAGGTCACGAGGGGATTTGGGGCCAGATACAGGCTCAGCCCTCACCTGCTAAAACTCCACTTCTATTCTCTTTTGGCTACACCTCAATGGCCCAACTTAGTGAGGTAGCAAGGAGCAATAATGGATTCCAGAAGAACTTAAAATGGATCGGCTGGGGTTTCCCATTCCCTGGGCATTACAGTCTCCAAAGCGTCTACCGCCTCCATGAACGTGAAGGGAAAATTCTGGCAAAGGTCCCAGGGCTGCTGACGGCGAATGGGAATTACCATGAGGTCACGTGGATGTCCTTGAGGAGGCTACTAAACCGGTCCACCAGGGGCACACACAGCGGACCCAGGATGGCGTCCCAGTTGGGCTGCATGTACTCTGAGGCGCGCCTCTGGGCGTCACTCTCGCAGCAAAAATAATCAGCACACGGTGTCACGATGTACGGGATGAAATAATAATTTCCACTAGATGCCTGGAAAACAGAAACAAAAATGTTTCACAAAGTCATGGACACAGAAGCACAGCCGTGGATTGGGCAGGCGGAAGCTGGCAGGATGGGGAAGGAGAACTGGTCTGTGTAGGTCTCTGAGCTTCTCCGGCAGAGCTTTTAGGGCTTGGAGTCATGGAAGTGACATCATTTCCCTACATGCCCCCCAAATAAGAGTGAGCTTGGACCCAATGATAACCAAGAACTGCAATGGGAAGGCAGATTTTCTTTCTTTCAGCGTAGATGCAAAACTCCTACTGTTTGGCCATTTAACCACAGGTGAACCATTACAAACTTTGGGGTAAAAACTGTCTTGCAGGGAACAGATACCAATAAATGTGACTAAGCTTAGAGATGTTTTAAACAAGGATGCTAAAGCTTTACAATTTGACTATGAATTATGATCCTTTGCAAAGCATAAACACTACCCCTAAAAAGCACTGAATCGTGCTCAATTTTTTAGCACATTTGAAAGATGAAAATACATCCTTATAGGACATTCTTATATCAATCTTTCGTCTACACTGTCACAAAAAGCAACTAGCTTAAAATTCCAGACTTTTTAACTCCTAGCTCTTCACTTAGTTTTCAAGAATGTTTATCATGCCACAAATAATTCGTCTGATCTTCTCTTTAATTTTTTAAAACTCAGCCAATGGAATTATCTGAGTATTTTAGGTTAATACAGACATAACCTTGGGAAGCACACTTTCTCCAAAAACAAGAAACCAAATAAGGAATATAGCGTCTTCTAAATTAGAAAGAAATTTGGTAATTACAGAAAACACAGTCAGAATGCTACCATCTCAGATCAAACAGAAGCTGTGGGAAAACCTGCACCCCTGGGGAGCTCATTTCAAATACCCACGTGACCTATGTTTTTAAGTTTTCCTTCTGAATGAGATTTGCTTACAGAACAGATGGCATGCTTATTTCCACCTGAACTCCAACTAACTACTTGTCCTGAAACTCTCTCTTTTGTACCTTGTCAGGCATCTCTAAGTCCTACTGAGACATGGTTGTTAGGCCCTAAAATATTTCTTGAAGAAAAAAATTACTCATGCTGCTCCATTCAAACATATTTAGACTGGGTCAGAAAACTTGTTCGGTAAAAAAAAAAACTAGGTGGGAAGGATTTTGGATTTTGTGGGCCTGTCTCTGTTGCAACCACTCAACTCTCCCTATCATAGCATCAAAGCAACTGTAGACAACACATAAACACGTGAGCGGAACTATGTCCCAAAGTTTACTTATGGACACAAATCTGAATTTCGTATTGTCACATGTCCTGAAATACTCTTCATCTTCGGACTTTTCCCCATGATCTAAAAATGTAATAAGCATTCTGAACTGACTGGTCACACAAAAACAGGTGGCAGGCCAGCCATCGCCTTATATTAAGCTCCTTCATGTTCTATGATTCCTGAAAATAGGATTTTCTCAGAATACTTACCCAGAAGAGCAGCTGGAGACCATCCCCATGGGCACCAGATATTGGGGTTAAATCCCTCAAAATACAGATACCAGCGTGTTATAAACAGAAGTGGCAAAAATTCAGATGTGTGGGTGGTAACTGGGGTCAGGGAGAAAACTCTAGGTACTTCTCAGCACTCACTGGGAACTGCTTGCACCAGGGGAACAAAGAAACTTCCCTTCCTGGTAATTATCTTCATATCCTCAAAGACAGACTCACACTGTCCAACAAAGTAAGGTTTGGGTAGGTTAGACAAATTTCTCCCTCATTTATAAAGAAAGCCACGTTACTGAAGTAAATTAAATGCCTTTTATGCAATCAGAAGGTTAAACTGCTTCTTCTTCCACTGCTTCTTCTTCCAATTGGAAGAAAGCCTTCTGACTGCAGACAGAGGAAGGAAAGGACTGTGTGCATCAGTGAGGTCTAGAAGGTAAAATATCTGTGCAGAAGCAGAGTTTTTTTTTTTTTTTTCCAAAAAGTTAGAGCTAGACCTGGGGGGTAGGGTGAGAAGCTCCTCAGATTATCTCCCTAGAAAAACAGTCCTAACTGGCAAAGAAAAAAAATTTTTTTAACATTTTAAGTCTCTATGAATTGTCCGAAGAGCATACAGCAAGCAGAGAAACATTTATTCAAGAAAATCAACTCATCTTGGTAAGAACAGCGACACTCTAGCATTGGATAACCTGCTCTCCCCTATCCTCCAGCCCCGAGCAACAGAAACGCTACCCTGGGTGGGGACAGGCAAGAAGAAGGGGCTCCCTCTTACCCTACAACCTCTAGTCTAGGATGACGGTTTCTCCTGGGCAAGGCCAGGCCACCAGCATTGTCATTCACTATGGCCTGGGCCGGAGCAGCTCTGTTCCAGGCAAGTGTGGTCAAGAGGACCAGAGGGCGCCTGGGTGGCTTAGTCGGTGAAGCATCTGCCTTCAGCTCAGGTCATGATCCCGGGGTCCTGGGATCGAGCCCTGTGTCGGGAGTCCTGCGTTAGGCTCCCTGCTCAGTGGGGAGTCTGCTTCTTCCCCTCCCTCTGCCTGTTGTTCCCCCTTCTTGTGCTCTCTCTCTCAAATAAATAAAATCTTGGGAAAAAAAATAAAATGTCCACTTTTCAACAAAAAAGAAACAAACATGCCAAGGAACAGGCCTGTGTGATCCATGCATAGGAAAAACAGTGGGTGCCAGCAGCTGCCTTTGGAAGGCCCCAGATACTGGACTTAGGAGACAAAGACTGGACAGCAGCTATTATAAAGACGCTCCAAGAACTAGAGGACACCCGAAATGCTGAAAGAATTGACAGTATGATGATGTCTCATCGAATAGAAAATATCAATGAAGAGACAGAAGTCACAAAAAAGGAGCAAATAGAATTTCTGGTGTTCAAAAGTACAATAACCAAAATTAAAAATTCACTGAAGGGACCCAACAGGAAATCTGCGTGGAAGAAAGAACCAGCCAACTTGCACACAGACCAACAGTCTATGCAATCTAAGGAACAGAGAGAAGAAAGAATGAAGAAAAAGGAGCAGAACCTCAGAGAAATCCAGGACACCATCCAGCGCACCAACATACATGTCACATTATGGGAGTCCCAGAAGGACAGGAGAGAAAGGAGCAGAAAGATATCCAAAGAAATAATTCCTGAAAACTTCCTAAATGTGATTAAATGGATCTACATAGCAAAGAAATTTAATGAACTTCCCACTGGATAAACTCAGAGATCCATACCCAGATATACCACAGCCAACATTTTCAAATCTTGAAGGCAGCAAGAGAAAAATGTCTTAGCGCGTACAAGGGAACTCCAATTAAATCAACATCTGACTTTTTTTCTGGAATTAATGAAGCCAGAAGGCGGCACAATGACATACTCAAAGGGACGAAAGACAAAATAAGTCAGCCAGAATCTTCTTTCTAGCAAAACTAGATTTTCAAAATGAAGGTGAAATGAAGATATTTTCAGATCAACAACCACGGAGCTAATTTGTTCCTAGGAGACCCGTCTTACAAAAACTACTAAAGCAAGTTCTTCAGGCTGAAGGCGAGTGACCCCAGACACTAATTCTAATTGACTTGATACAAACGAATATGCCAGCAAAGGAACAGATGATGGGATTGCCAATCTCTTCTTTCTTCTCCTAACTGATTTAAAAGGCAACTGCGTAAAACGACGTATGTAATCCTATGTCGGGGACTGTAACATACAGAAATGGGATTTATTGACACTAACAGCACAAAAGATGCAGGCGGCAACAAGGCGGTACTGGCCCAAGGAAACCACACCATTTGTTACCCGGAATCCACAGAAACCAACAAAAAGAACCGGAAGTGGTTAACAGAAACGGTAATATAACAAATTCTATCAATTTATACTTGTTTCTTTTCTTCTCTTGGCTTAAAAGACAGAACATTATACAGAGTAACAATTCTGACAAAAAGATTTCCCGACGTTACAACTAAATAACCCTGCAGGTCCGAGAATCCCACCTCTTTGGATACAAATATTACAGGTCTTAAAACTCTTTCCAAAACGAACACTTCTGCTGAAATCTTGTTGATAGTCTTTCTTCAGCAAGCCCATTCCTTCCAAATAGCGCAAAAGTCAACTCTGTCCCCATCCTACTCGAGCCCTCAATAATAGGTGTGAAAAAATAAGACCTTGACAAATACAAGCTGGGTGCCCTGTTCCAGCTTCGGGCTCCAGTGGGCAGAGCGAGAGCAGCAGAGGCTCGTGAAGACCTGCCCGAGCCAGGAGGGGACCTGATCCTTTGGGCAAACGTTCAGCCACAGTTAGAGAAAAATGAGGAGAAAGAGAGGGAATACGTGACCTCTGCGAACAACTGAGCGAGTTGAATGAACAGGACTGAGGAGACAGCAGGAATCTGGAGCCTTGGCAAAGTAAAAATACTCCCTTTGAGAAAATCTCTCATGAAGTGTATAAAAGTTCAAGAAATTTTACAGAAAGCAATTGGGACTAATGGCTACATTTACAAAAGCAATTCATAAACTTCCAAATGAAAGCACAGGCTTTTGAGTGCAGTTCTTTCGTTCTTATAAAGAAGAAGAATAGGCCCAAACATCTTCAAATGATGGGGCACATTCAGACTTTTGTTGGTGAGGAGACCAGAAATTAAAAAGAAAAACATTGATTAGCATAACACATGTCCAATAGCGAACCAAGCTTGTATATTTGTAATTGTTACATTTATAAATGGAAACATCTCAAGAATCCAGCTTATTAAAACACATTCAACAAAGGCAGCTTAGTTTCCTACATAAAGGGGCATTAGAACCAGTATGCTAGGCCCATTAATATGTAAACCCTTATTCCAAACACTCTTCAAGTATCTCCAAAAGGAAGATTCCGAGACAGTGAAGTGAGGTCAGAGAGCAGGGTAAAAGCCGCTGGTCTCAGACCCTGTGAGGTTAGGGAGTGGAGGAATCCGTCCTCCAAAGTCTCTAGTTGCTAACTTAGTGATGGAGATTTCTCGAACTACTGCCCTGTACAGATTCACCACCATGAACAGATTATCCTATAGCACCACTACATTAAGGAATAAGTGCTTTCTGAAAAGCTCTCATTGTAAAAGTTGGATTATACAGTCTGCAATGCCGTAATTGTTCCCCTCTGCCATTCACTCCTTTTATAAGTTTCTATTTCATTTTTTTAAAAAAGATTTTATTTATTTATTTGACAGAGAGAGACAGCCAGTGAGAGGGGGAACACAAGCAGGGGGAGTGGGAGAGGAAGAAGCAGGCTCCCAGCGGAAGAGCCTGATGTGGGGCTCGATCCCAGAACGCCGGGATCATACCCTGAGCTGAAGGCAGACGCTTAACGACTGAGCCACCCAGGCGCCCCTGTAAGTTTCTATTTCAGTTCCAGGTAGTCATCATACAGGGTTAGTTTCACATGTATGATCTAGTGAAATTCAACACTTCCACAGTCAAACGCCCTAACTTTTAATGCTTGCCTAGTACACCATGTGGTGAATATTTATCGTGTACTTAACCATTCTCCTATTATTTAACCTTGTTCTGAGAAGTTTCTTCCTGTACATGGAGACGAACACCTTTGCGTCTTTACACTGTGGTCTTTTCCCAAGAGGAGCTTCCCAAGAATGAAATGACTAGAGTCAGGTTAAGGTTCTGGGTGTGTGCTGCTGTCACCAAGGATGGAGTAATTTCTGCTCCCACCCGTAGTGCATGGAGGCAACTCCATTTCATCCTCATCTCACCAGAGCTGGGTAGTGGGTTGTTTTTTTTCACATTTGCTAAGTTAGGGGAAGACAAAATACCGTATTAACACTGAAACAGGAAGTGTCATGTCTGTTCAAGCATAGCAAGACAGTGGAGACCTGGGACAGCCAAGGACTAAACCCCAGCTCCATTCCAAACCAGATGAATGACCCTGGACCACGTACTTATCTATCCAAATCTCAGGGGTCTCATCTTCACAATGGGGACAATAATACAGTTAACTTCTTTAGGTGACAGAGACCTAACTGTGACCACGGTGCATAGCGGGCATGCAGTAAGTATTAGCTGTGCTCAATAGTTCTAGACTGGACCAGGAGTTCTGAACCTGGAGTCTAGTATTCCTTGGGAGCCTGTGAACTTGAATGAGAAACAAATCATATCTTTGTCACCATTTACTTTTAACTGAAATGTAATGTTGCCTTCCATTAGGAATGTAGGTAACACATCTTAGTTTTAGCAGGATCTGGGCCTTTGTCACTAATAGAAGCCATAGAATTTTTCATATCACATTATACTTCCTGCAGAGAGATCCCAAAATAACTTTTATACCCATTATTACTCCAAAATTATGACAGTTTTCAGGCCTGTTTGATCTAATTACTTGAGACATTAATAAAGCAGCACATAGATTACAACTTTATTTTTATTTTTTGAAGAGTTTATTTGACAGGGAGAGGGAGAGGGAGAGGGAGAGAGAGAGAGAGAGAGAGAAAGAAAGAGCGAGGGGCAGAGGCAGAGGGAGAAGAAGATTCCCTGCCGAGAAGGGAGCCCGATGTGGGGCTCGATCCCAAGACCCTGGGATCGTGACCTGAGCAGAAGGAGGATGCTTAACCGACCGAGGCACCCAGGCGCCCCCATAGATTACAACTTTAAAAAAATATTTTCATAGCTATGTTTCAGTATAATTGGTCTCCTTTGTAATCCTTTGTATATTTAAGCAAGCATTTTAAGCTGTATTCTGAGAAGGGATCCATAGGCTCCTCCAGACTGACAAAGGGATCCCAGAGCCCTCCAAAATCTAACAGCCCCTGCGCTGGACTCCCAGAAGCTGTTTCACATAGAACACCCCACCCGCAGCCCTAAAACAGGAGTTTCTCCAGTGCGCTTCACATATAAAGACTTCCACAAAAACAGCAGGATTCCCATCCACAAACAGCAGCCTGGATTCTCCAGAACAGCCCAGGGAAGCAGAGCATACTGGGTTCTTAACCTCACTGTCCGCGGGTTTCAGTAATGGTCACTAACCAAGGACACCCAGAACCTTCCCCTCCACTGGCTCCTCTGCAGGTACTCTAGGCAAGAGGGCCAGGACACAGACACACGTGAAGGGGACTCATTAGCCTGCTCCTATTCTTATTTACGGCCAGCAGCAGGTGGCAAAGGTGGTCAATAGCAGCACAGTGCTTATAAATCAACTCTTTGGAGCAAATACAATGTGTAAAAACTTATCGCAACAGACTTCACAGTGAGACTTTCAGCTCCACCTCCTAGAGAATGTATGTTTTTTTAATCACGACACTAACATTTAATCAGTCAACAAATGACCTAATCAGAAGTGGGGGAGGGGATCTAAGGCAGATGAAAAGTGGTTAAACACTCCCCAGATAAAATGATTTCTGAGCACTTAGGGAAGAAGGCATACCTTGAATGCTGACACGACGTCATATATTAGAGCTCGAATCTCGTTGCCCTTCAACAGATGACTGGATTAAGAAGTTGTGGTCCATATATACAATGGAATATTACTCAGCTATCAGAAAGAACGAGTTCTCAACATTTGCTACAACATGGACGGCACTGGAGAAGATAATGCTAAGTGAAATAAGTCAAGCAGAGAAAGACAACTATCATATGATTTCTCTCATCTATGGAACATAAGAACTAGGATGATCGGTACGGGAAGAAAGGGATAAAGAAAGGGGGGGTAATCAGAAGGGGGAATGAAACATGAGAGACTATGGACTATGAGAAACAAACTGAGGGCTTCAGAGGGGAGGGGGTGGGGGAATGAGATAGACCGGTGATGGGTAGTCAGGAGGGCACGTATTGCATGGTGCACTGGGTGTTATACGCAACTAATGAATCATCGAGCCTTACATCGGAAACCGGGGATGTACTGTATGGTGACTAACATAATAAAATAAAAAATTAAAAAAAAAAAAGAGCTTGAATCTCGTAACGTAAAAGGGCTGCAAGTGCTTAGTGAAAATGGAAACCAGAAAAGCACAGAAAAGCGTTCCCAAGAAAATTTACAGAGTGAATGAACATGGGACAGTAATTTTTTAAAAAATTATTTAACATGACCACACGTGAAAAGGTCAATTCATTAAGAAAGAAAAACCAAGTCAGGTGCTGCTCTGAGAAAGCATCACAGGGTTTTAAGCCCTAACAGATACGATTTGTTTTTTAATAGATACAATTCTTTGTCTAGTCAGTTACAGGAGAATTTTTTAAATCACTACACATGCACATCAGGGAAATGCAGGGTTTTGTTTTGTTTGAGATCATTGCAAACAGCATTCTATTGCTGCTTTTCTATATTTATTTGGGCAGGATAGGAACAAATATACAGAAGCCGAATAACAATTTCAACCGGATTGTCAGGCTGTTGTGCCACTTAAAAAGGTAATTGAAGATTTCCCTGCTGGAAACATGCCAAGCAGCACCAACCCAGCTACTTCAATAGCTCCTCTGCTTTGTTCCAACAACTGAATGACTATCATAAAGTCCGAGAATTATTGCAGATCTGGCATAAGTCTCAGTAATCACCTGATTCATCATCTCATTTTACACAGGAGGAAACCAAGACCCAGAAAGCTTAACCAAATGGCCCACAGAGGACCGCAGAGCCAGACAAACCTCAGGGCCTTCCCCCTCCTCCCCAGGATTCTTGTCAGTAACTGCCATTCCGGCTCAATTCTCAAAGATCCTTCAATAAAGCAAGCTGGGATACACAAAAGAAAATACCCAACACAAACAGACGGGCCAATGGTGAATTTTATGCTATGTGCATTGTCTCTGAGGTTAAAGAAAATAAATGGATATCATCAGACACAAAGACTTACTCAGTTGGTAGGCAGAATTAGAGATTTCTGTTTTGGTTCTGACATTGGCCCTGTGAAATGTGACATCGCTCCTGTGATATTCAAGAGGAACAGGCTCAAGTTTTGTGGTTTGCACTTCCAGAACACTCCAATCAGAAAGACAACACCAGACTACATGCATGTAGGCAGAAAAAAAGACATCAATCAAGACTAGAGAAAAGAGAATCTAAGATGAGGTAGAAATACTAAAAAATAGCTACACGGACGAAATAAATACTCAAAGGACAGAGATTTTTACATAAGTCAATTCTATGTGTAAACTAAAATTCTGCCCCTCTACTAGGAGATGTAGCCTTGTTTGAAATTCATTCTTCACTACTAAAAGTGGTAGGAATTCTGATCTGAACTTAGAAAACCCAAAGGATATCTAAAGGAGAAAAGAAATTTAATTGTCCTTTTACCAAAGTGTCCCTGAGCAATCTACATTTTCTTTCACAGTTGTGGATCCCAAGCCACAGCTAACTGAAGAAGGGAGGCAAGCGGGAAAGACCCAGAGAAATTCTGTTCTCTTAAAACTCAAGTCCTCAGTGTGCTCGTGAGCCAGGCAAAAAGCCTTCCAATATTGTAGAAAATGCACCCAGTATTGCCCAGGTCTGTTTCTCAAAGAATTTCTAATTTACAGAGATAACTATTTTAATGAGAACAATGAGTTTCCCTTAAATCTCACTGGTTTTCCAGGAAAGAAAAACAACCACCTAGTCCAGAGGTCAAGAACCAGATTAGTTTTTTAATAAGGTGCTTTTTAATAATGTGATCCTAGCTTGGATATTTACCTTTGCTTTTTAAAAGCCAACTGTGAGCTCTGGCTTTAGGACATGACAAATGAAAATGAGGTCTAGTGGACTTTTAACAATTCCTTCCCTAAGTACTGGGTGGAATGGCTCGTCTTCTCCTAGTAATTTTCCTGGGCGACGCGGCAGGTGCATGAACCCGCGTTTCCTGTCAGGGGAGGCTACGTATAGCTTCCAGGTATTGACCCACCAGTTCAAAGGAAAAAGTAATTTCTGTGCCTCTCAGCCTAGAGACACAGTCCTCAATCTTGGGGTACATAGGATTTATAAATATCTCAAATAAAATGACTGTAGCGTGGTGGGTGCTCAGGCACACACAGAGAGCACCCCCACTTCAGGGAAGGATGTGCCGCCCCTGCTGCGAGCCCCCGCCATCCGGAACCGTGGCAGAGGGTACCTCACCCAAAGTCGCACACTTCCCAGTGAGGGCTGGAGGCAGGAGTATAAAGGCCTGGACATCTCATCCCAACTCAGAACAACTCAGAAAGCCCGTTCAAATGCCAGAGCCCTCCATGGCCATCCCTGAGCCTGCTTCCCAGCTTCATTTCCCTCTGACTGGTGCTGCTTCTTTCCCTCCTCTTCCTCAGTCTGGATCCCAAGGGCCTGCTGCATACCTCTCCTGCACACTCAACTCAGTCTCAGAGCCTACGTCCAGGGGGAACCAACCTGCCAAATAGACCATAACATTGAAGGTATGATTATTTTTTTGCAAAGGAAAATTAAAACAGTTAAAGAATACCTATGGACTATGTACACTAATAACAAACTACCAGGAAGTTCCAAGGTTTAATAGATAAAGTCTTCTCTCCGGGTTGGCTACATTTTCACTCCTGTTCCCATAAAGGCTCAACCTTGACCTTTCAGCATATAAACAGGTTTTCGGAAGTGATAAAATGCAGAAAATGACTATCTTTGGTATCTGTAAAGCAGAAGGAAATAGCATAAGGATGAAAATAGATGAAAAGAAGACAGAAAAGAAGTAATTGTTATGGAACTTGGATCAAAAGCTGCATCTCATGGGAGGATGGGGGAAATAGGGGCTGGGGATGAATCCAGTGATGAGCACTGAGCAAGGCCTAGAACTGCTGAATCGCTGTACTCTACACCTGAAGCCGAAACAATACTAGGTTAACTACACTGGAATCAAAACTTAATAAAAAATGAATTATGAAGTACAGCGTGTTAGGTGCAAAACATTTTTATGAAAGATATTTTAAAAAATATCTATCCTGGGGCGCCTGGCTGGCTCAGTCAGTAGAGCATAGGACTTTTGATCTTAGGGTCGTGAGTTTAAGCCCCATGTTGGGTGTAGGGCTTCCTTTAAATAAATAAACTTAAAGAAGATCTATCCTGAAAAGGAAATTAAGAAAAAGATTTTATTTACAAGAGCAACCAAATGAATAAAATATCAGGAATAAATTTAACCAAGAAGGTGAAAACCCTGTACACTGAACACTATAAAACAATGCTGAAATAAATTAAAGAGGACCTAAAGAAACAGAAACACATGCTGTGTTCTTGGGTTGGAAGACAACCTTGTTACAATGTCTATACCACACAAGGGGTATACAGATACAATGCAAACTGTATCAAAATTCCAATGGCCTGTTTTGTAACAACGCAAAAGCCAGTTCTCAAATTCATATAGAGTTCCAAGTGGCCCCAGATGGCCAAAACGATGTTGAAAAAGAACAAAGCTGGGGGAACCAGATACCCTAATTTCAAAACTTACTATAAAACTACAGTAATCAATAGGCCGGTGGTGGGTATTAAGGAGGGCACGTATTGCATGGTGCACTGGGTGTTACATGCAAGTAATGAATCATGGAACTTTATATCAAAAACTAGGGATGTACTGTATGGTGACTAACATAATAAAAAATTATTATAAAAAATAAAACTACAGTAATCAAAACGCATGACCCCACAGTAAGAGTAAACATACAGATCAATGGAAGAGAATTTGAAGTCCAGAAGCAAGCCCTTACATTTATGACCAGTTGATTTTGACAAGGGTGCCAAGACAATTCGCCGGAGAACGAAGTCTTTTTAAGAAATGGTGCTGGGACGACTGGATACCCACATGCAGAACAAGGAAGCTGGACCTCGAGCTCACACCAGACCCAAAAACTAACTCCAAATTCATCAGAGAGAAAACTGTAAGAGCTCAAAACTCTAAAACTTTTTTTTAAATTTTCTCTAAAATGTTTTTTATTTTTTTAATTCCAGTGTGATTAACATACACGTTATATTAGTTTCAAGTGTCCAATATAGTGAACTTTCAAAAAGAAAACATAGGAGTAATTCTTTGTGGCCCTGGGTTAGGCTAAGAGTTCCTAGATACAACATCAAAAGCACTATCCATAAAAGTAGTAATTGATAAAGTCTCTGATAAGGACTTTGCTTCCAGAATATACAAGGAACTCTTACAACTCCATAATAAGACAAAAAAAAATTAAAAATGAGCTGAAGATTCTTATAAACAGTTCATCGAAGAGACTATGAATGGCTAATAAGCCATGGGAAGGTGCTCAACATCGTTCATCACCAGGGAAACACAACCACAGTGAGACAGCACCTCACGCTCACTTCAGTGGATGTAAAAAGACAGACAATACCAAGTATTGGTGAGGACGTGAAAAAACTACACCTTTGTTGCTGTTGGAAATATAAAAATGCCATAGCCACTCTCGGTATCATCTTGGTAGTTTCTTTGAAAGTTAAACATTTATTTACCCGATGACCCAGCAATCCCACCCCTAGGTATTTTACCCAAGAGGAATGAAGACATATTTCCACACGAAGATCTGTACCTGAACGTTTTAGCGACGTTATTCATAATACCCAAAAAGTGGAAATAATCCAAGTGCCCAGTGACTTTTTTTTATGGCTCACTAGTGTTCTATCATACGGGTATCCCACATTTCATCTGGATAAACTGTGTAGTTATTCAGAGAAACAAAATGTGGCATACCCACTCGATATAACTATCTGGCAGTACGGAAGAACTACGGATACCTGCCACATCATGGACGAGCTTCAGAAACACCATCCTAAGTGAAAGAAAGGAGACACAAAAGATCACAGTATCGTATGGTTCCATTTCCACGAAAAATTGTGGAGAGGTACATCTGTAAGACAAAGACTGGTGGTTGCTTAGGGCTGGGGGTGGAACAGGGACTGTCTGCAAACAGGTGTTTTTGTGATAAAAATGCTCTCACACTGGATTGTGGCAAGGGCAGCACAATTCTAACTTACTAAAAATCACTGAATCCTGTGCACACAAGTGAACTTCACGGTATGTAAAGTAGGCCTAAATAAAGCATTAAAAAAAACTCGGAACATGAGAACAAGAGCATCTTCTGAAAAAGAGCTGAGTATAAAAGGTGATACTGTGTTTCCAAAGAGAAGAGCCCAGAATGGCCTGAAGTCTAGAAATTGGCTTCCCATCACTGCTTCAACATCACTGCCAAACAAATGCTTCTAGAAATGGAAGCAAGCATGCCTATCTGTGATGGTTAATTCTGTGTGTCACCTTGACTGGCCATGGGGTATCCAGATTAAACGTTAGTTCTGGGTGTGCTTTAAGGGTGTTTCCGAGTGAGATTAGCGTTTGAGTCAGTGGACTGAGCCAAGCAGATTGCCCTTCCCACTATGGGTGGGCATCACCCAACCCACTGAGGCCTGAAGAGAATGAAAGGCAGAGAAAAGAGGAATTTACCCCTTTTGCCCCCTTGGTGCTTGAGCTGGGACAGTCATCTGCTCGGATTTTGGGACTGGGATTTACCCCATTGGCTCCCTTAATTCTCAGGCCTTGGGACTTATGTCTTAATTACACCACCAGCTTTCCTGGGTCTCCAACTTGCAGATGGCAGATGGTGGGACTTCTCAGCCCCCGTAATCACCAGAAGAGATTCCCCAGAGTAAGTGTCTCCTTCTCCCTTTCCATTTGTCTCCTACTGGTTCTGTCTGTCTGGAGAGCCCTAATACACCAGCCTTTTATCAAATGAAGCTAAGTTCAACACACCAATAGGGATAATTCTAGAAATATAAAATGACTCCCTGAAGGCAGAGATCTCAAAGCACCTTGGTTTCCACCTCATTCATAAAGCACTTCAAGCATTTAGCGACACGTTCAGCATGGGGAATTTTATCCATACACCTGATTCCCAGGACTTCGTAATTCACCACCTAGGACTATGCTGTATCACCTTTTTAAAAGCCGTCCAATTATGACAGACCCATAATTTCATCAGATTCTTTCCCAAAACCTCTGGAGTTAGACAATCCAGACCGCTGCTTCCAAGCAGCATTAGCCCAATCCATACTGAAGGGACAAGCGAGCAAATTCTCAGTAAAAGTCACCTGATTTACTGTGACATTCTCTTTTAATGTTTAATCACCATTAGCTGTGAGATGACCATTCTGCTGATCCCAGCCTTTTCTGAGTTTGCCCTATTTCACTGACACCTGGAGCAGTAGTGTCTCCCTACTTTCCAGAAATAGAAATCATTTGAAAATAACCATGAACAATACCTCTCAAGGTTGTTTCCCTTCAACCTTTCCTCTTAGGTGCTTTTCCCCCACCCTTCCAGCCACCTCTGGTCCTTTATTTTGTTCTCTTGAATGCTCTAAATTTTCATACCCCATCAAGCATGACAACCAGCACTGAACACAGAATTCTAAAGTAATGGCAAATATAGCAGTAAGATTAGTTGTCAAATCCTCTAGAATAAGTTCATTCCAAACACACACACACACACACACACACACACATACCACCTAAGGAGAATGGTGCCATGATATAATTACAATTACCAAGAATGTGAAGGAATTCTCGGTGTTTAGAGGAGGGAGAATGTACCAGAAGAGAAGGTATTTATTGGAATGGTAACAGAGTGACACTAAGGCTCTTGGAGAACAATATTTCCAGGCTCCAAAACACACAACAGTCAGGATGGAGAAAGAGTTTTCTTCTTTGTACCTCACCTTAAAGTAATTCCTGTTCAGAGGAATAGCCATTTCTGAGACATTCTTTGCATTAAATCCAAGTTATGCCTTTTCATTTGTGCAAAATATGGAACCACAGACTCTGAGAGCTGGAAGTTATCTACGAACCAAGTGAAAAGAGTTCAACCTTCTCGTTTTGCTGATGAGGACACTGAGGATAACTGCCCAATGGTACTTAGAGACAAGGTCAGGATTACCACCCTTTCCTGCCGGCCGCAGGCCCAGGCTCCTTTTACTGGATCCCCACTATCTCCATGAAGGAGGTAATTTAAGAAATCGAAATCTAGAAAGAACAAGAAAGACCCCCATAAGTGGACAGTATGAGTACCTAAATAGGACAAAATGAAGCCACAGGTCTTCCTATTTCTTTTCTCAAGAACTCAAACCCATTCTGATGCTTTAATTTTACAGGTCAGCTTGTTAAATCCAAGCTCCAGGGGTAATTACATAAAGTACATCATTTGTTTTGTTTCTATAACTTCATCTTCTGGCTTGGAGGAGGAGGGTCAAGGCTTCCATCTCAGGGAGGAAGCTTGCCTGGGTTCCAGACAAGACTAGGCCCCACAGCTGCGGAGTGGGGCCTTCTGTGGAGGGGGTGAAGTCATGCAAAGCTCCCGTTCCCCTATAGAGGGGACGCTTGGAAGAATCTACCTCCTGGCCCTTTTTGTCCTCCCTTTGAGAATTCCAACTGCTGGAGAAAAAGAGGCAGGAGGCCCTTCCTTTCTAGAAGGACCAGTCGAAGCAGGCTGAGGGCCAAAGGAAAGGGGGGATGAAGGAAATGTCCTTCATCATCTAGGTCACGACTGGTCAAACCACAGTGCTATAGGTCTAGGAAGATGGGTGCTTTAAGGGACAAAGGTACATGGTAACCCTGGAACAATTTCCAAGGACATCAACTTATTTGAAGGTCTTTCAAGTGGGGATTTCATTATACGATTCCAACCAACATGGCGTTATCACTACGTCACTGCAGGCACTTAGAAGCCAAACTGGGAGACTTTGGCACGTATATGAAAGAGCAGGAAGAATCCTGTCCTAGTTCTTTACAGCTTGTGGCAGGCATCTCTTGGCTAGGCCCCCATATTACCTGGGGTATAAGTTCTTGTTTCTCTGTTGTTAGGGAAACTTTGGTGGCAAATGTGGGAGATAATGGCTCCTGCAAAAAGGATCTTGGTGGTTGGCGGGACCAACCCAGATCAGTAGGAGACTGCCAGATGATTCCAGGCTCAAAGTCCTAGTGCGCCATGAAGAACAAGGCCATCTTCCTGACCCTACCTTCCGCCCTGCACCCTGGATGGGAGTGGGGCCTGAGCTAGCGGGCAGCTTGAAGGACAGGGGTTCTAGCCGTCCCCCTGAGAAACACGCCAACGGGCACAATTAGACACCACTTTGCTATCTGTGGGATTTTCAGGCAAGCTGAAACTTATGGATTTACCAGGTTAAAAATCGGAAAATATCATACTTACTGTGTTTTTCTGAGTTACCATATCCTGAAAAGAAAAAGAGAAGATGAATATAGCTTTCGAAAATAGCCATTTATTTCCATAAGCACTGCAAGCACTTTGTCTTAGAGCAGGAGTTATTCATTTGAAACCTTGCCCTTCCCGTGTGCGAAAAGCTTCGAATAGGGGGAGCCTCGGAGAATTGTAAAATTCATATTCTAGGGAAAACGTATTGTAATTGGCTAGCTTTGGGAATGATGGAGGGGCATATTTGGTTATAAGGATTTCCCATAGCAGGGGCAATGCTTTTGTCCACACGTCCTGAGATTCAAGTTTGGGGCTCTGAATGCCCCGCAGCTTGCCTGCCAGTGAGGAAGGTCAGGGACGGCGCGGGACTGCCCGGGAAGTACCGCGATATCCTCGGGGCTACGGGCACTTCTCGGCTCCATCGTGGCGCCCGGCAGCTTTCCCACACAAGGGGGCTGCTGGGAGCACTTCCGACACCTCACCGGAACGTCTAGGAACTATCGAACCCAATGACGACGGTTTTAGGCAGCTAACTTCGCATAATGGTTATGCGGCCCTTGACTGTACCCCGTATGCGCTGGAAGCCAACACTTGCTGACAAGAGGAAACCTGATTAAACAACTACCCCGTAAAATGGGTTTTATACATTCTGAGATTTCAGCTTTCTGATGACAAGCGTAGCTTCCTTCTTCTGATGTCAGATACAACGGACCACCCATTTCCATTTTAGGAAATATTCTTCCATATTCTAAGAAAGTAAAACTTATCTAGGTCATGGGACTTTCCAAAGGAGTCCACTAAGGCATTGTTGAGGGAAAAAAACTATACTGCATTGGAAAAAAATGCTTTCGAATTTCATGTTTCTCATCAAAATACGGCTTAATAATCTATCCTTTCATATTTTCTAATTCTAAATATTTCCAAGCACAACTACTTCAAGTGAAAATCAGTGAAGAAAAAAATCAGTATGTAAATATCTAAAGTAATAATTTAGATGGGTTTATAGCCTTTTGGGAAACTATTATACAGCATAAAGTACAATAATAGACCCTTTCTTCTTTCAACGTTCCTCTGAATGACTTCTTAAAACCCAGCACTGTGCCCTAATTACACAGTACACATCGAAGTCAAGTGTATGATACAGAACACAGAGAGGTTCCACACTGGAAGCAGGCTGGACTTCTACCAGGAAATAACCCCCAGTTATTACAGAACCCAGAAAAATCTGGTTAATGTTAAATCTCAAGAAACACAAAAAATGTTCAACTTTACCATCACAAAATTGTGCTCTTTATATACTAGTCATTTTTAACACTAAGGGAGCTGGACATTTAGAACTGCTGTCCACAAAAGCTAATTTGAAGCCACTAGTTCTCACCCGTGGCTGTACTTTTGAGAGGTTAAAAAAATCCCTCAGAGACTGTGATGTAATTGGTCTGGGGTATGACCTGGGTGTTGGGAGATTTACAAGCTGTCCAAGTAATTCTAAAGTGCAGTCAAGGTTGAGTAACACTGCTGTAAACAAACTAAGCTTTTACTCCTGCAATCATTTAATGCAGAGCAGGATTTTCTGACCAATATTAAGACATTCGACAATGTTAATATTCCCTGAGTTTTATAGCAGCTCACCTTAGACATTCACATTTTACAAATATGAGCACTTTTTAAGTTTTTACTTTAATTCCAGTTAGTTAACCTACAGCGTCGTATTCTTTTTAGGGGTACAGTATAGTGATTCAGCACTTCCACACAGGTCCTCCTCCTCCCTGTCGTCTCCCCCTCTCTGTTCCAAATATGAGCATTTTTGGGAAGTACTATTATCCAAAAAACACCTGTATCAAACTTGCAAGAATCATTTTTTAAACATATCAATCATTATTGAATTATGCATGAACAGACAAGTTTTCAGTTCTGCTCTGCTTTGAATGGTGGGGTGGGGTGGGGGACAACACATTAAATATGGATGCCTATCTAGAACTTTCTGCCACTTTGGTAACTGTTCTGTGTCGTCATCTTATCATTTGAGTTGAGAAACTATTTTTTTAAATGTGTAGGTTTGGAGGAAATTGCCCACTAAAAGATTCAGAGACGTGTGTTTGCTTCAGTGGAAACTAACAGTTTTTGACTTCACTTCCCTAATGAGCCTGGAAGCACTGAAGTTGTCTACAAACGCCTCTCTGTAGTACGTGTGCTCACACAGCAGTAAGGAAGTCATCTCTGTGAGCAAGAAGCTCTAGCAGGAAGGAAGGAATTGCACAAGCAAATCTTGTTTTTCTCCAACCTCCTGCGCTCCATGTACATTTCCTCTGAACATATGACACCGCTTTCCCAAAGCCAAGTGTTCACAAGATGAGCAATAGCCTTTACCTTCAATGAAAGAGCCGTGTCCGCGTCGGTGTCATGGTACAGGATCACATTGTTGGCCATGTCAAAGCTTTCTCGGACCCCCAGATGGTAAAAGAGTGAAGGCTGTCTGGAAACATCGCTCATGTCCACCACGGCAACATCTGAAATGAACAAGGACAGGACACGGTGTGGGAGAGAAAGAGAGGTGATCGGTCTACTGAATCTACTTCCTGCTGATCACCAATGGGGAACTACTGCAGTTTGTGTTTCTACCAACAGTCTCTTAGGTAAAGCAGAAAGTGACGAATGCTTGGCTTAAAATGACCCCACGAACAGTGGAAGAAAAGCAACAAGAAAAACCTCTTCCTTCCTCAAAGCGCTGGGAACGTAGCCTCACTTAAAACTTGCTGATCGATTTAGTTTCACTGTTATCTTTATTAGGAAGTATGTCATCTCCAAAGAATGTATTTAGCTTATATACAAATTATAAAGTATAATGAAATGTAAAACATTGCTCCTACCATGCAGCCCAAGACACAGAGCATTATCTGTACTGTCAGAGTCTCACGTGCCTCTTTCCAGTCACATCTCCTCCCTCCTGCTCAGAGAACACCTCTGTCCTGATCTCTGTATCAGTTCCCTGCACGTCTATGTGCGTGTATAAAAATATACATGCACGTGCGTATATACATATGCACACGTATATTATGTACATGCATGTACAAGATTATAGATATGTATATCATATGTGCTTGCTATACACGTATATAATTATATACGCATGTATATGCATATTATAATGTATGAATTCCTAAACAGTGTGCTGTTAAGTTCTGCATGTTTTTGAACCTTATATACGTAGTGTCACACCATATGTAGCCCTGCACGTCTAGCTCTACTTCAGCATCGCATTCCATTATATGAGGACTGGACGGAAATGTCTTTATCCATCCTGTCTAAATACATGGGTTTTTTTTTTCTGTTTCCTATGTTAAATTGTTGTAATGAACATTCCTTGTGGCTCACATGTCCGCCATCAACTTGAGAATGTAGATCCAACGCCCCTGGAGGTGCGTCCTACAGACTTACTCCAAATGGGGGAGCTACATAGCACATCAACAAGGAACGTGTTTAAATATGCCTAGTGGTATAGGACACCAGTTCAAAACTCGTTATTTTTCAAAGTATAAAAGCTCTGAATTTGACTGGACCTTCCCTACCACATGCAGAGATTCTGGAAAGAACATTCAAACTTACTCCTGCACTGCTGTGACTTTATACGAAGTCACTGAATATCCCAAAGACACAGAACAGAGGTGAGGTGAATGGGCACAAGAAGAAACAAGGAGGCAGGCAGCAGCCACATCAGCACCAGGAATCGCTGGCTCTGTGCAGGAGGCGTTGGGAGCCCTGAGGCCAAGTGTCAACAAGCCCTGGGTAGGTCTTTTGTTTTCTCATTTATGGATTGTCTGCTCTATGCCAGGCATTGTGTGGCGTTCAATGGATAGAAGCGAGAATGAGGCCTAATCCCTTTCCTCAAAAAAGTGTATAATACAATGAGAGTGATAAGAAGGAAATGGTGGTTAGAATCAGTCAGGAAGGCAGAAGTGAGGGGAACGGTGACAGAGAACCCCCAGGAGGGTACTTAACCCACACTGGGGTGGAGGTCGATCAGGGAAGGCCCGCGGGAAGTGATGCTGTCTGGGATCCGAAGGTCCAGAAGAGCCAGGCAAACTGGTGTGAGGATGAGGTGATGGAAAAGGAAAGAAAAAGTGTTGCAGGAAGAGAAGACAACAAGTGCAAAGGCCAAAGGTAAGATGTGTTAGGGCAATTGCAAATAATTTCAGGAGAAGATGAACCTGGAAGGGTTAATACGTGCCAGGTGGTAAAGGGGTCTGAAGGCCATGTCAACAGGGCTGCCTCTATCTTGAGGCAATGGGAAACCTACGGTAGGGTCGTTTTTTGGGTTTTTACTTTTTATCATAGAAAAATACAAATTATATATATATGGAGTGAGAGAGGGAGAGAGAGAGAATAATGAAACTCCCATAGCCCCTTCACTTCTCTCAACAATTATCAACTCAAACTCAAAGCCAGCTTTGTTTCATCTCTACTGGCACCCACACCACCCCCTTCCACGTTATTTTGAAGCAAATCCCAGACATCATTTCATTCCCAAATATTTCAGTGTGGACTGCTACAAGAGGAGAAGACAATGAAAAAAAAATCACTGTAGGGGGCACCTGGGTGGCTCAGTCGGTTAAATGGCTCACTCTCAGCTTCGGCTCAGGTCATGATCTCAGGACTGTGGGATCGAGCCCACATTGGGCTTCGTGCTCAGTGGGGAGTCTGCTTGGGATTCTCTCTCCCTCCCCTCCATACCACCCCGCACGCTCTCTAAAATCAATAAATAAAATCTTTTAAAAAAATAACTGCAGTATCAATGTCTCACCTAAAAGTTCTGAAAAAATAATCATGAGGGGTCTTAAACGAGAGCCTATCATAGCCAAATTCACCCTTTTGTGATCGCTGCTCGAGAAAGGACAAATGCATATGCTGAATAAACACTTCACCGCCCGTATGGTTAATTACCTCCAATGGATAACTGCTCCCCACAGACGTTCACTTGGAGTCAAAAATCACATTGCCGCAGAATGAATCGGACACTGCTTACAGGATGGTTCCCTGGACTCTACCTACTCCCATCAAAAAGCATGGGCTTCCTAATGATGCTGTTAAGAAGTGGCAATGCAGATGCTAACACCAAGGCCGCGGCGACCGCTATAATTAGTTAATTGAGGAAAGCAAGCAATCTGAAGACGAAGGAGAGTGATGGGAACAGGCAGAGGACAGCGATGAAGGACAGCAGCCCCCGACTTATGTCAGCCATTTTTGTAGGAAACCTGCAAGTTAGGGGAGTATCTTGTCGCTGAGGANATGATGTTTTTTTTTTATAATAATATTTTTTTATTATATTATGTTAGTCACCATACAGTACATCAAAAACCAGGGATGTACTGTAGGAGGAAATGATGTTTTAATCTGGTGACACGAGTTCCTTCTTTCCTCTTCCTTCTCAAAGGTCTGTGTCGGGTCCTGTACTCGAGCCTCAACACCTCCCCAAAGAGCCCCTCCGTGGCTCCACCAAGGGTTGGGATAGAGACTTTTCAGTACCTCATTAACACAGAGCAGATTGATATTGCCACTCAAAATTCCAAGTAATCCATGTTCAATAGAAAAATCGTCTCATACCCAGAGTTGACATTTTTACCTGATATTTGTCATTCAGGTCACTAGACTATGTTTACACTGAGGATTTATACCACAGTAATATTCAACCAGCTTATTTTTACAACTCCTAAGATACTAATTTAGATTTATAAATATTAAATATGATTAAATGCCACACTGGAATTTTTATTATATATGAGACATCAAGGGTTTTTTCCCCCGTCAAGATATCATAAATTAACTAAAAGCTTCAATCACCACAATGGTGACCTGCTTTGACATTCACAAAGTAGTTCCACAAACATCTTGGTTGAATTTCAGAACCACCCTGACAGACTGGCAGGGAAGGTATTGGTTTTCCTTCGAGATGGGGGAAGTGAAGCACAAAGATTCACACAAGGTCTCACAGCCAGGGCACAACAGAATCACGGCCCCCGAGTGTCCAGATGAGGTTTCCTACCTTCCTGGCTCACTTTCTGAAACACAGCCACCAGGGATAAAACGGTTGATTTATCCAGGCAAATCTTAGGCAAACAGATCACAGATTAAAAAAAAAGAGGTAAAAGGCAGATTTTCATTTGCAAATGCAGCCCATGCTCGGAGCAACCATTACCTTTCAGTTTCTAAGGACACAGGTCAGCCTTGGCGGGGGGGGGGGGGGGGGGGGGG